>NW_026571047.1:34548681-34606181 GCF_026225935.1 Boleophthalmus pectinirostris
CCAGACCCTGAGGAACAAAACACTTGAGAACAAGACCAGAACAGACCCAGAACCAGACCCAGAACCAGACCCAAACCCAAACCCAGACCCTGAGGAACAACACACGTGAGAGTAAGTCCCAGACCCAGACCCAGACCCTGAGGAACAACACACGTGAGAGTAAGTCCCAGACCCAGACCCAGACCCTGGAGGAACAACACACGTGAGAACAAGACCCAGACCCAAACCAAAACCAAGACCCAGACCCAGAGGAACAAAACACATGAGAACGAGACCCAGACCCAAACCCAGACCCTGAGGAACAACACACATGAGAACAAGACCCAAACCCTGATCCAGACCAAAAACCCAGACCCTGAGGAACAACACAGAGTAAGACCCAAACCCAGAGAAAAAACCTAGACCCAGACCCAGACCCTGAGGAACAGCACACGTGAGAACAAGATCCAGACCCAGACCCAGACCCAAGACCCAAACCCAAACCAAGACCCAAACCAAGACCCAAACCCTGATCCAGACCCAGACCCAACCCTGAGGAACAACACACGTGAGAGTAAGACCCAGACCCAAACCCAGACCCAGACCCAGACCCTGGAGAAATCAAACCCAGGACCTGTAAGTAAACACTAAATAAAGTCTCCAAACAGTTCTTAAGGCCATAAAGATTCCCCTTTGTGCTGCCTGTGTTCGGTTTTAAAACATTTTGTCTGTGAACTTGTTCTCGTTGTTGTTGAGAAAAACACTAAACTAAATCCCGGTGAATAATCAGGACTTTTGGATTCCTCACTTTCCAAACCCGGACCATTTCAAAGTGTTTAAAGTGAAACCAAAACTGCAAATAGAAAGAATAAATCGATGGAAATGGCGTAGATTTCTTTTTGTGGTTGGCGTGACTCACCAGGACTCTGATGTCGAATCTTTGCTCCTGGGGCAGAAACTGAGGAACTTTGAGGACACAGTTCAGAGCCGTGGTGATCAGCTCCTCCTGCTCCCCGGTTTTAGTGCTGCCCCATTCTGCAAAGACACAACAACAATAAACAAACAATAAACAAACAACAACAAACAACAGACAAACAACAGACCTCCTCCTCCTCCACCACATCCTCCTCCTCTTCCTCCTCTGACCTTCTGCTCCTCTCATACTCTGCTCCTATCTCCTCTTCTGCTCTTCTTCTCCCTCCTCCTCAACCTCCACCCCAAATTCTCCTCTTCCTCCACCCCTTCTCTCTCCTCCTCTTCTCCTCATCTTCCTCCTCTCCTCTCTCTTCCTCTCCTTCCTCTTCTCCCCTCCTCTTCTTCCGCTCTTCTCCTCTCCTCGTCTTCCTCCACCCTTCCTCTTGCTCTACCCCTCCTCTCCTCTCTCTTCCTCTCCTTCCTCTTCACCCCTCCTCTCCTCTCTCCTCCACCTCTCCTCTGGTGTTGTGAGGAGGCACAGCGCAGCTCAACAGACTCACCCAAAACTTATTTTAATAAAAAAAAGTTTCATAATATATTTTCATTTTGTCAATAATTATAAAAAATCTGAAAATAATTGATTAATTTGTGCTAAAACAGAACCGATATATTTATTTTTTATAAGAAAAATCTGATTATGTTGATGTTTCTGTGTAAATTCAGCAGACGGAGGCAGAAGGACGGAGCCGCGGCTCGTCCTGCACATCCACCGTGTTCAGACAAACTGTTGTTGTTGTTGTTGTGCTACTGATCTGAAACTGAAAATCTTTTCCAGTAAAGGACAAATGTTACAGCAGTAAATTAAACAAACACGAACGGATCATCACAGCGAGCAGAGCTGAAGCAGAGACCAGCACCTCCTGCTCTCTGAAGAAACGTTCAGATTTAAGTGGGAAGTGGGATTAAGACTTGTTTTACGCTCGTGCACTCGACTCCTGGACCGAGCGTCACAGACCAAGACCGGGACCAGGACCAGGTCTGATCTCTTCATACTGGACAATAAAACACTTTTGGAAACAGAACCAACAGGACAGTGAAGAGAGGAAACACTCTGCTTCAGTCTCTGGAGGAAGGGAAGAGGCTCGTTTTAGTTTGGGGCAAATCTGAGGACGAAGCTTCACAGGGAAACAGTGTTAATAGTCGAGTTTGAGCTGACGTCATTGTTATTAAAAACCCGCGTTGCTGCTGGGAAATATTTTGGTCGGAGGCAGAAACACGTTAGCGTCAAACACAGTGTGTAACCTCGTGTATTTCTCCCTGATAATGGTAAATTCCTGCTGCATTATCAGACGCACAAATAGAAACACGGAAGAAGGAAAATTTCTTTTTCGTATTCTGAGTGAAAAGAACCACTAACGGTGAATTAAACGACTTTCAAACATCCGCAGAGCAAACGTAGAAGATCCTAACAAACCGTGGACTCAACAAGTTCAACAACACATCCAGACTCTTGGAGGTTTTCATCTTTTCTGCTGTGAATGGCCCAGGAGTTTCCACCAAGTCATTGTGGATGTCGCCCAAGTGAATATTTGTCCAGGGAGTTGGCGATTCTGACCAGAAATTTGGTTTGGTCCAGACTCTGTCGGGGTTGAAAAGGGTGATTTGTCGTCCGTCGATGTTTATGACCAATTTCTGGTCAAATGGTCTTGGGTCCTCTGCCGTTAGAGTGGAGAAATAACCGGGGTTAAAATCCCTTTACGTGCTTTCTCGCTCCGTCCGTCATGTTCAATTAGTGTTTCTTGCCGCCGACCAAAATAATTCCCAGCATGAAACGCTTTTTTACAAAGCCACACTGAAAGTTACTGTTATGAATATGCACAGATAATGTATCAGTGTATTAGTTGTTTTATGAGGTTAAACGGGGATTTGTTGACGTTTTAATTTAAGGCCCACCTACAGCTGCTCTGTCCCACCCACACCTGGACTCGCGGCTCCGCGCCCGGGTCTCAGTAAACAGTAAAGTCGTGTTAAATCACCGTTGTCGTGCGTGAGGTTGAGCAGGACTCCGATGATGGCCCTCATACAGTCCTGAAGAGCTTTGGCCACGTTCCTCTGAGACCCCGACTCTCTGCTGTACGGCTGAATCATCTGCTCGCACCTCCTCAGGGCCCTGGGCACACAGAAAACACATATTAATTCAGATATTCAAAAACGTGGCAGTAGTGTCCCTGTGTGTCAGATGCCCTCCCTGTGTCTCCATTTGGTCTTGTTGTGTGTAAAAGCTGCTCACCTGAAGTTCAAACCTCTACAAACATGTTCTAAACACATGGGATTCTTGGATTAGATTAAAAGTTCATCTTTTAATCTCTCTCAGATTTTAACGCTCCAGGAGGTTTTAAAAAATGCAACTTAATATTGATTTGAGATTTAGGTTTCAGAACATTCAATTAATGACTGTCAGTTATACGTGGATTTCCCCTCAAAACCTTTTAAACAAAGAACAGCTGAAATGGAGTAACTGAAGTGGAGTGACCAGATTTTCTAAATTCTAAACTGGGACACGCCCGGGTTTGGATGTTTGGTGTGAATAAAATAGTGAAGAGTGTGGAACATTGTGCATTCTCATGTCAGTCATGATCTGAAGGACTTCTGACGCTGCATTTTTTTGCTTTATGGTCATTTGCAAACTCAGTTTTATGTATTTTGGCAAAACAAATGACAATTTATTAAGGGTTGTGTGTGTTTACATTCCTCCACTACATGTGCAGCTACACGGAGACTTGACTCTTTAATATTCACTGATAAATAGTGAATAATGGTGTGATAATAACCACCTGGACCTAAATGTAGCCAAAACCAAAGAAATGGTTGTAGACTTCCGGAAAAAAGTCCACAGCCCAATAGTTCCATCCATGGGGAAGCAGTAAAAATGCTGGACTCTTATAAATACTTGGGAACTGTGTTTGATTCCTCTTTAAGGTTCGATAAGAAAACTGAGCACATCGTCAAACGAGGACAGCAGCAGGTTCAGCTCAGCTCTTTTAATGTATCGTCTAATATTTTAAATCATTTTGATCATTGTTTTATTGAAAGTTTGCTGATCTTTTCTTTTATTTGTTGGTTTTATGGATTTTCTGTGAAAGACGAGAGTCTGAACCAGATTGTAAAAGTTTGCAGCAAAATCATTGGTTTTCAGTTGAAGGATTTGGAGTCTGTGGAGACATCAGGTGTTACAAAAGACTAAGGCCAAACTGAGGCAGACTGACCGTGTCCTGCACTCACAGTTCATGAAGATGTCCTCTGGGAGGCGCTATGTCCCCACAGCAAAACACTAACCACTACAACAAACCTCTTCTTCTTCTGCCATAAGGATTTTAAATGGAAAGTGAATTTGTTCCTGTGTCCCTGATGCTCTGAGGTTCGAACGTCTGGTGTCTTTCTTTTTCTTTATTATTTATATTTATATATTGTGCGTGACCAGAGATGTGCCAACTGAACTGCCCTTTGGGATTAATAAAGTTATTGATTGATTGATTCTAATCCGTGGTTAGTGCAGTGTTTCCGCAGCGCTTTATAGTTAGAGCGGCCTCCATCACAACGTCCCTCCGAACCACGAGAATCGTCGCAAAACTCCAGTTGTCGTGCCCTGGTTCCCCTCCCCCAAAAACATCTGAAGCTTGAGTAAAAGTTCATGCTGGAACCTTTAGTGCTGAGCTTTACTTTTTTTTTTTTAAGTTTTGTTTACTGTTTACAAGGAATACATTTTTTATAATATTTCATACATTTGCTGCTTATTTGAGAATGTTTTATTGAACTTATTATTTTAACCAAGCAGCACTTTGCAGTTATTTTATTTTCCCGTTTGTATAAAGTTCAAACCAATTGTTGGTTTAATAAAAACACAAATTACAACAAATGGTTTTGGCATTTTGTTCCCAAACTGAACCAAAAATGAACCAAACGACGGACGTACAGAACCGTGATTTTTGTACCGTTACACCCCGACAATCTGTGCTTCTCTTTACTGTGATAGTCCTGGTTTAGTCCTGTTTTAGTTATGTTTTAGTCCTGTTTAGACCTGGTTTAGACCTGGTTTAGACCTGGTTTAGACCTGGTTTAGACCTGGTTTAGACCTGGTTTAGACCTGGTTTAGTCCTGGTTTAGTCCTGGTTTAGTCCTGTCTTAGACCTGTTGTAGTCCTGTTGTAGTCCTGTTTTAGTCCTGTTTTAGTCCTGTTTTAGTCATGTTTTAGTCATGTTTTAGTCATGGTTTAGTCCTGGTTTAGACCTGGTTTAGACCTGGTTTAGACCTGGTTTAGACCTGGTTTAGTCCTGGTTTAGACCTGGTTTAGACCTGGTTTAGACCTGGTTTAGTCCTGGTTTAGTCCTGGTTTAGTCCTGGTTTAGTCCTGTCTTAGACCTGTTGTAGTCCTGTTGTAGTCCTGTTGTAGTCATGTCTTAGACCTGGTTTAGTCCTGTTGTAGTCCCGGTTTAGATCAGATTGGTCAAAAGTTGAGACACTGGGACATTTCTTGTATAAATTGGGACAAATCGGTGTTTTTGTATAAATCTTTTGGGACGGGGGACACGGGGACAAACTGGGACTGTCCCGGGGCCGTGGGGACGTCTGGTCTCCTGGTCTCCACTCTGTCCTCACCCAGAGCAGATCTCAGAGCAGCAGATGTTTCTTCTGTTCCACGTCCAGACTCAGAAATAACTCGATTTAAACTAATGACGGAGTGAATCGTGCGTGTGTCCTGCTCTGCCCCGAGAGGAAAGATCACACCCAAAACTCCGATTCACTCTAAAGACGTTAGAAAAGAGCTCTGAGGTTTTTTTTATCTCAGAGTTCGTGACGCGGCTCGGGCTCGTTCATGAATCTGGCGTCTGAATCTGTTTTTTCCAGAACCGACTCATTAAGATAAAAAGATAAAACATTTGGCTGTTTGGAGAATCTGAGTTAAAGATACAAACTCCTTGAAGTCTTTTTGATGGGCACGTTTTCAGACAAAAACACGGTGTAAAGGTGCACTGTGTAACTTTTCTGGTGCTTGTTTCCATGGAGACGTCACTGCTCTGTCTGGAATGTTCCACAGTGTGACTTTAAACAGCTCAACTTTACGTTTGTTCAATTACAGGTGGATTTAAAGAGCAAAAAATACTGAAAAAAAGAACAGACAGACAGACTGACTGTGAGCAGGGTCGCCTCTCCACAGATCTGACCTGGAACTTGGTCTGGTATAAAAAGGTTTAATGCCATATTGTGGAACATTCCAGGTAAAGCAATAAAAGCAGGACTAAACCAGGACTGAACCGGGACTGAACCGGGACTGAACCGGGACTGAACCGGGACTAAACCGGGACTGAACCGGGACTGAACCGGGACTGAACCGGGACTGAACCGGGACTGAACCAGGACTGAACCAGGACTAAACCAGGACTAAACCAGGACTGAAACAAAAATACCTAGAAAAGCTGACTGAGCGGGGTCGCCTCTCCATAGATCCGACCTGTAACTTGGTCTGGTCTGGTCTCCGTGAAGATAGAAAGCTTTAAGTATGTAAGTAAATGTATAAAACCCGACCGTGGGCACATGTTTGGAGGATAAAGTGAAGAGTCCGTGAGTTTGAGCAGAAGTTCTGTTGTGCAGTGGCCTTAGATTAAACCCCGTCTTTAATAATGAGCTTTTATTAAAAACATGCGTCTGCCTCAGAGTTTGTGGGTTCAGACTTCAGGAGGTTTGATGGTCCAGTGTGAGGAGGGTCTGTGTGACGGACAGAGCGCAGGAGGGAGGAGGGGAGGAGGGGAGGAGGGTCTGAGGGTCTGAGGGTCGGAGGGTCTGAGGGTCTGGAGGGTCTGAGGGTCTGGGGGGTCTGGGGTCTTTGGGGTAATAGAGTTAGAGCAGCTGAAGCTCAGGCCTGGACTCGCTCTTCACAAACGCTCTTTGTTTAGAAGCTTCCTGAAGTTCACAAGTTGAGCCCAGAGAGAGTCACATCGGCACTTTTAAACTTTATGATGAACTTAAAGTGAATATTACCTCATCTCCTCACTTCTATCAAGTATTAAGTGTAACTCAGAACATGTGTGTCGCACTAATCAAACTCCTGCTCGTCACATCAGGTCTGTCCAGTCGCTGTGTTCAGTTTTGTGTCATGTTTTATGTATTTATGGAGACTTGTTGTGTGGGAGTGTGGGAGCAGAGCCGGTCCCTGTGCCGGTCCCTGTGCCGGTCCCCGTGCCGGTCCCGGTTCAGTCCTTGTTCAGTCCTTGTTCAGTCCGGCATCTCAGTTTAAGTCACGGTAAACGGCCGTAAACCCTTTTTTCCATTTTTCATTTAAACATAAAATCGAAAACTTTTTGGTTTTAAAGACAAATACTGAAGAAAATAGTTGTTTTTTCTTTGTCTTATTTTTGGTTTTATATTGAAAAACTAATGAACGAATGACACAGGGATTTAAAATCTCCAGGTCGATGCTGCGTCCGTGTTTAGGCGACTTCTGTAAACTCTAAGCACACTTACTGTGTGTGACGCCGTCGTGTCCAGTGCACATGCGGGACACTTTTGGAGCATTTAAAGTTCACACTGGAGATCAGACACAAGTCACATTTAACTGGAAATATGAACGAGCTCACAAAAAAACCCCATTAAACCTGCAGTCTGAACGTAGACTTAGATGAAGAACAACTTTAGAACATGAGAAAGGTAAAAAAAAAAACATAACTTTTTCATAACACCCCCTCTTTAATGTTAATGTTTAGACAGTCAGGAGCAGATCTGGTTATGATCCTGATCTGGACCGGGCTGGAGTCGGTTCTTACTTGGCGGAGGAGACGATGAGGGAGGAGTCCTTGTAGGCGATGAGGTAGCTCTGGTTCTCCGGGTTATGGACCGTGACCTGGGATCAAACAGAAGAGTGAAGCTCACAGAGGACAGGCCCTTTCAAAATAAAAGCTCCGTGTTAGACTCACGCTCTCGAGCACTCGCAGACAACGCTCCGCCCCCCACAGAGACGACACCAGCTGCTCCTCGTCCTCCTCCTGGGTCAGGTGATCCACACACTCTTTCACTGAACAGCACAGAGGAAAGTCTGTTTAGATCAGGGGTCTACAAACTTTTTCAGGGTTCACACTCTTTTTCCACTCACAAAATCTCAAAACTTTTCCATGACTTTTTCATGTCTAAAGTACGGCTGTGCGATTAATAGAAATTTGATCTGATTTTATTTCAGTTTTTTGTGTCAAATGTTCTCCAAACTCATAATCGAGTTAAAACGATCTTAACAAAGCTTATTTTGGGATATTTTTGATATAAATAAGTCTATTATTTGATTTTTAAATATAGAAATTGTAGAACAGCTGGATATAGAGTTTATTTTGAAGACTTTTTTCTGCCTTATTTCATGTTCAAAGTTTATTTTATTCATCGTTTTATTCATAGTTTTATACATCGCAAAACTGCTTTAAGGTTCATATTTGTAGTCTACATTTATTTACAATTTGAAAGTTTTGTGAAAATTATCAATAACAAATAGTTTTGGGGCTTTTTTTGAGAGAGAAACGCTGAATAAAAGCATCGTGTAACTAAAAAATAATTGTCTGAATAATCGTGATTTTAATATTGACCGAAATAATCGTGATAATGATTTCTTGAGCAGCTCTAACCTAAAGTGAGTTTTCCACGACTTTCCAGCACCTACATGTGCAGAATTGATCAGACTTTTAGGTCTAATTCTGAAATGTTTTTAACATTCTAAATCCTGTCAGCGTTTTTATTGTCGTCTCTTTTAAACAAACGGTGCAGATGTTCAGAAATAATCAGAACAGACTCATGAGAACTGAACACAACACTGGAGCGAAGGGAAAGAGACTAAAATGTCATGACTTTTCCAGGATTTCCATGACTGTGGGAACTCTGCTTTTTCCTCCTGTGAGTTACTTTCTGTAAAATGAAAATGTCAGAGAGCTGCTTGTTTCACCGTTTGTCAGAAACACAGTAAATATAAGAGCCACAGTGAGCCTCAGACGGAACAGTCAGAGTCTATAAAACATAAACCATTTATCACTTCACAAAGTTCAACATAAATATGACACATTTACGATAGAAACAGGCATTTAATCAATCAAATGTTAGTTATTCAGCGCAACACGTATAATTAAAAAGTCCGTCGCTACTTAGAAGTGGGAGGAGAGTAGGTGTGCAAAAATATTGAAATATCAAAATATCGTATTGTTTAATGTGATGATACAGTATCGATATCATGGGCTGCTGTATCCAGTGTTGGGGAGTAACAGATTATAAGTACCAGTTACGTAATCAGAGTACAAATGATGAGTAACTGTATTCAGTTACAGTTACTGTTTCAGTGAGTGGTGATTGGATTACAGTTACTTTGTTGAAATAAATGGATTACACAGAGGGATTTTCCAGTTTTTGGGCTATATCCCCTCATTTTTTATTTATTTTTTGGTAATTCCACTCATTGCCGGAAACTAAACCAAGTCTAAACTAGATCTAAACCAGGTCTAAACCAGGTCTAAACCAGGACTAAAACCAGGTCTAAACTAAATCTAAACTAAATCTAAACCAGGTCTAAACCAGCACTAAATCCAGGACTAAACAAGGACTAAAACCAGGTCTAAACTAAATCTAAACCAGGTCTAAATCCAGGACTAAAACCAGGACTAAAACCAGGACTAAAACAGGATTAAAACATGCCTAAACCAGGATTTAACAGGACTAAACCAGGTCTAATATTATTTATAATAATATTTTTAATGTGGTTCAGTAAAGTCTGGGCTTTTTATTTTCTTTTAGCAGACAAAACATCTTATGTTACAATATCCTAGTCTTTGCTTCTCTACAGCAAATCAAGTAATCCAAAGTAATCAGATTACATTACTCACTTTAAGTAATTTAATGGATTCCGTTACAAACTACATTTTGGTGTATGTAATCTGTAATCTGTAGGGGATTACATTTTAAAAGTCACCTTCCCAACACTGGCTGTATCGATATATCGTCAAGAGGATTTTTTGGTTTATTTTACTAAATTATTTTGTCACAGCTAGTTTTGTTGTTTGTTCAGAGGAAGAAAACTCGTTGACATTTTCACTGTTTTGAGGATTAAAATGTTTGTGTTTCATTTTAACTTTCCACAAGAAAAACTTTTAGTATCACAGCCACAATTGTTTAGACTTTATTTTTATTGAACCGCACTGAATTGAATTAAATATATTTTACTGAATCATATTGAATCGTAAGATCACTGTATCGAGCCCAAGTTTGACTACCCCAAATTTAAGACTTTTTAAAGACCATTTTAAGACGACTTGAATGAAAATTAAGACCAACATCACCCCCATTATGTGGACGAAAAACACCAGGTCTAATTCTAATAATGACCAAACAACTACAGGTACTAAATCTAGAATCTAAGAGCCGATGTGGATTAAACAGACACTTCCCCATGATCCATCCACCGTTTCTTCCACTCTACTGATCATTTCCTCACGGTCGTCAGAGCCACAAACCAAATATTGTTTGTGCAGACTCCAAATTAGACGTTCATTCACGTTACGTTATTTCACGCTGTTGTTTTTTTTCCCTCCCTCTGTTTAACATCGCACTGCAGCCCAATGGAGTATACAAAAAAATAGGCTCATTAAATTTAGACATTTGTGAAAAAAATAAGACCTGGACAACAGAATTTAAGACTTTTTAAGGCCTTCATTTAGGAACATGAAATTTAAGACCTTTTTAAGACTTTTAAGACCTCACGGCTGCACTGATTAAAATGTTTGTGTTTCATTTTAACTTTGTAAGAAAGACTTTATAATATCACAGGAAGATTTTATAGACTTTTTTTTTTTATTGAACTGTATCAAATCGAAATATATCGTACTGAATCATATCGAATCGTAAAATCACAGTGTCAAGGTGTGTATCATATCGGCAACTTCTGACTGATCCCAGCCCTAGTGGAGAGCTGCTGGCTGGAGATCCCTGGTTTAGATCATCTTTATTTAAACCATCAGAGCTCAACGATCAGTAACTTTATAAACCAACATTAGGTTTAGAGGTTTCGATTTAAACAGAAAACTTGATCCGTCTCTTTCCTCATCCTGACCTTTGTCTACGATGTGGTCGAGTCCTCCCAGCAGACGCAGCTCCTCTTTGAACCAGTCTCCGGCTCGTTTGGACGTCAGAGAGAGGAGGGTCTCCATGGCCAAGTGTCCCGTCTACGGCAACCCAACAGGGACAAACACAGATCAGACGTACGTGAAAAGACGTGAAAGTTTAACCTGCGCACACAGACTCTCCTCTCACCGTGATGTTCTGCAGGTCCAGGTGTTTGTTGTGAACGGTGTCACACAGCTTTCGGATCTTCTCTTTTATTTTGGCGATCTCTCTGGCGCTGAGCTGAGCCGAGCCCACCGCCGCCTTCTGGTCCTGGTCCAGTTCGAGGAGCCGGATCATCAGGTCCAGACAGGACCGGTCCAGATCCATGTTGAGTCTGTCTCTGCTCAGGATGTACATGAGCGCGGCCGTGCACAGGGACAGGTTCTGCAGGAGCGGGGAGTCAGTCAGTGTTTAATCTGTATTTACTCTGACATCATCAAGTGGATCCACAGAACAATTCAGACTGGATTTAAAAACAAAAGAACAGGCTCTGGTGGAGTTCAGACTGAAGAACATGACGATGTCATACTCCCACAGGGACATTGAACACATTCTACTCACAAATGTTGAACCTGATCGTTCCTGTTAGTGACTAGAGCCCAGTCACATGAAGATTTAGCATCGATATCAGTGATTTTAAATACCATATTTTGCGCACTATAGGGTGCAATTAAACTTAAAAGTTTTTAATTTCATCAAAAAACAATTGCGCGCCTTATAATCCAGAGCGTTTTATATATGAATTTATTGTTGTGTCTTAGTACGACTTTAGTAAAGTACAAAGCCGCTCCACTTGCAGCGTTACGATAGTAATAGGGGCGGAAGTAGCTCAGTTGGTAGAGCATTCGCCCACTGATCTAAAGGTTGGCAGTTTGAATCCAGCTCTCAACATAAACATCACAGGTTGAGTGGTCAGATCCACTAACCCACAGGTTGCTGGTGTGATTCCAGCTCCCACAGATGAATGCTGCCGTTGTGTCCTTGGGCAAGACACTTAACCCACCTTGCCCACAGTGTGTGCTGTGTGTTGTAAAGCGCTTTGAGCCTTGAAGGTGGAAAAGTGCTATAGAAAAATGTGACCATTTTCCATTACGGCTCCCGTCGTCAGGATCAGGAGTAAAACAGACTGTGATTCCTTTTAATCTCAAAATGCACCTGTCAAGAGACTCGCTCACAACGCCCACTTTAAACTCAAGACTGTTGTAAAGTGAAAGTGCGTTTAGCTGCGTGGGAGCAGTGGATGAGAGAAGGAGAACAAACATTCACCACTGTGGTCCGAGCTTTCACCAAGACCAGAATCATCACTGAACTGAACTCCAGGGAACAAGAACCACACTGACGAGATCATGACAGACGGATGTGGACGTGTGGACGACAGAATCACACAACTGTTTCAACTATTATGACTTTGAATACGAGAACAATTTAACGTCTCAGACAGGATTTATTTACACGTTACAACTGAACAAAGTTGAGAGTTATGTTGAACGCGATAACTAAAGTTTGACTGACTTATTGAACTGTTGTGTTTTGTTTAATGCTCCTTATAATCCAGTGAGGTTTATATATATGTATATAGTGCGCAAAATACGGTACTTAGACAAAATCGAGTGCAGACAAAGTCACTTCACTCTAAAAACTGAAAACTGTAGCTCAACCTGTACCTGTATCAAGCTCTTGAGGTTAAATTTCACAGAATCTTATTATTATCTTATTTACAAAGACAAAAGACAATGAACTTTGTGTTGTTTCTGATTTTCTTTGGAGATTTATGATTCAAATCTCTGTCGTTATTTGGCCGATCCACATGAAACAGTGTCTGAGTGGTCTGTGGGTGCAGTTCCTGACCTGGTGCTGGGGGGCGTCGTTGAGCGTCTTAAAGACCTGAGCCACTTTCCCTCGAGCTCTGAGGTGCATCCTGAAGCTGGGCATGGCACAGCGGGTGGCCAGACTGATCACACTGAAACACACACACAAGGACTGCTCAGGTAACAGCAGCAAAGGACAACTGGACCCTAAACCAAGTCGAGGTCCAGGGTCCAGGGTCCAGGGTCCAGTCCAGATCCAGGGTTCAGTCAGCAAAAGATAACTGGACCCTAAACCAAGTCTAGGTCCAGTGTCCAGGGTCCAAGGTCCCATCTCAAGTCCAGTCCCTCGGTCCAGTTCCTTGCTCCCGTCCCTTCCTCTCGTCCCTCAGTCCAGTCCCTCGGTCCAGTCCCAGTCCAGGTCCAGTCCTTTGGTCAAATCCTAGTCCCCTGGTCCATGTCGAGTTCTTGGTTCAGCCCCTGGCCCAGTCTCCGGTCCAGGTCTAGTCCCAAAGTCCAGGTCCAGTCCCTCGGTCCAGTCTCTCGGTCCAATCCCAGTCCCAGCCCTAAGGTCCATGTGGAAGTTCAAGGTTCAGCCCCTGGCCCAGTCTCCGGTCCAGGTCCAGTCCCCAGTCCAGTCCCGGTCTGGTCCGTGTTGTACCTGAGGCAGCGTGTGTTCAGGGGTTGTCCCGTCTTCAGTCCGGTTGCCAGATATTCAAAATCATCGGTGAATTCCTGGTTTTCTCCAAACTCCACCACGTCGTTGAAATGTTTCACGTGCTGCACCACCGTGTACAGCTGCAAACACACACACACAAACACACACAAACACACACACACAAACACACACACACACACACAAACACACATACACATACACAAATTAAATTTTACATTTTACTTGCAAATGAAAAAGTCCCCAGCGTTTGGCTGAGCTCTGCCCCTGTCTGTGTGTGTGTGTGTGTGTGTGTGTCTCTGTCCTCAGAGCTTCAGACTCAGATCAGAGGAAAGAGACATTAGACTAAAAATATGACTCATTTATTTCATTACCAACATCAGCTGTGCTACTGGATGATGTCATAGTTCTGCTGGAGGATGACGTCATAGTTGTGTTCAGAATATACTACTACAACTTTCACAACGGCCTGAAGTGCCCCGCGGTAGAGTAAACATCAATTCTGGTTAATGTTTTCCTGTGTAAATGTGTTTGTGTAAATGTGTGTGTATAAATGTGTGTGTATAAGTGTGTGTGTAAATGTGTGTGTAAGTGTGTGTGTAAATGTGTTTGTTACATGGTGTGATTGACAGTAAACTTCACTTTGACTTTGACTTTCTGTTTCTTCTGTTTTCGTTGACTTTTACGTGAAGCACTTTGGTCAGCTGAAGTTGTTTTAAACGTGTTATATAAATATTTTTGCCAGAGTAAAAAGGTTTGAGTGTCATTGTTGGAGACAGTGCGGCCGCTCAAACGTCAGTCACTCACATGAAGAAAATTAAAATCATTCTTAGACAATGTGTTTGAAAGAACAGACACGATCGAGACTTATGTCGTCCCCAAGGACCCAGAGATATTTTTGTTTGACCTTCTGCCTGGAGAGGCAAAAAAGCAGACAAAACCTTTTTAAGATTCTGACACTGGCATCAAAAAAGCAATAACAAGAAGCCATCTTAAAAAGGACCCACCGTCAGTGAATCAGCGCCTCGACATTAAAGAAGAAATAAACTGAAAGAATGACTGTTTTTTTTTCTACAACTCAAAGGACGTTTCTACTTTAAACACTGGACAAAATGATTGGAACTAGGAATGGGAGATTAGTCGATTAATCGATAATTAATCATTAAGAATTTCATCGATTACGTTCATTTTAATCGACAAACTGAATGTATGTTGCTGTGTGTCGTGACCAAACAGGTGTGTACATGTGTCTCTGCATCAGAAGGAGCGAGACACAAACAGTGGGTCAGTCTGTAACGAACCGAAGCACAAATGTGGATTTAACCAGGATTTGTAGAAGAAATTCCACACTTTCCGTTGCGTTGGGACAAGTGTGAGTCCATGTGCACAGTGGATAAAGCAGCACATATGTTTCTGTGTCCAGTGGGAAAAAGTTTTTCCAGGTGAGAGTCGCTCAATGTGGATGACGAGGCCCCGCCCCCCTCCCCCCGTACGCTGTCCTGGTTTTGACAAACACAAATCTGGTCACACTGACCTGTATTCACCTGAGTCATGTCTTTTAATCCAACACAAGTTGAACCACATCAGCGACACAAGAGCTGGAGTTTTATCTTCACTTAGTTTATGTAAATTAGTGATGTGGTTTTAAGTTTTGTTTCTGTGAGATTTGAACAAAACTGAATTAAACACATTATAATGTCAAACAGCTGATGTGGATCTAGAGTCGTTATGTTTATATGTCGTAAAGTTGAATTTATTGATGCAGATTAGTGCAGATAGTAATAATAATGATGATCATTTTAATAGAAAAACGTTCATGATTAATCGATAATCGATCGTTAATTCTTCCGACAATTGATTCAGAAAATTTCATCGAATGCCCGTCCCTAGTTGGAATATAAACAAAAAGATACAAAAAGAGACATGATCCACTGTTCCACATCCTTATTGAAGTAGAACAGTGCCTCAAGCTTTGGATTAACTTTGTATTAACTTGAAAAATGAATAAATAAATAAAGTGCTATATACATAAACTTGAACTGAACTGAATCAATACCTGTGAAAAATGATTCTCTAGTTTGGACATTAGTTTTATTATGGATTATTATTTTCCCAGCTCTGGGTGAGAGGTTTGGGCGGACGTACCTCCTTGTGCTCCTTGTGGCAGCGCAGGGCGGTGACCGTGTCCTGACAGGGGTCTGCAGACACTTTCACACATTTGGAGACTTTGGGCGGAGGGGGCGGAGCCTTGAACACGCCGTCGTCTTTGGGCGGAGGCTCGGTGGGTTCACTACTGCTGCTGCTGCTGCTGCTGCTGCTGCTGCTGCTGCTGCTGCTGCTCGCTCCGGGCACCAAGCTCTGAGAAGAGACAGAGAGAGACAGAAATGATTTTTAAAAAGTGCACTACGGGACTTAATGGGTGGAGCGTCACCATGGAAACAGACATGTGACAGAAGTTCTCTAACAGATAATCCTGTGTTTCTATCAATTATCAGATCATCTTTCACTGTTTCCATCATCCATGTTCTTCCTCTTCTCTGGGTCTCGGGGGCATCAGTCTGAACAGAGACTCCCAGACTTCCTTCACCCCAGACACTTCCTCCAGCTCCTCCAGTGGGACCTGAGGTGTTCCCAGTCCAGTCCAGAGACATGGTCCCTCCAGTGTGTCCTGGGTCTTCCCCGGGGCCTCCTCCCGGTGGGACATGAACACCTCCTGAGGGAGGTGCCATTTGTTTTTTCTTACTCACTGCAAATTTCTCTGATCTGGCCAAGATTTTAAAACTTATATCAGGTTCTTCATCTTGATTTCACATTTATTTTCTACTTAATCATTCTGACACTGCTTCATTCTCGTCTAGAGGCTGTTTATTTTAAGAGAACTTGTCAAGTAAATTCTCTTGCTGCATGGATAATTTCACTACTTTCAAGTTTTACTTTTTACATTTTCTGATAGATTTAAGTGTTTATATCTTAAATTTTGGCCAAACTGGATAAAACACGTGTAATTGAGTAACCACAGGGGCAGACATGACTAATGCCAAACTGTGGAACATTCCAGTCAAAGCAAAATTACCCAGAGACACGTGGAAAAGCAAGTCGAGCGTGAAAAACAAGTGCCCGACATTAAACCGCACAAGTCTGACAGTTACACTGTTCACAAGAACATGATCAGTGAACAGGATTAGATCAGGGTTCATCTGTTTTGTCATCACAAAAACACATAAACACACATACGCGCACATACACACACACAAACAAACACACACAAACGCACGCACGCACACAAACAAACGCACGCACGCACGCACACAAACACACATACAAACGTGCGCACACACACACAAACACAAACACACCCCAACACACAAATGCACACACACACACAAACACACAAACACACACGCACACACGCAAACACACATACAAACATACAAACGCACACACACACAAACACACGCACGCACACACAAACACAAACACACACACACGCACACACGCATGCACACACACAAAAACAAACACACAAACGCACACAAACACACACACAAACATACACAAACACAAACACACAAATGCACACACAAACACAAACACACACAAACACACAAACACACACACACACACACACAAACACAACACACACTAGATGTGATTCACTAGAATCATTTGGATCATTTCAGTCCTGGAACCACAGGCCTGAACTGAACTGGAGGTAAAAGGATCTGTTCAATTCATGAAATGTATTTTACAAAATCAGAGACCAGGAACAAGTTGTAGTAAAAACAACAGAAGAGAGAAGAACAAACTGTTAACACTGTCACATATTTCACAGTTCTTCAGATAAACTAGAAACAACAGAACAGAACAAGTTGAACAAACTCTCCATCTCACTCCAAATCACTAAATCACTTCAAGTTCTTCATCCTCGTGTCACTTCTGAACAACTCGACCTCCGGAGGGAAACAGAGCGACGCAAACTCTTCTGTGTCGCTGTCGTCCAGAGTCGTGACTTGGACTCGAGTCATGACTTGAGTCACTATTTTTAGGTCTTGAGACTTGACTCGATAAAATGGACTAAGACTTGGGACTCGACCTGGACTTGAAGCTCATTGACCTGGGACTTGACTCGGACTTGAGGAACTGTGATTTGAGAAGCACTTTACAAATCTGAATTCTTTCAGTTCTGACCGTAATGATTCACTCGAAGATCTTGTCGAGACGTTTAAAAAGGAAAAACTTTCATTTCTACAACTCTTATATACTCTCTAAATACTTATATATACATTTACTATGATTTTTAAAGTACAATTTAGTTTAAAATTCACATAAACTGCAGAAATCTAAACTATATTTGGTAGTTTTTTGGTTTAAAGACTTGAAATGACTTGAAGCTCAAAGCAGACGACTTGGACTTGAGTTCGACTTGTGGCCCAGTGACTTGGACTTGCCTGTATTTGACTTGGGACTTGACTCAGACTTGAGGTCAAAGACTTGACACTTGTAAAACAAAGACTTAGTCCCACGTCTGCTGTGGTCAGACTCAGCATCAGTTCAGTTAGAATTATTCTGGTCTTTCTGAATCTCGACAGGTGGTTTCAGTGTCACTGAAGTCCAGACTTTGTCCATCATCCAGTGACTTCAGGAAAGTTTCACCGTGGACCTGCCCGGTTACTATGAAGCCGTGTTCTCCATCCCCGCTTTCCGCCAGTGCCTCTCAAGTTTCTCAGTCACTCCAAACTTTCTTTCTGTTGCTCGATTACCGTTTTCGGCTGAATATTTCACTATTTGCAGTGAGACAGCGGCTTTTTCTACAGGAGACATGCGCAGTAGAGTGAAGTGACAGTGGTACAGGAGGAACAGTCGTACCAGATCCTCACACACAAGACCAGAACCTCTCGCAGCTGTCAGACTGAAAGTTTTAATGTATAAGTCACAGTAAACACCCAAATCATGGAAAAAAAGTGCAACTTATAGTCCGAAAAATACAGTAATTATCAGTTTGAGTGTGATGTGTGAGTTGAAGAGCAGGACTGACCGGAGCAGACGGGGGTTTGCAGAGGAACGCCGGGGGAGGAGCCTCTTCACTGTCCACGGCCCAGTGTCGAGCGTTGTACACGGCTTTAGTGGGAGACTGGAACACAAACACACACAAAATATAAACAATAAACACACACATGAACAAAACACACAAAATATAAACAATAAACACACAAACAAACAAACAAACAAATGCACACATTAAACCAGGGTTTCTCAAATGTGGTACGAGCACGACTGGGGGAACGTGAGCCAGAGAACCAGGACTGAACCAGGACTAAACCAAGACTGAGCCAGGAACGAACCAAGACTGAACCAAGACTGAACCAGGACTGAACCAGAACCGAACCAGGACTGAACCAGGACCGAACCAGGACTACATCAGGACTGAACCAGCACTACATCAGGACTGAACCACTACTGAACCAAGACTGAACCAAGTCTGAACCAGGACTGAACCAGAACTGAAACAAGACTGAACCAAGACTGAACTAAGACTAAAACACAAAAAACAGAACTAATTCATTTCAAACTGTACTTTTCACAACTCTCAGACACCAGAGCTGACAACAACTAGCATGCCAACCTCACCCTTCCTGATTCTCTGACTCAAAAACTGGACTTATTTTGATCTCCGGAGCCATTTATGAAAAAAATACTTTAAGTCCTGACATGAGAGAATTAGGCCGGGGGTTTTTCATTTAGTTTTCGGCGTCCGGGGCCTCGGCAGCGCGCTCGGACTCCTCGCCGTGTCATAGATTATTGCTCTTTTGTCTGGCCGTCCCCCCCCCTGAGCGTCCTCGTCTCTCCTGCCAAACCCCGCTCCTCCTCTTTTGTTTTTCCTGATTAAACCCTGACGCCACACGCCACAGGTCCGAGTCTGAGCCAACGACGGTGCTGCCCACTGCTGGTCCCGGCCCACACACGGCACCGTCGCTGCCAAAACAGAGCGCCGGGTTTGAAGACGGAACACGAAAAGAAGAAAACATTTGACTGGAATTTGAATAAAAATGTAAAAAAAATAAATAAAAAAACCCCCGCAAAAACATAAACGAGTGTGATGGGGTAAAAAACTAGAGTCTAAACTAAAACAGGACTAAACCAGGACTAAACCAGGACTGACGCTGCATTTACACTTGTGTTAAAAATGGGACTAAACCGGGACTAAACCCAGAAATAAACCTGGACTAGACCAAGACTTAACCAGGACCAGAATGGGACCAAAACAGTTACACATCAGAATTAAATCGGGCTCAAACCAAGTGTGAACACAAACTAAACCAAAATAAAACCAGAATTGAACCGAGACTGAACCAGGCCTAAAACAGGTCTAAACCAGGACTGAACCAGGACTAAACAAAGGCTAAATCAGGACCAAATCAAGACAAAATCATGACAAAAGAGGAACTAAACCAGGACTAAACCAAGACTTAAACCAGAATTGAACCAGGACTGAACCAAGACTGAACCAGGACTAAACCAGGATAAAACCAGGACTAAACTAGGACTAAACCAGGACCAGAATTTAAGACCAAATCTGGACTACCTCAGCAAGAACCAACAGGATCACAAATCAAATCAGGACCAACCAAACCAAGACTAAACCAAAGAGGAACAAGGTAAACCAGAAGAAAAAACAGGACTGAACCAGGTCCTAACCAGGACCTAACCAAGATCTAACCAAGACCTAACCAAGACCTAACCAAGACCTAACCAAGATCTAACCAAGACCTAACCAAGACCTAACCAGGACCTAACCAAGACCTAACCAGGACCTAACCAAGACCTAACCAGGACTAAACCAAACTAAGGCTTACATAAACGTCACATTCGAAATGGTGCCAAACAGGGACTAAACCAAGATTAAACCAGGACTGAAAGAGGGCTGACCCAGGACCAAACCAAAACCAAACCAGATTCAAATTAAGCCCAAACCAAACCAGGATTAAACCAGGGCCAAACTAGGACCAAATTAAGCCCAAACCAAAACAGGATTAAACCAGGGCCAAACTAGGACCAAATCAAGACCAAATCAAGACAAAATCAAGACAAAATCATGACTGAACCAGGACAAAACCAGGACTAAAAACCAGGTCTAAACCAGGACCAAACCAGGACTAAACCAGTATTAGAGAGAGCAAACCCTGGCCTGTCGCCTCATTTGATCTTGGCTCGATTTTTAAACCCGACTTACCGCTCGCGGCTTTAAAACAAAAGCCGGACTCGCTCGGGGACCGTCTGAGACAAAAGGGGGATTCTGGAGATGAGCGAAAATAAACGAGACCTGAGCCAAATCTGGTCCCACCTGACGCCTCAGAGGTTCAAACGGAGCCCACTCGGGGGGTAAGAGCAGGGGCACGTCTCAGCCAGCCAGCAGGGGGCGGCGTGGGCGGGCGAGGGGGCGGCGTGGGCGGGCGTGGGGTTTGTTTGGCATGTTTTTACACTTTGGGCACTTCCTGCAGTTTTGGCAAATGTTGAAAAGATGAGGTCTGATCATAAAAAGCGTGAGGAGCATTCGACCGACACGAGGCCATTTCTGAACAAAACAAGAATCATTTTCATTTCTGATCGTCAACAAGAGCCTCAAAGTCGCCACGTTCACATGAGAGATTTAATTCTGAATAAAAATGAATTCCGCTTTAAAAAAGAACATGTGAACATTTAATTCCAAATGAAAATTATTTGGAATTAATCTTAATCCTGAAGTAAGTGTTTGTAAGTGAATTTCGTCCTGGATCATGTTTCTCGTTTATTCTTGTTAAAAATAATTCTGCTCGTTGGGTCGTTCTTCTGACGCGATCTGGCTCCACTTGTTTTCAAAATTCTGCAGTTTTTTTTTTTCTCAGCCTAAGGTAAAACAAGAAAACACTATTTCAGGTCTAAATCCTGACTAAATCTGCACTACTTCAGGACTACTTCAGGACTAAAGCAGGACTAAAGCAGGATTATTTCAGGACCATTTTCAGGACAATTTTGGGATTATTTCAGAATAATTTTCAGGATTAAATCAGGACTTTATCACTATATCTGGACTATTTCAGGACTACTTCAGGACTATTTTTAGGACTAAATCAGGACTATTTTAGGACTAAATCAGGACTATTTCAGGACTAAATCAGGATGATATTCTGGACTATTTCAGGACTATTTTTAGGACTAAATCAGGACTATTTTAGGACTAAATCAGGACTAAATTAGGACTATTTCAGGACTATATTCTGGACTATTTCAGGACTCTTTCACAGGACTAAATCAGGACTATTTCAGAACTAAATCAGGACTGTTTCAGGACTAAATTAGGTCTATTTCAGGACTATATTCTGGACTATTTCAGGACTCTTTCACAGGACTAAATCAGGACTATTTCAGAACTAAATCAGGACTGTTTCAGGACTAAATCAGGACTCTTTCACAGGACTATTTTAGGACTTAATTAGGACTATTTCAGAACTAAATCAGGACTGTTTCAGGACTAAATTAGGACTCTTTCAGGACTATATTC
The DNA here is from genome assembly GCF_026225935.1 of Boleophthalmus pectinirostris. NCBI lineage: Eukaryota > Metazoa > Chordata > Actinopteri > Gobiiformes > Gobiidae > Boleophthalmus > Boleophthalmus pectinirostris. The sequence goes on from NW_026571047.1 coordinate 34,570,775, forward strand.
TGGACTAAATTAGGACTATTTCAGGACTATATTCTAGACTATTTCAGGACTCTTTCACAGGACTAAATCAGGACTATTTTAGGACTAAATCAGGACTATATCAGGACTAAAATGTAAACCAGGTCTAAGTCTGGATGAGTCACAACCATTAGGACTTTTGTAGATTAATGTTCTTCACACAAATAAATAAAAGAAACATCCTGACAGCGCCTGAGCTTCTCTCACTTTCACGTTTCGCTCTCAGACTAAAGACACGGCGGACTCCTCTGACCTTCTTGTGGGCGCTGAAGATCCTCCTGAAAGAGTCCGGGTTCTTCTCTGTGGTTTTACTCTGAGCAGGGGCTCGACGCGGAGCTCCAGCCAGAACCCTCAGGCCCTCCTCTGAGAAGTCCAGCACATCTGAGGGAGAACGGAGCAGACGAGGAGGTCAGAGGAGCAGACAAGAAGATTAGAGGAGCAGAGGAGAAGGTCAGCAGGAGGAGAAGTTCAGAGGGTTAGATCAGCAGAGGAGCAGAGGAGAGGGTCAAAGGGTTAGAGGAGCAAAGGAGAAGGTCAGCAGGAGGAGATGTTCAGAGGGTTAGATCAGCAGAGGAGCAGAGGAGAGGGTCAAAGGGTTAGAGGAGCAAAGGAGAAGGTCAGCAGGAGGAGAAGTTCAGAGGGTTAGATCAGCAGAGGAGCAGAGGAGAGGGTCAGAGGAGCAGAAGTTCAGAGGAGGAAAAGTTCAGAAGGTCAGAGAATCAGAGGGGAGGGTCAGATGTTCAGAGGGTCAGAGGAGATGTTCCGCACCTGTTCGTGTGTTACTGTTGTGTCGTTCTGAGTTCTTCTTGTTCTCCGCTGGTTTCTCTCTCGTCCACTCGTTCTTCTCTCGCTCGTTCTTCTCGTTCGTCTGAAATCTGTCCATTCTCTCCAAACGGTCGAATCTGTCGAAGGGGTCCTCCACCTCCTCCACCTCCTCCACCTCCTCACAGGGCTGTACGACACAAACCAGGACTGAACCAGGACCGAACCAGGACTAAACCAGGACTAAACCAGGACTGAACCAGGACAGAACCAGGACTGAACCAGGACTAAACCAGGACCAAACCAGGACCGAACCAGGACTAAACCAGGACTAAACCAGGACTAAACCAGGACAGAACCAGGACAGAACCAGGACCGAACCAGGACCGAACCAGGACTAAACCAGGACTAAACCAGGACTAAACCAGGACAGAACCAGGACTAAACCAGGACTGAACAAGGACTAAACCAGGACTAAACCAGGACTGAACCAGGACTAAACCAGGACTGAACCAGGACTAAACCAGGACTGAACCAGGACTAAACCAGGACTGAACAAGGACTAAACCAGGACTGAACAAGGACTAAACCAGGACTAAAGCAAAACTAAACCAGGAGTAAATCAGGACTAAACCAGGACTTAATCAGGATTAAATCAGGACTAAACCAAGACTAAACTAGGATTTAAAACAGGACTAAAAACAGGATTAAACAAAGACCAAACCAGGACTAAACCAGGACTTAATCAGGATTAAATCAGGACTAAACCAAGACTAAACTAGGATTTAAAACAGGACTAAAAACAGGATTAAACAAAGACCAAACCAGGACTAAACCAGGACTAAACCAGGACTTAATCAGGATTAAATCAGGACTAAACCAAGACTAAACTAGGATTTAAAACAGGACTAAAAACAGGATTAAACAAAGACCAAACCAGGACTAAACCAGGACTTAATCAGGATTAAATCAGGACTAAACCAAGACTAAACTAGGATTTAAAACAGGACTAAAAACAGGATTAAACAAAGACCAAACCAGGACTAAACCAGCTCTAGAGCAGGACCAAACCAGGACTAAACCAGGACTGAACCAGGACTAAACCAGGTCTAGAGCAGGACTTTACCTCCTCTTGCATCTCCTCTTCCTCCATGTTTGGTCTCATCTTGCGCTTGGCTTTCCTCCGCTCTTTGGCGCCCCCTTCCTCTCCGTCGCTGTCGCTCATGTCGTCGAAGCCGAAGTATTTGATTTTGTAATTGGACGCTCCGTCTGAGGGGGCGGGGCCGTCGGAGGGGGAGGAGCTGTTCTGGTTCTGACCCGAGTCGTCCTCGAACCCGAACAAGTCCGACCTGCTCTGCTTCTGTTTGGACTGAGGAGCCCCGAACCTGGACCAGAGAAAAAGAGTGACTCAGGGAAAGTAAAAGAGCAGCAGCTGGAGGAGGCACCGGCCGCGGCTCAGTTCTGTTTCCTCGCTTCCTTCTCCTTGATTCCTCTCCTCCAATCTGCGGGAAACGGGTGAGGAAGTCCCGCCCACAGAGGAGACACAGCGACACACCAAGGAGAGAGCATCTAAACTCCTCACTGAGACCAACAGAATTTGATTCTTTTCTCTGGTGTCTGCTCCTGAACTTCCCTCAGGTTTACTCGATCATTCTGTGTATTCTCACATTTAAACTCTAATCTCTGTGTTTTCTCACGTTTAAACTCTAAACTCTGTGTATTCTCACGTTTAAACTCTAAACTCTGTGTATTCTCACGTTTAAACTGTGTATTCTCACGTTTAAACTCTAAACTTTTTACATAGTTCATGTTTTCATTGTTGATTGGGTAAATTCTGTTTTAAATCTCTAAACAAAAGTCGACAGGATGTTTTGCGTGGATAATGATCCGTATCTGCGGTGCTGCGTGGTTTCGTTTACCCAGCATGCTTTGGGCCTCTCCACCTGCTCGTCGTCTCACCTGGAGTTGTGTTCCGTCTTCTTCCTCCACGGCACGTCGCCCGTGTCGCCCGCGACGCCTGCAGGGGGCGCCGTCTCTGTGGTCCGCTCCTGAATGGTCACGTTACACGCCGACATAGAGGAAGGATGCAGCACGGTGTAGTCCCGCCCCCTGCCCCCCGCGCCCACCGTTTTACTTTCACTTTCACTTTTAAGCGTCTCAAACACAGAGTCGTTAGTGTCTTTGTTTTTAACGGGTCTCCTGTAAGTCCGGCACACCGTGTTTCTGACCAGCGTGGACGAATACTCCGAACTGTCCGAGGTGAGGGTCTGCGGCGGCGACGGCGGTTTCTCGTAACCCGTCGACGCCCACAGGGAAGGGGTGGTGTGCCGCGGCTCCTGATTGGCCGAGGGGGAGGGCGGGCGCAGTCCGAAGATGGCGTCCCATTGGTCGGGGGCGGAGGAGGAGGCGGGGTCAGCTTTGGGGCCCGTTTTTAAAGTGGTAGTTTGAGCCAAAGGTTTGCGGTCGCTCTCGGACGCGTTCTGGTACCACGAGTAACTGAGCTGAGGGTCCGAGGACGGGTACGAGGACGGGTACGAGGACGGGTACGAGGACGGGTACGACCACTGAGGCTTCCCTGAAAACAGAGACAGTGTGATTAAAAACAGGGTCCGTTAGGGCTGGGCGATATGGATCAAAAAATATATCTGGATATATTTCGCTATATCTCGATATACGATATATATCTCGATATCTGTACAGGAAAAATAACCAACTAAAACTGTAAACTGCAAAAACAAATCTGCCAAATTCCACAATGTCTTTTTTTGTGTAAGTGTAAGAGGTCAGCAGTTCATATAGAACATTTAAGATTACAAAAAACCCTAATTACATAAATAATAATTTAACTGTAAAATCAAAAAAAATATAATACATATTTCATTCTTTTCATTCATAAATAAAACAACTCAACACAAGCTCATCTTTGCATTAACTCCAGAACCATAATCATAACCATGAGCTCCTTCAGCAGAAGCAGCTCAGGATGTTCTTATTTCAACAGATCCATGTTCTTATCCAGCGTCAGGATCTGAGGTTTCCCACAATCCACTGCAGATCAAACCCAACAACACTATTGTACAAGGTACACTGCAACAGATTATTAATTAAAATCTTTTAATCTTTTCAAATTTTTTTTGTTTTGTTTTGAAACTTAAAAAGTGCATGGCTCATTTGCATAAACAGTTCACTCCACGTGCCGCTCCTGCGGTTCAACTTCTTTTGGACTAAAGGTGGAACATGAGGATGTGCTGCTGCTGCTGCTGGTGGTTTTGTCTGTAAATGGTGGAAAAGTTCTGTGGCGCTAGAAGCTTCTCACTGGCAACAACTTTCACACTCACAGCGACAGTGACGAGTGAATGAGACACGAGCGAATGAAATCAGGGAGGCGACGACAGAGAAAACAAGCAAAGCGGCGAAATCAGAATTGAATATAAGCTTTATATCGATATATACGATACGTCAGAATTCATATCGAGTTAAAAAAATATCTCGATATATTTTAAATATCTCGATATATTTAAAATATCGAGATATCGCCCATCCCTAGCGTCGGGACTAACGGCTTTGAAAAGGAACTAAATATCGAGCTTTGAGGACAGGACACCCTGCTCCACGGGCTCAGGGTTCTCTCAGGGGAGGAATTAGATCACAAGTCCTAGTCCTGGTACAGTCCTCGGTCCAGTCCTCGGCTCAGTCCTGGGTCCAGTCCTCGGTTCAGTCCTCAGTCCAGTCCTCCGTTCAGTCCTCCATTCAGTCCTCGGTCCAGTCCAATACTCGGTCCAGTCCTCGGTCCAGTCCTCGGTCCAGTCCTCGGTCCAGTCCTCGGTCCAGTTCTCGGTCCAGTCCTCGGTCCAGTCCTCGGTCCAGTCCTCGGTCCAGTCCAGGTTCAGTCCTCGGTCCAGTCCACAATCAAACATCCCAGGGCTGCACTTTAAAAACGTCGTTCATGTATTTGTGACCTCGAGGCTCGATGACCGTACGTCTCTGTGAGCTGCACTGACCAGGCCCGCCTCAGACGCCTGTTCTTAATCCCTGCACTGGCTCCCTGTACATTTTAGAATCCATTTAAAACATTTGAATAATTGTTTTTAAGAATTTGTGGTCACCTTAAATGTGGCAGAAGCTTTTTGTTCCTACATGAACCGTTGACCTCTTGTACTTAAATAAAAAAAGACCTTGTGGAATTTGACGTATTTGTTTTTGTAGTAGTTTTAGGGGGTTATTTTTCCTGTACACAAATCGAGGTATATTATTGTATATCGAGATGTAACAAAATCTAAGCAGATATATATTTTGCTCCATATGGCCCGGCTCTAGCGTGGGGGTCTTGTATTAAGCAGTTCAGATTTCAGTCTCTCTCAAATATTAACACTCCTTTTAAACATGTTTAAAAAGTTAAAACATAAATTGCAAATATAACCACAGAGTTCTTCAGAAAAAGTACATTTGATATTTTTCCAAACGTGCTCAGTCCTGATTTGGTAAAATGAGTCAGATCTGAAACTGCAGTGGAACCTTTTCAAAAACACCCCTGAACATTTGATGAAAAAAAAAAAAAAAAAAAAGACCCTAACCACGTCTTTGTTTTTATGAAGATGCCACTTCCTGTTTCCTCTGGTCTGACCTTCTCTTCACTCGAGAGCTCTACAAAAAAACTGCAAGGTTAACCACAATCAAATCACACTCAAAACTTGAATGGATGCGATTGGCAAATCACAAAATCTCCTGATCTGTTTTGCATCAAAGCGTTGAACCCTGCGGTTTAGATCTGAACAGGTTCTGAAATGTGATCCTCGTGTTTGTGTCACTTCAGATTTCACTCTGTCAGTGTTTAAAATGTGAACTTTGATCAGAATCTTATTATTAAAACGTAAATAACAAATGTTTATCAGCTCTACAACAGAGTCCTGCGGTGATCAGTAGGGGTGTGCAAAAATATTGAAATATCGTTATATCGTATCGTTTAATGTAATGATACAGTACCGATATCGTGGGCTGCTGTATCAATATATCGCGTATCGAGTATTTTTCGTGTATTTTACTAAAGTATTTTGTTACAGCTACAGTTTTGTTGTTTGTTTAGTGGAAGGAAACTCATTCACACGGCAAAAAGGTTCGTTAAAATGAAAAATAAGAACATTTGACTTTATCTGAGTCGACTCTACCAGTTTTTCTAAGTTCAAGCGACATTCGATTTTTTATTTTAAGGGTTGTTGTTTTTCATATTTTAAGAACAAAAAAATCGTGTTCCGCTGATGGATAATTTAACTTGTCAAGTGGAATTTACTCAAATCACGACAAAACTTTCTCAATTCAAGTCATCTTAACTTGGCTAGATTAAATTTTTTGCAATGCATGCGACACATTTGACATTTTCACAGTTTTAGAGGATTCAAATGTTTTTGTTTCATATTCACTTTGCACAAGAAGAAGTGGTTTAACTAAGACTTTTAGTGTCACAGCCACGATTTAGCCTTTATTTTTATTGAACGGTATCGAATCAATTTGAAACATATCGTATCGAATCGTAAGTTCACTGTATCGAAATATGTATCGTATCGAGGCCTGTGTATCGAGGTATGTATCGTATTGGCATCTTCTTATTGATACCCAACCCTCGACACTGTCATTAAATTAACTATTCTCGAACTTTTTTCACGAATAAACAGCGTGGGACTTTAAATGAAACCCAACAGTGTGATGTGTGAGTGGTTTTGTTTGTTTGTTCACGGTGACTCTGGGTGTGTTCAGTTGTGGCGTGTAGGGAGGGTGTGTCTGGGACCAACGGATTGTCGGCGTGTTCGCAGTGACTCAGTTGTTAATCTGTTTTTATTATGATTTTAAAGTATTTCTTATTCTGTAAAGCACTTTGAATTACTTTGTGTACGAAAATAAACTTGCCTTGCGTCTACGTGGCACATTGCACTCGCTTTTTTCGGTTTGTTCCTCCGTTCCGTTCCTCGTCGGCGTGGAGTGATGAGTGTCTGTGGGTGTGTTTCGTTGTGCGGCCGCTGTCTGCTCCGTGTGTGTTTGTGTGTTCTGTGTGTGTTTGTGTGTTCTGTGTGTGTTCTGTGTGTGTTTGTGTGTTCTGTGTGTGTTCTGTGTGTTTGTGTGTTCTGTGTGTGTGTGTGTGTGTTGTGTGTGTTCTGTGTGGGTTTGTGTGTTCTGTGTGTGTTTGTGTGTGTGTGTGTGTGTTCTGTGTGTTTGTGTGTTCTGTGTGTGTTTGTGTGTGTTTGTGTGTTCTGTGTGTGTTGTGTGTGTTCTGTGTGGTTTGTGTGTGTTCTGTGTGGGTTTGTGTGTTCTGTGTGTGTTCTGTGTGTGTTCTGTGTGTGTGTGTCTGTGTGTGTTTGTGTGTTTGTGTGTTCTGTGTGTGTTTGTGTGTTCTGTGTGGGTTTGTGTGTTCTGTGTGTGTTCTGTGTGTGTTCTGTGTGTGTTCTGTGTGTGTTCTGTGTGTTCTGTGTTCTGTGTGTGTGTGTGTGTGTTCTGTGTGTGTCTGTGTGTGTTGTGTGTGTGTTCTGTGTGTGTGTTTGTGTGTTCTGTGTGTGTGTGTTCTGTGTGTTCTGTGTGTGTGTGTGTGTTCTGTGTGTGTGTGTGTGTTCTGTGTGTGTGTGTTCTGTGTGTGTTCTGTGTGTGTGTGTTCTGTGTGTGTGTGTGTGTTTGTGTGTTCTGTGTGTGTGTTCTGTGTGTGTGTGTTCTGTGTGTGTGTGTGTGTGTTCTGTGTGTGTTTGTGTGTTCTGTGTGGTGTTTGTGTGTTCTGTGTGTGTTGTGTGTGTTCTGTGTGTGTTCTGTGTGTGTCTGTGTGTGTGTGTGTGTGTGTTCTGTGTGTGTTCTGTGTGTGTGTGTTCTGTGTGTGTGTTTTGTGTGTTCTGTGTGTGTTTGTGTGTGTGTGTTCTGTGTGTGTTCTGTGTGTGTGTGTGTTGTGTGTGTTCTGTGTGTGTTTGTGTGTTCTGTGTGTGTGTGTGTTGTGTGTGTTCTGTGTGTGTGTGTTCTGTGTGTGTTGTGTGTGTTCTGTGTGTGTTTTGTGTGTGTGTGTTGTGTGTTCTGTGTGTGTTTTGTGTGTTCTGTGTGTGTTTTGTGTGTTGTGTGTGTGTGTTTGTGTGTTTGTGTGTGTGTGTGTGTTTGTGTGTTCTGTGTGGGTTTGTGTGTTCTGTGTGTGTTCTGTGTGTTCTGTGTGTGTTTGTGTGTTCTGTGTGTGTTCTGTGTGTGTGTGTGTGTTTGTGTGTTCTGTGTGTGTTTGTGTGTTCTGTGTGTGTTTGTGTGTTCTGTGTGTGTTTGTGTGTTCTGTGTGTGTTTGTGTGTTCTGTGTGTGTTGTGTGTGTTCTGTGTGTGTTTGTGTGTTCTGTGTGTGTTGTGTGTGTTTGTGTGTGTTGTGTGTTGTGTGTGTTCTGTGTGTGTCTGTGTGTGTTCTGTGTGTGTTCTGTGTGTGTGTTTGTGTGTTCTGTGTGTGTTCTGTGTTGTGTTCTGTGTGTTTGTGTGTGTGTGTGTGTGTGTGTGTTCTGTGTGTTGTGTGTGTTTTTGTGTGTTTGTGTGTTGTGTGTGTGTTCTGTGTGTGTTCTGTGTGTGTGTTCTGTGTGTGTGTGTTCTGTGTGTGTGTGTTTGTGTGTTCCTGTGTGGTGTGTTCTGTGTGTGTGTGTGTTCTGTGTGTGTTTGTGTGTTCTGTGTGTGTTCTGTGTGTGTGTGTTCTGTGTGTGTGTGTTGTGTGTGTGTGTGTGTTCTGTGTGTGTGTTCCGTGGGTGGTGTGTGTTTGTAGTTTACTGAAGTCGTGCTGGGACACCTGAGTGGATTCATGTATGGGGAGCTCTGGATTGCAGCGCGTGGTCACTTTTTGATGGGATTGGAGGCTTCAGAGTGCGTCTAATAGCCCGGAAAATACGGTAATCAAAGTACAAATTGAGTAACTGTATTCGGTTACAGTTACTGTTTCAGTGAGTGGTAATTGGATTACAGTTACTTTGCTGAAATAAATGGATTACGAGGCGGTATTTTCCTGTTTTCACATTTTGTGCTACATCCCATTTATTTATTTATTTATTTTTATTTCCGTAATTCCACTCATTGCCGGAAACCAACACAGAACGCGGCAGTAAGAGCGATGTAAACGTCATGTTCACGTTGGCGGCGTCAGTCACACAGTGGACGAGGTCGAAGAGCCAGTAGAACAGAGGCAGCAGTGCACAGGGAAAAACACATTCAAGTCTTGGAAATTCATCTCCTGACATGAGATATAAAAGAAAATAACAAATATAAAATCTCCTACAACTTAAATGGTCCTGGTCAAGCAGAAGTAAACAACAAGGCCAAAAATTCAAGTTAATGCATCTGATATAAAAATGTATTGAACAGATACATATGTACTCTAGTTTATGAAACTGTTGACCTTTTTTCTGTTCCATTTTTGGTTCTAAAGTTCCATACATTTTAAACAGACCATGTATGAAACATGGAACAAAAATTATTTCCCACATTTCAAAGACCTGCAAATCATGTATCACAGCCACGATTTAGCCTTTATTTTTTACTGAACAGTATCGAATCGATATGAAATATATCATATCGAATCGAAAGTGCACTGTATCGAGATATGTATCGTATCGTGGCCTGTGTATCGAGGTATGTATCGTATCGACAACTTCTTAATGATACCCAGTCCTACCTGAGACACACAGAAACACAAACACACACACACACACACACACACACACACACACACAAACACACACAAACTGTCATTGAGACTGTCATTAAAAGATCAGATACAGGAGCAAAGGGGCCAAAAAATCTGATTTGAGTCACTTGAGTCTGAACGTGGCCTTATAGTCTAGAAAACACGGTACTTTTAGTTCTTACCTAAACTTGCAGAGCTGCTGTTGATCCTCTGGTCTCCTCTGTCTCTGTCTGCCCACGATGACGTAGCCGTGGTCGTGTTCGTGTTCGAGATTCCCATGACACTCTCCCAGCTCGGCGTAAGCGACGTGGCCCCCGCTCCCGTCTGCTTCTCCTGTTTCTCCGGCGTCTTCACTCTGGACGAGACGGGCTTGGACTCCTCGTCGCTGTCGAACCCGAACGGATCGTCGTCTCCTCCGGCTCGCGGGCGCTTGCAGACCTCGGCGCAGGCTTCGTTCTTGGGTCCGGCGCCGCGCTTCGACGCCACTTTGGCCTTGTATTTGGTGTCTCCCCATTTGGTGCTGAGGGTCCCGCGTTTGGTGGACAGAACCTCGTCGAACTTGGACGCGCCATCGCCTCCTTTACGGCTGTAGGTTTTACCGAATCTGGAGGTCATTGTGGCATCTGGCTCATATTCTCTGAAACAAAAACACTGAAGTTAACCATGACATAACAGGACTGAAAAATTAATACAACACTTCCAGAACTGTGGGCGTTTTGTTGATTCAGTCTGTCAGTGGTGTCTTAGTTGACCAAAATGAGTATAAGTTGACCAATAATTTTATTTAAATGAAGATTTCTATGGAACAACAGCAGAAAGGAGAAGTGTGTGAGCTGAAGTTTTACTATTTTTTGTATTTCTCTGTAAAAAAGTCAGATTAAACTCATGATTCAGTGTTGAGTCTGTCTTTAGATAATATAAATAATTAAATTTCTTTGTACTTTTCTGCATAAATAGTAGTTTTCTGATCTATCACAGAGATCTGTAAGGATGTAATGATCCCAAAAATCCTTACAAAACTGTGAATATGCTACTTTTTCCTCATAAAAGCCTTGGAAACGTCGTGAAAAGTCTTTGGTGCTGTTATAATATGAAGAATTCCGATGTAAAAGTGCTTAATATCAGTTATTTCTTCATGTAGTCTGCACTGACACAGCAAAGGATCATGGTCTACGTAGTTCCTTCTGTTTTTTAGCTACTGCTGCACCAAGTTCATTGAAGAAAGACATTAAAATCACCATAATTATTAATTTAAGCAAACAGACTTGTAATTCGATATATTGTGAGAGTTTTGACGATACAATCACGATATTTCGGTTATAGTTACGTGCCTACAAATGTGTAAGAGTTTTGAGTACAGTGACCAGAATTTCAAAATAAAAAACTGTGACATCCCCATGTTCTTGTTTTTTTGTGAAATTATTGCATAATTAAGGAAAACTGTGATGCAGAGCTCATTCATGACTAATATTTTCTTTGTGTTTTGGTCGTTTTTAAGCAGCTTTTCTGTATTTTACCAAAACAAATGTCAGTTTATGTTTCTCTTTACTGTTGGCAGGATGAGACTGGTCAAAAATAGAGACACCTGGGACATTTCTTGTGTAAAACTGGGACAAATCAGTGGTTTTGGATAAATCCGCTGGGACAGGGAACACTGGACTCAAAACTGGGACTGTAAATTGGTAAACAGGGACTGATCTCGGTCTTTAATCCTAAAAGAATATATTTAGTCGACTACAGACGTACATGACACTAACTTTGGTGATACAGTTTTGATAAATCATCATCAATCATCATTTGCAGTTAGTCCAGAATTCTGCTGCGCGTCTTTTAACGGGGAGCAAAAAGTGCCATCGCATTACCCCAGTTCTTACGTCGCTGCACTGGCTTCCTGTTAATTTTAGAATTGATTTTAAGGTTTTATTATTTGTTTTTAAAGCTTTGAATGTTCTGGCCCCATGTTACATCTCTGACCTCATCCAGATTTACACCCCCGCACGCTCTGAGGTCTGAGGTCCAGCTCCAGCTCGTGGTGCCTAAAACGAGACTTGAAGCCTGGAGGACAGGACCTTCTCCGTGACCGAACCCAACTCTGGCTTTTAATACCGGATGAGTTGTGCGGTCCTCTGGATTTTATTTTTTTTATTTGTTTTATTTTTATTTATTTAATTTTTTTTTAATTATTATTTAAATTTTTTATTTTTTTTATATAAATTTTATTTTTTATGTATTGCTTTTATTATTTTTGTTCATTGATTTTATTATTTTTTTATTTATTGATTCTATTAGTTTCCTCTTGTTTTTTTGTTTGTTTATTTTTTTTAAGTTGCTGTGTGAAGCACTTTGGAAACTGTTCTGTGTATAAAATGTGCTCTACAAATAAAGTTGGATGGGATGAGATAAATTTGGCTGCTGTATCATTGTATAACATTTATGGAGTAGAACGAGATATAATTTTCGAGACTGGATCTACGAGAACGAGATTTTTACATTTATTGTAAATAAATTTTGTAATTGCCTTCACCGTTTTTGATTTTACTGTATTTAACATTTTTGCTGTAGCACAAATTTTTGTGACTACAGCTTCTCAAAAAACTGAAAAAATCTCGCTGGTACTTAACTTTTTATCGAATCCAAATGTAAAAACATGGGGGATTTTTTTTTTTCTCATGTGTGCACCGTCTCACCACAGTTTGGTCACACGAGATCTAATCCCATCCCCAATAACAGTATTTTTTGGTAAATTTCACTAAAGTAATATATAACAGCTCTACAATTTTATTATTTTTGTTTTTGTTCAGAATATAACGTGGAATATATCGATTATCACATCTATCGCCAAGTCATATTATTGTATCGGGAGCTGCATATTGAGTATTGTATCATATCATGAGGGGATTAGAGCCAAACTTGACAATCAAAAGGATTTTACCGCAGTTCAGAGCTCATTTTATCCATTCTAATCAGTTAAATCTTGTAACTGTAATGCACTGTGGCATTTTTACAACTTAAATATGTCGGCGTTTGCTAACAAAACTTTAAAACGGGAATTTCAGAGGCGTTTTCTTAATTCCGGTGTTGAAAAATAGGAATTAGAAAGTCAAACATTGCATCAGGATTTCCAAACCCTGGACATACAGTGAGGTTAGGTCTGTGTTTACTAGTTTGGCTCAGAGATGTTGACAGGTGAAAAACTACAACTCCCATTTGTCAAATAACTCATCTCAGCCTCCATGTGCCTAAAAAACACTGTTACTGAGACTTTTCTACATGATAAAAACATTTAAATTCGGTGAAGGTCTTTTTGTGACCAGGGTTCAACACCAAATCTCCAAATGCCCCCAATGCCGACCATCTCAGATCTGACCAACAGCACAAGTGTAAAAGTCCAGATTCTACAAGGACATTTGCCAAATTTTAACCCTTGAAAATCTGAAAGACCGACCATAAATATTGTCAGGGAGAAGTTGACAATATATTTTTTAATGACAAAACTATAAAGAATTGGGAGATAAAATTTGGGACTTTTCTTGTTGGAAAGTTTGTGAACCTCCTAGAATTTTTTTCAGTCAAATCTGAGATGGTCGAGCGGAGGCGTTTGGAGATTTAGCGTGTAATGACCCAAATAACTCATCAAACACCGGTGTGGTGAAGGATTTTGACCCCGTGGTGAAGTGACCCCTATACTGGTCTGTTGACCCCCTATGAAAATCTGTATTTTATTAATAAACAACTTGAATTCTACAGAAAAACTTTGAATATTAATACTATATCTGCAAATTAAAACATATTGACATATTTAAAAGTGTTTTTTGAAGAACTCAGATGCATTTTTTATGTCGATTATAACTTTTGAATGTTAAAAATGACTTAGTTGTTTAAACATATTTGACTGAAAATGAGATAAGTCGTTATTAATGAGTTACGTAATTAAAGTGATGTATAATGATTTGGAATCTTGTTAAAATAGACAGAGCAGATCAGTTGAGTAGTTAAACAGGGGAAACCTGTGACTACAGTAATCTGACCCCCCGATATGTTTATTATAGTTCTGATGATGTAAAGTAAGAAGTCATGTTAGTTGAATATTGACAACAATCAATTATATATAAAAAAGGTCAAAATCCTATGACTATAGTAATCTGACCCCCAATATGTTTATTATAACACAGGCATGTCCAAACTATGGCCCGTGGGCCAAATGCGGCCCTCGGACAAATTTTTCTTGGCCCTCAGGGTTCCAGGTGACTTGGCCCAAATTACCTTACATAAATTAAAAATGTACTTTTTATTGCAAGGTTGTTGTTTTTTTTAAATCTACCTTGATAAAGCAAATATTGAATATTTAGTGTGTGGTTTTAAGGATCTTAGCGTGAATAAAGACTAATGGCTCATTCTAATGTGTTAAACATGCACATATTTCAATTATTCCCTGTACTGAGCACCAGTCTACGACCCTCGATCAGCCCTCTGCTTCATCTGTGTTTAGAAATGTGACCCTTGATGAAAAAAGTTTGGACCCTCCTATTATAACAGAACATGACTAAATTCAAGGTCATTATTCTTACAAACCATTGCCTAAATTGACATTATGATTAAGTATAACCTGAACAGAGCGAACTAAAAACCAGAACGATGTAAAATACAATATAAAAAGTGACAGGATTTCTATGTATATGCAATTTTAACAATATATTATATTTACACAAAATACCAAGTCATTCTCCATCAAAACATTCCTTCAAATACCTTAAAAGAAAGTGAATATAATAATGACATGAGAAATAATGATCAGATAAGAAACGACTAAAGAAAAAAGTAAGAGGAGTCTAAATCCTATGGGGGGGTCACTTTACTATAGCGCTATGTTCACCCCGGGGTGAAAGTCCTCTCTCACATCAGCTCGAACGTCCCCTGGGCTTGAAACTCATTCTCTCGGCTTGAACATCCCCCTCCTCCCTCCAGGCGCCCCCTTCTCTTGGGCGGCACATGGGTACCTGCTGTGCCCGGGAGAGGGGGGAATGTTAAGGCTGGCGAGAAAATCAGCTTCTATATGGTAATAAAATAAAATGTGAATGAACCAGACCAAACGTGGGGCCTCGTTTATCTCATTTTACTGATCTCCCCAAAGCGACACACATTTTTTCAGTTTGTAATATCAACATAATCCTCATTTGCTCATAGAAGTTTACTGTGAAATCATATTTTAAATATTTTTTTCTTGTTTCCCATGTCCTAGAGCTTCTGTAACAGTAGATTTGGGAAGAAAAGCTACAGAATTTGTTCAAAAATCATCCCTGAAACATGTCACATAAAATCCTCAAGTAGTTGCAGCACAGTTGAGACCACTTTTTTTTTTTTTTTTTGGTATGTATGAACAAATGTGTTGAGATATATTTTAACTTGCGTATGTACAAAACATATAATGACAAAAGAGGTTTATTGTTTTTTTTTATGTATATAGATGAACTGATTTAGTTTCAAAAAAGGTACAATTGAGTGGGACTTTCCAGCTGGTTCCCAAATCATCTCATCCTCCATCTGCCTAAAAAACGCTCTTACTGAGATTTTTCTTGATTCTAAGACGTTTAAATTTGGTGAAGGCCTTTTTGTTCCCAAGCCACTAGGCCTGAACCTTGAAAACCACACGCAGCAAATCATAACAAACCAACAAAAATGTGCAAAAAAGTTACACTAAAAACACAAAATCCTCTAAAAACGTGAATAAATACTCGTTTAAGTGACAGAACAATGATGTTACATTTCCTCTACCAGCGCGCCAAAAGCCTGGAGAGATATTTACAAAGACAGAGCAGATAATAATCTCCCATTTTGAGTTGTTTGGATGCATTTTGACGAGATTCTGCTAATACTAGCCGCAAATTAAAGCTCATAAGTTCTTAAAACTCACTCCGTTTGCTGCCGGAACATGGTTTAGAAATAAATAACAACTTAAACGTTGATTTAAGCCGGGATATGCTGATTATAAAGTCAAATTAAACATTTTCAGGACGTAAATACAGAAGTTTTAGCAGTTAGCATTAGCGCTGTAGCAAAATGAGCTAAATGCTAACAATAACTAGCACCAGGCTCCGCTCAAAGAGACGCGCAAAACACAGACAAAAAAAGCGCCGTTTTTAATAAAACTGCACATTTAGAAACAGGGAAGTGGACTCTTACTTGGTGCATTAAAGAACCGGTCCGAATAAACCCCGATTCCCAACCGGGCCTGGACAATTACCGACTTTATCCGAACCAAACCGAACCGAGCCGAGCGCGTCCGAAGCCAGCGCGCTACAAACAAGGCCCCAAACTGCGCGTCCGGCTCACAGAGGCGCTTCGACGGCCGCAGGGAGGCGCTGAACCGCGGGGACACAGGGCAGGACCGGCTCTACAGCTCCATCGGGCCGAACCGGGTCGTGTCGGGACAAACAGCGGAGCGAGTGTTTCTGTCGGAGCCGCGACTCACACAACAAGCGCTGACTGAGGCGGCGGAAGTGAGAGCGGAGCGGGACACGAGAGGACACCTGCAGGCGGGGAGGGACACCTGCAGGCGGGGAGGGACACCTGCAGGCGGGGAGGGACACCTGCAGGCGGGGAGGGACAGGGCAGAGACACTGGTGACCAGTGTTGGGGAGTAACAGATTACATGTACATGTACAGTGCATAATTTTCTTTAATCATACACATTTCACAATGTTGTTTTTACCAACCACTACAAACCAGAGATGTCCCAGTTTTGTTTTTATTTTTTTTATTTTTTTATTTGGTCACTCTAGTTTTAAGTAGAAGTTTGACAAACACAAAAAGGCTTTAAACATCACATTTACATGATCCTATGGTCAGTCTGAATGTTTGTGGTTCTGTTTAGGAGTTTTAGATGAGACTGACTCACTGATACTTATACTTGTATGTATATATGTATGTGTATATATGTATGTGTATGTATATGAGTATATATATATGTGTGTATGTATGTATGTGTATGTATGTGTACATATATGTGCATATTGGTGTATGTGTAAATATGTATATATGTGTATGTGTGTGTGTGTGTGTGTGTGAATATATATATATGTGTGTGTATATATATTCACACACACACACACACACACACACACACACACATATATATATATATATATATATACCTAGTACATGCTTAGTATATATTGTATGTATGTATTTTTTTCTTTCCTTTTTTTTTTTTTTTTTTTATTATTTTCTTGATTAAAAACATCAGATTAAAGTGTAATTAGAGTAGATGAGCTTCAGACAGAGCAGTGCTCACAGTTAGCGTCACACCTTCATGAGAAACAGTGTGGTGATAAAACACAGAATAACAAGACAAACATATTGGAAAAGTTTTATTTTTGTTATAAAAATAAATTTAAACCTGAGACTCTTCGTTTAAATATTTGATTTAAGACTAAAACAGCAGCTTTGAGTGTGATAAATGTAAATCACTGTTTGGCAAAAAACAAGAAGTGCACATGAAAGAAGAAGAATAACATTAAAATATTAAAACATTATAACATCACAGTTCAGTTTCCATCAAACACACAGCAGCATTTTAAAGACAATCCACATGTCATTCATTCATTTGATTTTCAAAATAAAACCAAAAATAAGAAAACGAAAAAACAACGATTTTCTTCATTATTTGTCTCCAAAACCAAAATGAAAAAAACAGCTAATGATCGTTTCCTGTTTGTGTGATTTAAACTGCAATGCCTGAGCCAGAACTAAACCAGGACTGAACCAGAACTAAACCAGGACAGAACCAGGACTGAACCAGAACTAAACCAGGACAGAACCAGGACTAAACCAGGACTAAACCAGGATTAAACCAGGACTAAACCAGGACTGAATCAGGACTGAACCAGGACTGAACCAGGACTGAGTGTTGGGTTGGGCCCAGAGGTGCGCCCACATAGACTGTTGGGTGATCAGGACTGAGACCAGGACCAGACCGAGATTGAGACCGGGACTGAGACCAGGACTGAGACCGGGACCAGATCAGGATTGAGACCAGAACTGAGACGGAGACTGAGACCGGGACTGAGACCGATACCAGACTGGCACAGAGACTGGGACTGAGACTGGAACTTAGACCAGGACCAGACTGAGACAGAGACCAGGACTGAGACTGGGACCAGACCAGGACCGAGACCAGAACTGAGACCGGGATTGAGACTAGAAATAGACCAGCCCTGAGACCAGGACCAACTAGGACTGGGACTGGGACTAAGACCAGGAGTGAGACCAGCTTAATCCTGGTTTAGTCCTGGTTTAGTCCTGGTTTAGTCCCGGTTTAGTCCTTGTCAGTCCGGCATTGCATTCATTTCATTTCATTTTCTTATTTTTGGTTTTATTTTGAAAAATGAATGAATGACTGAAACACAGATTCAGGACCAATATTAGCCTCATGTTTTCGGTCACATTTAGACTGAGCTCGTGCTCCACTGTGTTTTTAAACTCCACACACCTTCACCAGAATCATTTGGATCATTTCAGCCCCTGAGATTTTTCTGATCTCTACTGAACTAAAGCAAAAAGGAGCTGTTAAAACGACCACTTCATGACATCACAAGGTGGAACAGAGAGTTTGTAAAAGAGTATGAACCCTGATATCAGAACATGATTTAAATCCTCAGTAAAAGCGTCGGTTTTGTGTAATAAAGGTGCTGAAAGTGTCCCCAGAGTCGTGACGAGTGCGGTTCACAGATGTTTTTGTCCGACATTCAGAACAAAACTGAACTCAGACTCTTTCCTCTGACACGGAACCTGTGAGTCGCGCTTCACTTTCAGTTTCCTTGTGTGTAAGTTTCAAATGAATCAGCTCTTGGTCACCCTCTGCTCGTGTGGATCGTCCTGAGCCCCGGGGCGCTCACATATCTGTCATTTTTCTCCTGTAGACAAACGCAGCGTCAGAAACACACTGTGAGGCGGCTGAAGTGTCTTGCCCAAGGACACAATAGCACAATAGCAGCAGTGTTTTCAAAGAGTGCAGAAGAAAAGTCCAGTATTATGTAAAGTTGAGTCTGTTTTTATTCGTGTCCTAACACAGTTCTCTCCTCACAAACAGACCTGGAGTGTGTTTTGTTTCATTCACTCTTGTAGTTCTGGATTGTCGGGCCGTGAACATGTCTGAAGATAAAAATGCTCCGTTCCACTTTTTGTTTTGTTCATTCCAGAGCTGAATTCATGCGAGTGATTCTGGTGAAGGTTTGTGGAGTTTGAGAAAAGAACTCAGCCTAACTGGGTCAGTGACGTTTTGTTGTTTTCAAAAGCTCAAAAAATCCAACTGTTTATTTTATAATTTCATATGTGGCCCTTTTTGTACTTACTTACTTTGTACTCAAAAAAATGTCTTTTCTTTTGAAACAAATTTTGTGAAAAACTAAATCAGACTAACAACATCAGTCTAATGACCTTTAATATATTTATTGTCCAACTGTATTTTGAATTAATTAATCTACCAAACTTAATTTCCTTTATTTATGTGATTATTTTACATTTAAAATAAAATGTAATATAGAAGCAAACATAGTGAAATAATCCAAATACATTTGTAAAAGAAATACAGATATTATTGAGTTAAATGCTTCATGTTTTCATCAACAGTCACTCGTCTGTTTCACCAAATGACATGTTTTTCAAACATTTTTATTCTAAACTGTTTTATATTTTATCCATCAGAAAAACAAAAGCGTCAGTGTCGAGTCTCAAACAAACACTTCATTTTAATTGGAATATTTTAAAATGAAAACAGTTTTAAACACATGTTGAACCAAATCACGTCCAAAACTGTGACATTTGTATTTCTCGTGACAAAAGCGTCGCCAACAAAAACTAAAAGGACAAATCTGAATCTTCCACTTCAAAGTCCTGCAGGGTCCACACAGTGATGTCATCAGGTGATGTCACCACTGCAGGGTCCACACAGTGATGTCATCAGGTGATGTCACTACTGCAGGGTCCACACAGTGATGTCATCAGGTGATGTCACTACTGCAGGGTCCACACAGTGATGTCATCAGGTGATGTCACCACTGCAGGGTCCACACAGTGATGTCATCAGGTGATGTCACTACTGCAGGGTCCACATAGTGATGTCATCAGGTGATGTCACTACTGCAGGGTCCACACAGTGATGTCATCAGATGATGTCATCAGGTGACACATGAGGAATGATCTCAGATTATTGTTCAAATTGTCTCTTTAACTTCGTTTTACTGAATGACGTTGATGAAATCAACTTTTGGCGACAACTTTATTTAAGACATTAAAAGCATCATAATTCTTTTGTGTTCATTTTTTTTATGTTTCGTGCCAAGACTTTTAAAATTATGTCACAGAGGAAAGTTTATGATTTTATACATTTTTATAATTTGTGCAAATAAAAGTTTCACTGATTCTGTGTGTGACTCGTTTCACCAAATGACATTTTGATATTTTAAACCTGTAATATTCTTTTAAATTTGGTTTCTTCATCTAAACGTGTTTTGGTACAACCAAAGTGAAATAAAACAAATAAGTTTAAACCAGTTAAACCTTTATATATTAAGAACTCGAAAAGTGCCAAAGACACATGTGTTAAACATGTGAATGATACAAAACAAAAACTCCAGGTTTGTTTGTGACGAGGAAACGACATCATTATAACAAAGATCAAAAGTATCAGTAGTAAAACAAAGGTGTTAAAGAACTGAGTGCCGTATGGTCGGGGGGCAGTTGTCTACTCCGTTTGTCCTGGAGTTAAACAGGAAGTGCTTGGGCAGAATCCTGATGTTGTTCTGGTCCCAGTTGTAAAAATACGGATAAACTTTCGCCTTGAACCTGTGTCTGAACTTGTGGATGATCGTGTACGACTCCAGGTTTATCAGCGCCAACGATCCGCCGGCGAAGTCCAGCTCCAACCGGATCCGCGTCACTTCCTGCCCGCTCGGACTCGGGATGGCCAAGCCCTCGTATTCCGGCCCGAGCGCCATTAATCCGAAAAATCCGTTGACCAACCTCCAGGAATCTCCCTCTTCCAGTCGCTGATCCGGTTGTTTTTTCTCGATCACGCCCACACCCCAACATTTCGATTCTCCGACCTGCACGTCCCAGCAGTGCTTCCCGCAGCTGTAACCTTCCGATCCTAAAACGGACAAGAACGAAAGACGATCGAGTGTTTCCGGAAGTCTCTGGTCCTCTCCTTCTTTAAACGCCGTCAAATCTTCGGATAAAGTCAACAAATTCCCTGCCGTGTTCGGATCCAGAACCACGGGATAGTACCTCACGCATTTCAACATTTTCTGCCAGATTTTGAAGCTCAAATTCCCGAGGTGTTTTGCGACATCGAGGAGGTGATTCTCGCTGGAATCGCCCGGAACGTTCCTCTGCTGCATGGCTTTGTCGATGGCGGTTTTGCATTTTTCCCCGGACGCGTTTTCCTCGTTGAGCGCGTCTTCCGTCGCCCGCACGATCTCGGACAGCGACGCCATCTCGCGGCTCACGCTCTCCACCAGCTCCCTCAACCTCTGGCTCTTCCGCTCTTCCTCCTCCCGCAGAT
The DNA here is from genome assembly GCF_026225935.1 of Boleophthalmus pectinirostris. Lineage (NCBI taxonomy): Eukaryota > Metazoa > Chordata > Actinopteri > Gobiiformes > Gobiidae > Boleophthalmus > Boleophthalmus pectinirostris. The sequence continues at coordinate 34,591,780 of NW_026571047.1, forward strand.
CCGCAATCCTCATCTCCTCGTCTTCCTCCAGAAACCTGTGCAGCATTTTAAACTGTTTCTTTATCTGACGTTCCGCCGTTTTACCCTGAACTTTCACGTGATCCAGAATCTTATCGTATCCATCTTTGACTTCCCGTAAACAGTCGATCCTCAGCTTCAGCGCGCTCAGCTTCTCCCTCAGCTCCAGCGGGTCGGTCTTCTTCTCTTGCTCCTGGAGGAAGGTCTCGCAGAGGTTTTTGAGGGCCAGGTTTCGCGGCGGGTTGGCCGTGGTGCACTTGGCTCGGCACACGGGGCAGTTCTGAGCGCGTTTCTCCCTCCACCACCGCTGCAGACAGTCGGAGCAGGAGCTGTGGCCGCAGGACAGGAGCACCGGGTTGTTGAAGATGTTCATGCAGGTGGGACACGTCAGGTCGTCCTCAGAGCGAGACGCCATCTTAGATCCTGGAGCACAGTCAGAGGAGCGACTACGGAGGGAAGAAACACAGAATGAATCATTATAACGGGTTTTACATTAACACTGTGAGTGCAGTGTGCAGTGTGCAGTGTGCAGTGTGCAGTGTGCAGTGTCACACGAGCGTCCAACGGCGTCATTACACTTCACTACTTTACACTTTGCTCAGATGAGTTTTTCAGCCTCATTAGAACTAGAGCCCGACCGATATGGATGTTGTTGTGGCCGATGTGAAACCGATATAATGGGAGTTGGAGCTGCCGATATAATCGCCGATATATTTAGTGATGTAAAAACTCACTGTAAATCTTGAATTGTTTAAAAAACTTAGGTTTGGCTCTGGTGGATTTTAAACTGGGTTTATTTAAGAAACATTTATTGTTCTTCTGACTCTTTACATCATATTTACAGACAGTTGGACTAATGACATTTTTGCATCACATTCTAGACACTAGTGATGGGGATTCCAGTTCTTTTTAGAGAACCGGCTCTTTTGGCTCGGCTCACTAAAGCAGCTGGCTCTTTTGGGTCCCAAGTGGCTCTTCAGATTGTTTTGTTGCAAACAGGACTAAAGCAGGACTAAAATGGATCATGTGTAAAACAGGACTAAACCAGGACTAAACCAGGACTGAGTGTCTGGACTCGGTCTCTGTCTCTCTCCGTCTCTCGAGCCCAGGATTAGTCCTGGTTTATTTATTTTATGCTGAACTACAGACAAACACGCACATTTTTCTCTCCTCTGCACATGCAGATTTCTGAAAGTTTTGTTTTCAGCCGCTGTCAAACTCCCACGAGTCTGAACACGACGTGAAGAGAAAAAAAAGTGAGAGAAACAGAAAACACGGCTCCCAATAAGGATCAGGCTCCTGTCGTTCGCTTCAAAGAGCCGGATCAAAGAGCCGCTTTGTTTGTGACCGACTCATCAATACTAGCGAGTAAATAAACAATCGCTATTAGCCTTTAGCCGTAAATGCTGCGCGCCGCGGTAATTAATTATATGTGCAAGTATCATCATTCACACGTCTGTTCACAGCTCATTTACATCAATGCAGCTTCAGGAACAAATATACGAACAATATAATCAATTTACAACAGATCAATAGAAAACAGACTGATTATGTGCAAGAGACACAACAGATCAACACTAACCCATAACAAATAACCAAAACCAGCTTCAAAGTCGACGTATTTCCAACACTCAGCCTCACACAGGCTCCTCCCACATCACACAGGCTCCTCCCACATCACACAGGCTCCTCCCACATCACAAGTCTGAACTAATAAAAGTCCTTTTAATCCAGACTCAAACCGATCGTCCATAAAAAGAAAATAATCTCAGTGTTTGGATCTGAGTCTGCGGCCGTAAACAAACACACGTGTGACATGACTCTGTGGTGTGTTCAGGGACAGTACGACACACACACACACACACACACACACACAGACAAATGACTCCACAGATAAATACTGATGTGGAGTCACATATTTGGACATTTATGTGTCTGTAAATTTGATTAAATGAACAGAATGTAGAGAGTCTAAGATTTATAACGACGTATAACATGACCACGGGAAATATCGGCCCATATCAGCAAACATTGGCCGATAGCTGATATGTCTCCAGGTGCCCATATCGGCCGATAATATCGGCCAGCCGGTATATCGGTCGGGCTCTAATTAGAACATCTCCAGACTCCAGGTCGTGTAAACACCGAGCGTCACATCAGGAGCTCAAGGAACGACTCGAGATGGACACGGACAGTTTAAATCTAAAACACCTGACCACATCAGACAGAAACTTTACAAGAACAAGTGAAGGAAACGACTCGAGGAGCAACGAGCAAAAGTGAAACGAGACGAGCTTCATGAACGCAGCTCCACAGATACGACTCGTAACACTGCAAAACCTAAACAAAACCTCCACAAAACATCACAAAACATCACAAAACCTCCACTCTGACACTTTAGTTTAGAGATTTAAAACAGAACAGAAACAATCAACAATGAAAACATGAACTATGGGAGAAGTTTAGAGTTTAAACGTGAGAATACACAGTTTAGAGTTTAAACGTGAGAATACACAGAGTTTAGAGTTTAAACGTGAGAATACACAGAGTTTAGAGTTTAAACGTGAGAATACACAGAGTTTAGAGTTTAAACGTGAGAATACACAGAGTTTAGAGTTTAAACGTGAGAATACACAGAGTTTAGAGTTTAAACGTGAGAATACACAGAGTTTAGAGTTTAAACGTGAGAATACACAGAGTTTAGAGTTTAAACGTGAGAATACACAGAGGCTGGAGTCCCTGATGTCAGATCTGTGTCTCTGGTGTAAAGTGAAGTTTTTTAAAGTGTGTCCGTCTGCAGTTCTGGGAAGAGTCCGTGTGTCTCTGTCGCTCTTGTTGTAAATTCCGGGTCAGAGTTCTTCCCACAAATGAAGTTCCTGCTCGTCACATCAGGTTTGTCGAGTCTCTGTCGACTGTTTTGTGTCATTTGTGCCTCGTGACTTTCTCATTTCTGCTCAATTTAATCTGTTACAAACACAAATCCTTCAAGACTCAATAAAAAGGCCACGACGGGAAAAACAAGCAGAAATATTGACGTGAAGTGTGTTTTAGTAAAACGAGCAGTTGAACCTGTCACAGACTCGTCAATCAAAAACACCTGAACAACATTTTACAAACACGTCTCTTTTATCTTTCAACCACGTCAATCATTTGTCACATGAAACAGTTTTCATCAGAAAGTCTGGAGGAGACGATCCTGTCACAGGACGAGGCCCGAGCTGCTGCTGCTGCTGCTGCTGCTGCTGCTGCTGCTGCTCCCCCACGTCTAAAACCACAAACTCACAGTTTGACCTGCTGATGATTACAGGCAGAGTCGGGAGTAACAGATTACAAGTACCAGAGTTATGTAATCAGAGTACAAATGATGAGTAACTGTATTCAGTTACAGTTACTGTTTCAGTGAGTGGGAATTGGATTACAGTTACTTTGTTCAAATAAATGGATTAAACAGAGGGATTTAACTGTTTTCACATTTTGGGCTAAACCAGGACTAAACCAGGTCTAAACCAGGTCTAAACCAGGACTCTAAACCAGGTCTAAACCAGGTCTAAACCAGGTCTAAACCAGGACTAAACCAGGTCTAAACCAGGACTAAACCAGGTCTAAACCAGGTCTAAACCAGGTCTAAACCAGGTCTAAACCAGGTCTAAACCAGGTCTAAACCAGGACTAAACCAGGTCTAAACCAGGTCTAAACCAGGTCTAAACCAGGGACTAAACCAGGTCTAGGTCTAAACCAGGACTAAACCAGGTCTAAACCAGGTCTAAACCAGGTCTAAACCAGGTCTAAACCAGGACTAAACCAGGACTAAACCAGGTCTAAACCAGGTCTAAACCAGGACTAAACCAGGTCTAAACCAGGACTAAACCAGGTCTAAACCAGGACTAAACCAGGACTAAACCAGGACTAAATCCTGCTGTGTGGACGTTTTTCCTCGTTTTCTATAATAATATTTTTTATTTGGTTAAATAAAGTCTGGACTTTTTATTTTCTTTTATCAAATAAAACTTCTTATGTGTAATTTTCCTCGTCTTTGTTTCTCTACAGAAAATCAAGTAATCCAAAGTAATCAGATTACATTACTCACTTTAAGTAATTTAATGGATTCTGTTACAAACTACATTTTGGTGTGTGTAATCTGTAATCTGTAGGGGATTACATTTTAAAAGTGACCTTCTCAACCCTGATTATGAGTCAGATCTGTGCAGAGGCGAGTCCGATCACGTTACATGTTTTTGAGAAAGAAAATCTCCGGTGCCGATGCTTTTACTTGAGTAAATGTTGCGTTGACCGAATGAGTTTCATGAGTTTTGGTGGTTCACATCAGATCAGACACCGACTACGAAGGAAACGAGTCGCCGTGGCAACTGTTTACATTTCACACCATAAAAAAGACGATGACGGAACATTACAGCAGGTTTACAGGAAACGGCCGAGTTCACGGGTCAGAGTCTGAGGACGAACGGCGAGTACAGAGAGAAAACAAGACACAAATCCAGCGTCTGCGTCGTTTATACGTGAACCTGACCTGTTATATAAAGCCATACTGTGGAATATTCCAGACACAACACATCAGATGGTCGACTCCGCAACAGAAAAGTTAAATTTCTCTGCGTTTTGTAATAAAGAGTCTTGTAAATGGAGACTCTTTCATAGAAAATAACATGAAAATAAACTTAGAATTCATTTAAAAAGTCAAGTGGAAACAAACTGAAACCATCAATAACATTCTACTTTCACTTTCAGCTGCTTTTATCTGACTTTAAACTGGTGGAGAGCAGCGGCGGCGGCGGCGGCGGCGGCTCACGTCCAGACGCGCGCACGGACACATTAGAGTTGTTAAAGTAGAGTTATTTTAGAGTTTTACCTCGTGGAGCAGGTCCGGAGTCCGTCTGAGGGAAAAACCATGGGCTCAACTCGAGAAGCACCAAAACATTTCCTGATTCGTGACACTTCTTCTGTGGTCGGACTGGAAAGAGGAACACTGGCCCCTGGAGGTCACAAGAAAGAGTACAACAAAAAAAAAAAAAAAAAAACCAAAAAAAGACCCAGGCGGAGGTTCATGTGACTGTGGTCAAGGGTTCACTCGCTTTTTCAAAACTTTTCCAGGACGTAAAGTGAATTTTCCATGACTTTACAGCACCTACATGTGAAGAACTGATCAGACTTTTTAGGACTAAATCTGAAGACAAAACTCAAATAAAACAGAATCATATAAATATAAAAGTACAAGTCAAAATAAAATAGAAAAAATAAGTAATAAAATATAAAATCTCAGTTTTATTCAAGACGACATAGAAAAACAAAGAAACTATGATCTGATGATTGACAGGACAGTTGTAGGGAGTATTATCTGTCACATAAGGATGAGTCGTACAGTTGTAGGGAGTATTATCTGTTACATATGAGTGAGTTGTACAGTTGTAGGGAGTATTATCTGTTATATAAGAGTGAGTTGTTGTACAGTTGTAGGGAGTATTATCTGTTACATAAATGTGAGTTGTAGGGAGTATTATCTGTTACATATGAGTGAGTTGTACAGTTGTAGGGAGTATTATCTGTTACATAAGTGTGAGTTGTACAGTTGTAGGGAGTATTATCTGTTACATATGAGTGAGTTGTACAGTTGTAGGGAGTATTATCTGTTACATAAATGTGAGTTGTAGGGAGTATTATCTGTTACATATGAGTGAGTTGTACAGTTGTAGGGAGTATTATCTGTTATATAAGAGTGAGTTGTACAGTTGTAGGGAGTATTATCTGTTATATAAGAGTGAGTTGTACAGTTGTAGGGAGTATTATCTGTTATATAAGAGTGAGTTGTACAGTTGTAGGGAGTATTATCTGTTCCATAAGGGTGAGTTGTACAGTTGTAGGGAGTATTATCTGTTACATAAGGGTGAGTTGTTGTACAGTTGTAGGGAGTATTATCTGTTACATAAGAGTGAGTTGTTGTACAGTTGTAGGGAGTATTATCTGTTACATAAATGTGAGTTGTAGGGAGTATTATCTGTTACATATGAGTGAGTTGTACAGTTGTAGGGAGTATTATCTGTTATATAAGAGTGAGTTGTACAGTTGTAGGGAGTATTATCTGTTCATAAGGGTGAGTTGTACAGTTGTAGGAGTATTATCTGTTATATAAGAGTGAGTTGTACAGTTGTAGGGAGTATTATCTGTTATATAAGAGTGAGTTGTACAGTTGTAGGGAGTATTATCTGTTTATAAGAGTGAGTTGTACAGTTGTAGGGAGTATTATCTGTTATATAAGAGTGAGTTGTACAGTTGTAGGGAGTATTATCTGTTCCATAAGGAGTGAGTTGTACAGTTGTAGGGAGTATTATCTGTTATATAAGAGTGAGTTGTACAGTTGTAGGGAGTATTATCTGTTACATAAGAGTGAGTTGTACAGTTGTAGGGAGTATTATCTGTTACATAAGGATGAGTTGTTGTACAGTTGTAGGGAGTATTATCTGTTATATAAGAGTGAGTTGTACAGTTGTAGGGAGTATTATCTGTTACATAAGGATGAGTTGTACAGTTGTAGGGAGTATTATCTGTTACATAAGGGTGAGTTGTACAGTTGTAGGGAGTATTATCTGTTACATAAATGTGAGTTGTAGGGAGTATTATCTGTTATATAAGAGTGAGTTGTACAGTTGTAGGGAGTATTATCTCTTAGCAAAAGAGCAAACAGAAGTGTTTACACTGAAGGGTTTTTCGAACACTGTCATGGAATTAAAAAAAAAAAAAAAAAAGCCACAACAGTTTTTCAGTTTGTCGTTTTCTCTTTTGTTGTTCTGGACTTTTCATGTTTCACGTCTTCTGTCCTCTCTCTCTGTCTTCTCTGTCCTCTCTCTCTCTCTGTCTCTCTGTCTCTCTCTCTCTCTGTCTCCTCCTGTCCTCTCTCTCTCTCTGTCCTCTCTCTCTGTCTCTCTCTCTCTCCGTCCTCTCTCTTCTCCGTCTCTCCTGTCCTCTCTCTCTCTCTCTGTCCTCTCTCTCTTCTGTCTCTTCTGTCTCTGTCTCTCTCTCTTCTGTCTCTCTGTCTCTCTCTCTCTCTCTTCTGTCCTCTCTCTCTCCGTCTCTCTCTCTCTGTCTTCTCCGTCTCTCCTCCTCTCTCTTCTGTCCTCTCTCTTCTGTCCTCCGTCCTCTCTCTGTCCTCGTCTCTCCGTCTCTCTCTCTGTCTTCTGTCCTCTCTCTTCTGTCCTCCGTCCTCTCTCTTCTGCTCCTCTCTCTTCTGTCCTCCGTCCTCTCTCTTCTCCGTCTTCTGTCTCCGTCTCTCTCTCTGTCTCTCTCTTCTTCTGTCCTCTCTCTTCTGTCCTCCTTCCTCTCTCTTCTGTCCTCTCTCTCTCTTCTTCTCCGTCTCTCTTCTGTCTCCGTCTCTCTCTCTTCTCTCTCGTCCTCCTGTCTCTCTCTCTTCTGTCCTCCGTCTCTCTCTTCTGTCCTCCGTCCTCTCTCTTCTGTCCTCCGTCCTCTCTCTTCTGTCTCTGGGTTCACTTCAGTTCGTTCTGGCTCGGAGCCGGACTTTATTGAGCCAGATTCCCCCCTGAGAGTTGGACACACGTCTGGCTTCAGTCCTGAAGGACACAGACTAAAGACGAGTCCAGTCGTGTGTCAGATGCCCTCCCAAACAAACAAAACACCCCCGCGCTTCAACACGTCCACACGCGCTCACTTTTGTAATTCAAGTTCTTGTTTTATTTTGTAGTTTTTAAAATATAACAGACGGGAGCACGAGACTTTAGGCTGAAGGGATAAAAGTGTTTAAGAAGTGACGTGTAAATGTGCAGGACAAACTGTGACGTCCAGTCTACTCCAGAAAATATTTTATATACAAGAAAATAAGAAAAAGTCTGAAGAATGATGTTCCAAACAAAAGGAGCCAATAGAATCGACACATAAAAAATAATAAAGTCAATGAACAAAAATAATAATAAAAAAAAGATACAATCAATAAAAGACACAGAGGAGCACATAGATCAGGCGGTGTGAAAAGCCACAGAATAAACGTGGGTTTGAAGACGAGAATTAAAACTCTCCACCCGCTCCAACAAAAATAAAGAAATAATAATAAAATAAAACTGTCAAAATCATGTGACAAGCCTCCGTGACTCTGATCTCAGTTTTAACCTCTTACAAACACAAATTTTAAGACTAAAAATTAAGATTATTTTTTTTTAAAAGGCCACACTGGGAAAACAAGCAGAAATACTGATGTGACTGTGTTGTAGTAAAATGAGCAGTTGAACCTGTCACAGACTCTTGAACCTGAACAAGATTTTACAAAACTGTCTCTTTTATCTTTCAGCCAAGTTAATCATTTGTCACATTAAACTGTTTTCATCTAATTGTTCGTCCGTGTGTTAAATCAGGGGTGGACAATTATTTTTTTCCATGGGGCCACATGAGAAACAGAAAATATTGTGGAGCCAAAATGTTTTTTTGTTTGTATTTGCATTTAAAAAAAAAAAAAAAAGCAGAAAATGTCATTGTTGTGTTGAGCTGCTCAGACTGTGAAGAGTTTATGTTGTGACTAAGTTATGAAAAAGTGAAGCTGCCCAACAAAAAATGTCATTTAAAAAACACATTTGAAATAAAAGCAACGCAGATTTAGTCCAGGCAGGAGGTCAAACGATAAAATATGTTTATTTTGTGATTCAAACAAAGGGCCGAATGTGGCCCCGGAGCTGAACAAGGCCCCGGTCTGTGTTAAAGTCTGCAGGAGGAGGATCCTTCCACACACTTTAACCTTTAAAACCACATCCTCACATTTTATACCCGTGGACGTATTGATTAATCCTCAAGTAAACAAAATGTTGGCGACCTGCGTATCGTCCTGCAAATCCACCTTCCTGTACTTTCTACTCTCCTTTCCATATGTTCTATATCTTCTATTTTCCTTTCTGTAAGTTCTGTTCTAATTTCTGTACGTTCTTCTCTCTCCCAAAAGGTTCACTTCCCGACATTCCCAAATAACCTGCAGAAAAGTTCCAGCGGTCGAGTGACATTTCCAGCACTTGTCATTCACCGTGAGCCTCGTTCTTCTGAGTTTCAATGAGGTTTAATCATCAAATCACCATCAACATTTGAAATTTAAAACAATCCAAGAGGCGCGTGTGTTTCAGAACATGTTTGTGGAGTTTAAACGACACGGGGAGGGCATCTGACGCACTCTTCACTCAAACTCTGTACTTTGGCTTTAATAACACAAACAGCAGGAGCACGTACGATGGGGACGCTCTTCTGGCACTAAACCAGACCAAAACCAGGACTCCCTCTGAAACAGGGCCAAACCGAGCCAGCCCAAGTCCAGGCCAAGTCCAGGCCAAGTCCAGGCCAAGTCCAGGCCAAGTCCAGCCCAGGTCCAGGCCAAGTCCAGGCCAAGTCCAGGCGTGATTAAAAACAGTTTGAGCGAGTCTCCCGATGAGAAACATTCACCGAAAAACAAAAGAGGAGACAGAAAACTGGCAGAGCTTTAAGCAGGACGAGGACAGAGCCAAGACGAACTGTTACTCAAATCATATAAAGAAAATAAAAACATGAAACAACAGTAAAAAACTAGAAAAGCAGTGAGAGAGCGCAGACCTCCGCCAAGGACCACCCCCAGTTTTTATAGAAATTGCAATAAAATCCGTCTTGTGGATCAGATCCGGATCAGCCTTTGGAATATGAAAGAGGATCCACCTGTCCATCCCTGAGTCAAATGTCATGGGGTTTGGTCAATAATTAACTGAGATATTGAGAAACTAAATGTTTGGCCCCAAATACCACAATGTTAACTACAATTTCAAAGTGATCCAGAATCCAGGATTTCTTCCGGATCAGCCCCAAAATGAAATCAGTTCTTCCTTTTCACATTTCCAACAAATCCTGAAAATTTCATCAAAATCGGTCCATAGCTTTTTGAGTTATGTTGCTAACAGACAAACAAACAAAACAAACAAACAAACAGACAAACAAACAAACAAACAGACAAACAAACAAACAAACAGACAAACAAACAAACAAACAGACAAACAAACAGACAAACAAACAAACAAACAAACAGACAAACAAACAAACAAACAAACAGACAAACAGACAAACAAACAAACAGACAAACAAACAAACAGACAAACAAACAAACAGACAAACAAACAAAAGACAAACAAACAAACAAACAAACAAACAGACAAACGCCGGCAAAAACATAACCTCCTTGGCGGAGGTAAAAAATAGTCTTTTCAGTTTATTTACTTGTTCATCCATATTCAGGTTGTATTATTTTGTACGAGGCTGAATTGACGTAAATAAATTCAATCTGGACTTTAAAATCGTTTCAAAGCCTCCAGAGAATCGGTGCAGTCAGTGTTTTCTTGTTGGTGTAAATGAAAAATCAACATTTGACACAAATGAACCGACTTTATGTCACATTTAAGATTCAAAACATTTCATAGAATCAAGAAGAGTCGGGATAAAGAGTTGGAAAACAAATCTGTGTTCATTTGTTTTTCAAAATAAAACCAAAAATAAGAAAACAAAAAAACAACAGTTTTCTTCATTATTTGTCTCCAAAACCAAAATGAAAAAACTGATAAAGATTTGTTTTTTTCAGTTTTTGATTTTGTGTTTAAATGAAAAATGGAAAAAACAAATAACAACCGTTTCCCGTTTACGTGACTTCAGTGACTGTGAAACCGAACCAGGACTGATCCAGGACCAGGACCAGACCAGGACCAGACCGAGACTGAGACCGAGACCAGACTGGGACCAGGGCGGGACCAGACCAGGACCAGACCAAGACTGAGACCAAGACCAGACTGGGACCAGGGCGGGACCAGACCAGGACCACACCAAGACTGAGACCCAGACCAGACTGGGACTAGGGCGGGACCAGACCAGGACCAGACCAAGACTGAGACCCAGACCAGACTGGGACCAGGGCGGGACCAGACCAGGACCACACCAAGACTGAGACCCAGACCAGACTGGGACCAGGGCGGGACCAGAGCTTTGACTCTGAGCTTTGACTCTGAGCCTCCGCAGGGTCCGAGTCTCAGCTTAGAGCTCTGGCCCTGCCGTGGGCTCTGAGCCTCTGGTCTGGTCCCGGCCTGGTCCTGGACCTGGATCTGAGGTGTAGGTCTGAGGTGTAGATCTGAGGTGTAGATCTGAGGTGTAGATCTGAGTGTAGATCTGAGGTGTAGATCTGAGGTGTAGATCTGAGGTGTCTGAGGTGTAGATCTGAGGTGTAGATCTGAGGTGTAGGTCTGAGGTGTAGGTCTGAGGTGAGGTGTAGATCTGAGTTGTAGATCTGAGGTGTAGATCTGAGGTGTAGATCTGAGGTGTAGATCTGAGGTGTAGGTCTGAGGTGTAGATCTGAGGTGTAGGTCTGAGGTGTAGGTCTGAGGTGTAGATCTGAGGTGTAGATCTGAGGTGTAGATCTGAGGTGTAGGTCTGAGGTGTAGATCTGAGGTGTAGGTCTGAGGTGTAGATCTGAGGTGTAGATCTGAGTTGTAGATCTGAGGTGTAGGTCTGAGGTGTAGATCTGAGGTGTAGGTCTGAGGTGTAGGTCTGAGGTGTAGATCTGAGGTGTAGGTCTGAGGTGTAGGTCTGAGGTGTAGATCTGAGGTGTAGGTCTGAGGTGTAGGTCTGAGGTGTAGATCTGAGGTGTAGGTCTGAGGTGTAGATCTGAGGTGTAGATCTGAGTGTAGGTCTGAGGTGTAGATCTGAGGTGTAGATCTGAGGTGTAGGTCTGAGGTGTAGATCTTCTGGTCAGAGCGTCTCTTCCTGGACTCTGAGTGAAAGAGTTAATCGTGAGCTGTGATTGGCTGAAAATTGGAGCGTCAAACCCGCGGTAGAGACACACACAGGAAGTTCACCTTTCAAAATAAAAGCGCACAGCCTCACACACGGGTCTACGTGACTCTGTATGAACCCGTCCGGTCTGAAATAAAGTGTGTTTGATTAAAGCTGCACTGTGGAACTTTTCCAGTGGAGGGTTCAGTACCTGCTTGTCTCCATAGAGATGTTATTACTATGCCTGGAATGTCCCGCAGTAGGGCATTAACATTTATGTTCTCAATTATAGATGTTTTTATTTGTTTTGATAATAAAATGGTAAAGTAGTTGTAGTAGTAGTATTTAGTAGTAGTAGTAGTAGTAGTAAAAGTAGTAGTAGTAGTAATAGTTGTAGTTGTAGTAGTTTTAGTAGTAGTATTAATAGTAGTTGTAGTGGGAGAAGCAGTTTTAGTAGTATTAGAATTGATAATAGTGAAGATAAAAGTAGTAATAGTAGTAGCAGTAATAGTAGTTGTAGTAAGGTTATATAAGGTGGTAGTAGTAGTAGTAGTAGTAGTAGTAGCAGAAATAGTTGTAGTAGTATAATATAGTCTAGGTAGCAGTTCCTCATATCTCAGTAGTAGAAGTCACTGTAGTAATTGTTGTAGTAGTTGTAGTAGTTAGTTAAGTATACTTGTGTAATAGTAGTAGTAGTAGTAGTAGTAGTAGTAGTAGTAGTAGTAGTAGTAGTAGTAGTAGTAGTAGTAGTAGTAGATAGTAGATAGTAGTAGTAGTAGTAGTAGTAGTAGTAGTAGTAGTAGTAGTAGTAGTAGATAGTAGTAGTAGTAGTAGTAGTAGTAGATAGTAGTAGTAGTAGTAGTAGAGTAGTAGTAGTAGTAGTAGTAGTAGTAGTAGTAGTAGTAGTAGTAGTAGATAGTAGTAGTAGATAGTAGTAGTAGTAGTAGTAGTAGTAGTAGTAGTAGTAGTAGTAGTAGTAGTAGTAGTAGTAGTAGTAGTAGTAGTAGTAGTAGTAGTAGTAGTAGAGTAGTAGAGTAGTAGTAGTAGTAGTAGTAGTAGTAGTAGTAGTAGTAGTAGTAGTAGATAGTAGTATAGTAGTAGTAGATAGTAGTAGTAGTAGTAGTATAGTAGTAGTAGTAGTAGTAGTAGTAGATAGTAGTAGATAGTAGTAGTAGTAGTAGTAGTAGATAGTAGTAGTAGTAGTAGTAGTAGTAGTAGTAGTAGTAGTAGATAGTAGTAGTAGTAGTAGTAGTAGATAGTAGTAGTAGTAGATAGTAGTAGTAGTAGTAGTAGTAGTAGATAGTAGTAGTAGTAGTAGATAGTAGTAGTAGATAGTAGTAGTAGTAGTAGTAGTAGTAGTAGTAGTAGTAGTAGTAGTAGTAGTAGTAGAGTAGTAGTAGTAGTAGATAGTAGTAGTAGTAGTAGTAGTAGTAGTAGTAGTAGTAGTAGTAGTAGTAGTAGTAGTAGTAGTAGTAGATAGTAGTAGATAGTAGATAGTAGTAGTAGTAGTAGATAGTAGTAGTAGTAGTAGTAGTAGATAGTAGTAGTAGTAGTAGTAGTAGTAGTAGTAGTAGTAGTAGTAGTAGTAGTAGTAGTAGTAGTAGTAGTAGTAGTAGTAGTAGATAGTAGATAGTAGTAGTAGATAGTAGTAGTAGTATAGTAGTAGTAGTAGTAGTAGTAGTAGTAGTAGTAGTAGTAGTAGTAGTAGTAGTAGATAGTAGTAGTATAGTAGATAGTAGATAGTAGTAGATAGTAGTAGTAGTAGTAGTAGATAGTAGATAGTAGTAGTAGATAGTAGTAGTAGTAGTAGTATAGTAGTAGTAGTAGTAGTAGTAGTAGTAGTAGTAGTAGTAGTATAGTAGTAGTAGTAGTAGTAGTATATAGTAGTAGTAGTAGTAGTAGTAGATAGTAGTAGTAGTAGTAGATAGTAGTAGTAGTAGTAGTAGTAGTAGTAGTAGTAGTAGTAGTAGTAGTAGTAGATAGTAGTAGTAGTAGTAGTAGATAGTAGTAGATAGTAGTAGTAGAGTAGTAGTAGTAGTAGATAGTAGTAGATAGTAGATAGTAGTAGTAGATAGTAGTAGTAGATAGTAGATAGTAGTAGTAGTAGTAGTAGTAGTAGTAGTAGTAGTAGAAGTATTTCTACGCGCTGGACCAGTTTGTTTGTGTCACACAGAAACTAAAAGTGTTGATCAAATTGTGTCTGAGGGAAATTCCCCCGATCACATGACCTCTGACCTCAAAACAGGAAATCTAAAAAGGATTTGACCTTTGAGCTGCGCACCTGCCTGACACCTGCCCAACACCTGTCTGACCTGCCCAACACCTGCCACACCTGCTGACACCTGACACTGCCTGACACCTGCTGACACCTGCCTGACACCTGTCTGACACCTGCCTACACCTGCCCACACCTGTCTGACAACCTGCCTTACACCTGCCTGACACCTGTCTGACACCTGCCTGACACCTGCCCAACACCTGTCTGACACCTGCCTGACACCTGCCTGACACCTGTCTGACACCTGCCTGACACCTGCCTGACACCTGTCTGACACCTGCCTGACACCTGCCTGACACCTGTCTGACACCTGCCTGACACCTGTCTGACA
>NW_026571047.1:34608681-34628029 GCF_026225935.1 Boleophthalmus pectinirostris
GAACAGCCGAACGCAGCCGAACCCGCACCCGAACCTCCGACCCGACCCAAAACTGCACACGACCCGCAAAAAAAACCCCGCAAATGTTCAAGTTTGGCGAAGCGAAGGCAGGGCGAATGCAGGAAACGCGAGAGTCGGGCCCGGGGCGATACGGTGGTGCACGAATTACTCATTAACCGAGAAAAATGTCCCGTCCGACGCAGAATCCGCGCTGTTTCGGCTCGTTTACGGGAAACTAAGACGCGAATTTAGCGCAAAACACGAACAGTACAGGTGCAGGGCCAGTGACAGCGCGGCCAACGCAAACGGACACTTCTGTGGGTTAAATGCGCTTATTTCCACCGAGTTTCCCTGGTCGTGTCAAATTAACTATCTGACAGTGTTAAATATGGAGCGGATGAATAATGATGTGAAAAGCGTCTTTGTGACATAGTGTGTGTCTGTGAAAAGAGCGATATAAATAAAACCTTAAAGTAGACGCACTCTGATAGTGTAAAGTTAACTCTGACCGTGTTAAATAAAGGTTAAACAGTGTTAAATGTTCCACACTATGGCATTAAACTCCTCTGCCCCGCGTGGTTTCACTCACACATTTTTTTTTTTTCTTTTTTGCTCAGAAAGATGTTGAAATTCAGAGTTATAATAGGTTGCTCTGATAGTGTAATTTTAACTATTTGACAGAGTGAAATAGATGTTGTAATAGGTTACCCATGTAGTGTAAGATTAACTCTCGGACAGTTTTAAATAGATGTTATAATACGTTACTCTGGTAGTGTCAAATTAACTATCTGACAGTGTTAAATATGGAGCGGATGAATAATGATGTGAAAAGCGTCTTTGTGACATACGTGTGTCTGTGAAAAGAGCGATATAAATAAAACCTTAAAGTAGATGCACTCTGATAGTGTAAAGTTAACTATCTGACAGTGTTAAATATGGAGCAGATGAATAATGATCTGTAAAGTGGAAAAACTTAAAATAGACGTACGTCGATAGTGTAAAGTTAATTTTGCCTGTGTTAAATAGGTGTTATAACTCCCTGACAGTGTTAAATAGGTGTTATAATAGGTTTCCCTTGATAGTGTAAAGTTAACTAACAGACAGTGTTAAATAGATGTACCCTGATATTAAAGTCTGTCAGTGTTAAATATATGTTATAATAGTTTTAGTGTAAAGTTAACTATCTGACAGTGTTAAATAAAGGTTAAACAGTGTTAAATCATGTCTCAGTGGATTGCTTTGGCCTTAATGTTCCACACTATGGCATTAAACTCCTCTGCCCTGCGTTGGTTTCACTCACACGTTTTTTTTTCTTTTTTGCTCAGAAAGATGTTGAAATTCCACAGATCTGACCTGTAACTCGGTCTGGTTGTCACCTGCTTCTCGAGTGTCTATGGAAACTGATAGACAAGTTAATGCCGTACTGTGGAACACTTCTGGCAGAGCTTCACCAGGAAAAGTTACACAGAGCAGCTTTAATTTAAGATTGAGCTTTGAGTTTAAGTCACTTGTTTTACTGTTGGAGGGGATTTCCTTTAGATCTGTGCCGTTTACATGAATCTAGACCAACCTGAGTGACAGGTGACAGGTGACAGGTGACAGGTGACAGGTGCCTAAATGCACATTGTTCAGCCGTAAAGTTTTAAAGTTCTTTGTAAATAAACTTGTTGTGGTCTGGGAGGTTTATGTTTTGTGTTTTTTAGAGCTTAAACTTTTGGTTCGTAGTTTTATGGGAACAAGGACAAAACCGAGACCAAAACAAAACTGAACCAGGACCAGAGGACGTAGTTACATTTATGCACTTTTAAAATAAATTGTACTTTTCTAGCAGCATATTTTTACTTGAGTAACAGTAACTGTACTCTTACTTGAGTAAAAGTTGTGCTTCCTCTTCCCGCTGTGAGTGAGTCTAAAGTGACAAAGTGTTTCTGTGATTTATCCCAGTTTTATACAAGAAATGTCCCAGGTGTCCCTATTTTTGACCAGTTTGACCTAAACCAGGACTAAACGAAGACTAAACCAGGACTAAACCAGGACTAAACCAGGACTAAACCAGGAATAAACCAGGACTACATCAGGTCTAAATCAGAACTATCACAGTTTTTGACTAATCAAAAAATAAATAAAAATGCAGTGACAGTTTTGTTTGTAAAGCGTCTTTGAGTGCAAAAAAAAACTTTATATGAGTCTGATGTATTATTATCAGTATTATTATTATTATTATTATTATTATTATTATTATTATTATTATTATTATTATTATTATTATTATTATCAGTAGTAGTAGTAGTAGTAGTGTAGTAGTAGTAGTAGTAAAAGTATTCGCCCTTCAGATTCTGACTGACCTGAGAATGCACAATGTTCCTCGTTCTTTTCACGGTTTTATTTACACCAAACATCCAAACCCGAGTGTGTCCCAATTTAGAATTCTGAAAATCTGGTCACTGTATCTTTAAGTTATTCTGACTTGAGTTGTAATTTTTTTCCAAATACTTTTTACTCTTACTTAAGTATATTTTGAACCACTACTTTGTACTTCAACTTGAGTAATATTATTTTGAAGTACTTGTACAGTCTTTGGCTACTCTACCACTGACTTCCTCTGACTTGGACTTAAGACAAACAGTTATGTCACTTTTATTTTAATCTGTGTGTATTTTATTTTCTGTCAGATGTAGACTTTTATTCGTACCACATCTTTACATTTTCCCCATACTGATTATTGTGATATTTTCTGTGATCTGGTGTGAACGGCTGAATATTCATGATAATAATCGTGTGTCATGTGAGTCAGACACAAAACAGACTGTGAACTCTCATTTTGAAGTAATGACACTAACGAGTCTGTGATTTATGGGAGTCATGTGATCGTAATTATACACGACGACAACAAAAACAACACCTGAGTCTGAGTCAAACGCACTGGGTCAAATCAATAATCAATATTAAAACTCACATCGAAACTAGATCCTCATTTGAGCAGGTGTGGATACTAAAAAAAACTACTACTACTACTACTACTACTACTACCAGCAAATACTACTACTATTACTACTACTACATGGATAGCCCATGGGTGGGACTACTGATACTACTACTACTACAACTAGACTACCTCTTCTACTACTACTACTACTACTACTACTACTACTACTACTACTGTTACTACTGTTACTACTACTAACACTCTACTACCAAATGCTACTGTTACTACCGCTGCTACTAATACTACTACTACTACTACTACTGTTGCTGTTGCTGCTACTACTACTATCATCACTAAATACTATTACTACCCTATTACAACAATTAATGCCCTAATGCATAGATAACACACAGGGGGTACTACTACTACCAGTACTACTACTACTACTACCACAACATACTACTATTACAACTAAACAACTAGTACTACTACTACTAGTACTACTACTGCTGCTGCTATTACTACAATCAGTGCTCTGGTACATGGAAATCTATAGGTGCTACTACTGATACTACTACTTCAACTAGCCTACCTCTATTATTACTACTACTACTACTACTACCACTACTACTACTTCTACTGCTTGCAGTCCTCCTGCACTGGTGACAGCAGTACTTAGGCAGTACTTATGCAGTACTTATGCAGTACTTGTGCAGTACTTGTAGTACTTGTGCAGTACTTGTGTAGTACTTGTAGTACTTGTGTAGTACTTGTAGTACTTGTAGTACTTGTGTAGTACTTGTGTAGTACTTGTAGTACTTGTAGTACTTGTGTAGTACTTGTGTAGTACTTGTGTAGTACTTGTGTAGTACTTGTTGTATTGTCCCGTGGCGTTTGGAGTCACCTGATCTTTTTACAGTTGAAGTTCAACAATAGAACTTCCTCCTGAGGTTTGGACCAAACTTCAACTTTCACTCTGAGACTCTGAGCCACAAAACCAACGATTTCTACAGTTCAGCTCACGTCAACAACCTTCTCTGAGGTTCAGACGCTAGCTGAGGGCACTGCTCTGTCTGAGGCTTTGATAAACTTCAAACTCATCTTTATTTTAACACAAACAACTGATTTAGGTTCAACAAGTCGCTTTAAAAACACTTCACACAAACTAGCACTAGCATTAGCATTAGCACTAGTATTAGCATTAGCATTAGCAAGGCAGGTTTATTTGTACAGCACAATTTGTACACAAAATAATTTAAAGTGCATTACAGATTAAGAGATAAATTTAATTCATGCTAAAATCGTTTTTAAAAATCACAAACAAAATAATCATAATAAAATTACATTTAGCATTAGCATTAGCCAGTAGGGTTAAGTTTCATTAAGAAGTTCAGAAAAAGGAAAGAGATCCACACTGCAGTTTTTTTGAAGCTCCCAGGTTTTTATTTCAGTGGCAAAACAAAGTCACAAAGTGACGCTTCAGTCTGATGAAGCACTCGGCCCAAAACGTCACTTTGTGGTGTCACTGAAATAAAAATTTGGGAGCTTCAAAGAACTTCAGTGCGGATCTCTTTCCTTTTTTTGTACTATTTTTGGACCCAACACACAGTCGCAGTTTTTGTTGAATGTGCAGATCTTTATCTACCAGTATCATTAAGAAGTTGCCGATACGATACACACCTCGGTACACAGGCCACGATACGATACAGTGCACTTTCGATATGATACGATATATTTCACATCGATTAGATACGGTTTATTAAAAAAATAAAGTCTAAATCATGTCTGTGATACTAAAAGTCTTTGTTAAACCATGTCTTGCGCAAAGTTAATATGAAACAAACATTTTAATCATCAAAACAGAGAAAATGTCAAATGTGTCACAAAAACAAGTTTTCTTCCTCTAAATAAGCAACAAAACTGTAGCTGGAACTAAATAATTGAGTAAAATAAACAAAAAATCCTCTTGGTGATGTATCGATAGAGCAGCCCAAGATATCGACACTGTATCATCACATTAAACGGTGCGATATTTCAATATTTTGAGATTTTTGCACACCCCTGTTTGCCAACATTTCTTTCATTTTCATCTTTTAGTTGAAAATCCTGAAACTCCTGAAAACTCGCTCTTTAAATCTTTTTTGTATTTTAGTTTTTCAGACTTTTGTGTCTCCGTTAGCGTCATCAGATTTTCCAAAATAAATAAACTGGGCCGCGTCTTTTTCACGTGTCGTTTGTTTGAGTGGAACATTTTTCAGGCGTGGCCCAAACAGCTGAGCTCATCAACGCAGGAAAATAAACCACTGAAGAACAATCACATTACGTCACATTACAGCATAAACACACACTGATACCGGGGTGTTCTACATGTATGTCTATGGCGGAACGGTCAGCAGTTACCATGGTGACGTCCCTGTTTACCCGAGACAGTCCAAGTTTAAAGCCCCGTGTCTTCTGTCCCAGTGGATTTATACAAAACTAGAGTCACCAGAAATTCAAAATAAAAAACTGGGACATCCCCGTTTTTTTTTTTTGTTGTTTTTTTTTTCTTTTGTTTTTTGTTTTTTTTTGTGGTTGGTAATAATAAAATTGTGAAATAAAAAAAAAAAAAGGAAAACTCTTCTGCACTCAGCCCATTCATGAGGAACATGAGTCAGTATATTCACATTTTCTTTGTGTTTTGGTCGTTTTTTAAGCAGCTTTTCTGTATTTTACCTGAACAAATGTCAGTTTATGTTTCTCTTTACTGTTACTGGGATCAGTTTAGTTAAAAATAGAGACACCTGGGACATTTTTTGTATAAAATTGGAACAAATCACCGGTTTTGTATAAGGTGACCAGACGTCCTCGTTTACCCGGGACAGTCCCAGTGTCTCTATTTTTGACCAACCTGATCCTGACAACAGTAAAGAGAAACAGAAACTGACATTTGTTTAGGTAAAATACAGAAAAGCTGCTTAAAAACGACCAAAACACAAAGAAAATGTGAATATACTGACTCATTTTCGTCGTTAATGGGCTGAGTGAGTAACAATTTTCCTTAATTACGCACTAGTTTCACATTCTTACCAACCACCACAAAACCGGGGATGTCCCAGTTTACAAATTTCAAAATTTTTCCATGACTTTTTCATGCGCTAAAGTGAATTTTCCATGACTTTACAGCACCTCCATGTGTAGAACTGATCAGACTTTTAGGTCTAAATCTGAAATGTGAACTCTTTCCACTCACCTTATGGTTTGGGATTATAGTTTTTAAACATTTTAAATCCTGTCAGTGCTTTTATTGTCGTCTCTTTTAAACAAAAGACTCAGACGTTCACAAATAATCAGAATAGTCTAATGAGAACTCAAAGAGAGACAAAAAATTCCATCACTTTTCCAAAACTTTCACTGCATTTATAAAATTCCCTGACTTTTCCAGGCCTGAAAAATGACATTTTCAATTTCCTTGACTTTCCAGGATTTCCATGACTGTGTGAACTCGGAAGTTTTTTATTTTGAATTTCTGGTGACTCTAGTTTTGTATAAATCCGCTGGGACAGAAGACACGGGGCTTTAAACTGGGACTGTCTCGGGTAAACAGGGACGTCACCATGGTAACTGCTGACCGTTCCGCCATAGACACACATGTAGAACACCCCAGTATCAGTGTGTGTTTATTGTGTAATGTGACATAATGTGATTATTCTTCAGTCGTTTATTTTGGCGCAGTCATGAGCTCAGCTGTTTGGGCCACGCCTGAAAAATGTTCCACTCAAACAAACGACACGTGACGAAGACTCACACGACCAGAGCCGGAGCCGTAAACGAAGGAACAAAACACTCATCAATATGATCAGTGTGAGAGATAAATGTGTCAGATGCCCTCCCTGTAGTGTGACCAGATTTTCTAAATTCTAACCTGGAACACGTGGGTTTTGAAACAGTGAAGAGAGCGTGGAACATTGTGGGAACATTGTGGGAACATTGTGCTTTCTCATGATCTGAGGAACTTATTTTCATTCACAAACTCATTTTTCCGATTTTTGGCAAAACAAATGAAGAATTTATGCTCCTTTTTACTGTTGGCAGGATCAGATTAATCAAAAACTGTGATAGTCCTGGTTTAGACCTGATGTCATTCTGGTTTAATCTTAATTTAGTCCTGGTTTAGATCAGATTGGTCAAAAATAGGGACATTTGGGACATTTCTTGTATAAAACTACTCAGTGGTTTTGTATAAATCTGCTGGGACAAGAGACACAGGCTCAACACTGTGACTGTCCCGAGGAAACAGGGACGACTGCTCACTCTGCCCCCCGTGTCACAATTTGGTTTTATTCTGTGTAAAAGCTGCTGTCTAAGATGCCCTCCCTGCACTGCAAAAACTTGGCCAAATGTTAAAATATAAACACTTATATCTATCAGGAAATGACTTAAGTGCCACAAGATAATTTTAAAATCTCTTAAAATAAACGACCTCTAGACGAGAGTGAAGTGTCGGTGCTCAGTGTTAAAGGACTTTAAATACATTTATGGAGGTTCGGTTTGAGATAAACAGACTTAAAACCAGTTTAGGATCAGTGTTCTTGGCCTGATAATAAATTCAAAGATGCTAAATTCTCGATATAAGTGTTTGAAATCAGTTTGACATGATTGTAGTTCGTCATCAGTCTTGTATCGAGTAAATCTGTAATCGAGTGTCACTGAATCTAAAAACAGGTGAAGTTTTTCAGGGGAAACTCTGGTAAATGGATTGTAGCTTCTTTAAACATTTATTGCCTAAATTTGAGATTTTTTGATGAGTTGAGTCATTGAGGAAATGTGATTATACAACCAATTCAGAGCTAGTGAGTAGTGTCTTCATACTCGAGACCAAACTTGGCCTAAAGACCGTTTTTTTACCGTCTTGGTCTTGTCTCGGACTCAATTGTGTTTGGACTCGATCTTGTCTCGGTCTTGCAGGCGCATGGACTTGTTCTTGTCGGACTCGAGGTCTGACTCCAGTTAGAAACTTGCTAAAACAGGTTTAAAAATCCTCCCCACTTTCTTCACTTTGTTCAGTTTTGTGTAAAGTGTCAGAGGAAGTTGTCTTAAAGAAGAGCTTCTCAAACTGTGGATCAGGGCCCAAAAAAACAGCGTAGAGTTTTTCAGTGCAGAAGCTTAAATAAACATTTATCAGATCAAATGGAGATAGATTTATTTAAAAAAACAAAACAAAAAACATTGATATAAATGTGCCAAATAACTAAAATACAAATAAATGTAGAAAATGACAAAGATGGTCTTGATTTGGTCTCGATGGGCTGTGGTCTCGGTCTTGGTCTTGTCTTGGTCTTAGTCTTGTCCTGGTTTTGGGACCCTGTGGTCTTGGACTGGTCGTGGTCTCGATTAGTTCGGTCTTGACTACAACACTAATAAGTAGATCATAAATCTGAAAACGACAAAGAATCTGATAAAAGTTTTCCAATCTTGACCAGATCAGAGACATTTGTCTCCATCTGTGTAAAAACATCTGCCCCTGAAGTTTAAAGCTCTGCAAATATCTTCTGAAACATGTGGGATTCTTGGATGAGTTTTGCAGAAATTACAAATCTAAATGTGTATTTTTTTTTTATTCTGTTCGTGTTCATGTTTTAGAATCTGTTGATGTCATATGGACATCATTCTGTCTCAGGACAGAATCTCCAGGTTTGATTGACAGATGTTGACGTGTGTTTGTTTGTTTGGAATCGGCTCCACAGACGCGTCACGTTAAAGATCTGTTTATTTAAGATACAAACTTAAGATGGAAGAGTTCTGACAGGTACACGGCGGCAAACTGCACCTGGACGCTCTCACCTGTCACACCTGAGCACTCCTGTCACACACCTGTCGCACCTGTCACACCTGAGCACTCCTGTCGCACCTGCACTCCTGTCACACCTGTCACACCTGTCACACCTGAGCACTCCTGTCTCAGCTCAGGTGAACAGGCCACTAAACACCAAAAACACTTTTTTCTCCTGATTCTCTGTGTAAATGGGTCCAAAACAGAAGTGTGTACCTCGCCCCTGATTAAAACCAGGACTGAAACAAGGTCTAAACCGGGACTGAAACAAGGTCTAAAGGTCTAAACCGGGACTGAAACAAGGTCTAAACCGGGACTGAAACAAGGTCTAAACCGGGACTGAAACAAGGTCTAAACCGGGACTGAAACAAGGTCTAAACCGGGACTGAAACAAGGTCTAAACCGGGACTGAAACAAGGTCTAAACCGGGACTGAAACAAGGTCTAAACCGGGACTGAAACAAGGTCTAAACCGGGACTGAAACAAGGTCTAAACCGGGACTGAAACAAGGTCTAAACTGGGACTGAAACAAGGTCTAAACCAGGACTGAAACAAGGGTCTAAACTGGGACTGAAACAGGGTCTAAACCGGGACTGAAACAAGGTCTAAACCGGGACTGAAACCGGGTCTAAACCAGAATCTAAACCAGGACTAAAAGGGTCTTAACCAGGACTGAAACAGGATCCAAACCAGGACTGAAACTGGGTCTAAACCGGGACTGAAACCGGGTCTAAACCAGGACTAAAACAGGATCTAAACCAGGACTAAAACGGGTCTAAACCAGGACTAAAACGGGTCTAAACCAGGACTAAAACAGGATCTAAACCAGGACTAAAGCAGGCTCAGCTGTTAATCATCGTCCCACCCTGCCCCCCCCCACCCGCTCGTCGGCTCTGGGGGTTTTTCAGGGGTTTTTCAGGTTTTGCTCAGAGGAGTAAATCTTCAGGAGGTTTGATCTTTAAACTCGAGGGTTCGACACTGAGCTCATCACGTCAACAGTTTATTGTTTAAAATCTTCATCATTTTGCTGCTGCTTTTTTAACTTCTCCTTCTTCTCCCCAGTTTCTCCAGCGTGGGGCCCCAGGCGGGGTCTCTCCTCACCGGGCTCGACCAGAACCAGACCAGAACCAGACCAGAACCAGACCAGAACCAGACCAGAACCAGACCAGAACCAGAACAAGAACCTGAACAAGAACCAGGATCAGAGCGGATCTTTTCCTCTCCGGTCTCTCTCCTGGATCTGCTCCTCTTCGGGCTCAACCAGAACCTGACCAGGGACTAGGACCAGACCTGCTCTCCCCTCCCTCTCCTGGTTTCCTGGGTCTCTCCTCCTTTCCTCTCTCCTCCCTGGTCTCTCTCTAATCTTCTCTTCTCTCCTCTCTCCTTCTCTCCTCTCCTGGTACTTTTTTTCCTCTCCTGGTCCTGGTCCTGGTCCTGGTCCTGGTCCTGGTTCTTCTCTCCTCTCTGGTCTCGTTCCTGGGTGTGAAGATGCCGTACGTGGATCGTCTGAACAGGATCTGTGGTTTCCTGGACGTGGAGGAGCAGGAGCAGAGCGGACGCTTCTACAGGAGATACTTCCTCCTGGACCCAGCGCAGGGAAAACTGCTCTGGTACATGGACAACCCCCAGGTACTAATACTTTTGAATACATTTTGGGCTGTATCCCTTCTTCTTTTTTTCCCCCGTAATTCCATCCATTGCCGAAAACTAAACCAGGACTAAACCAGGTCTAAACCAGGACTAAACCAGGACTAAACCAGGACTAAACCAGGTCTAAACCAGGACTAAACCAGGTCTAAACCAGGACTAAACCAGGTCTAAACCAGGACTAAACCAGGACTAAACCAGGTCTAAACCAGGTCTAAACCAGGACTAAACCAGGACTAAACCAGGTCTAAACCAGGAAACTAAACCAGGACTAAACCAGGTCTAAACCAGGATTGAACAGGACTAAATCCTGCTGTGTGGACGTGTTTCTTCGTTTTCTATCAATAATATTTTTAATCTGGTTAAACCAAAGATTTCCTCGTCTTCGCTTCTTTACAGCAAATCAAGTAATCTAAAGTAATCAGATTACATTACTCACTTTAAGTAATTCAAGTGGATTATGTTACAAACTACATTTTGGTGTGTGTAATCTGTAATCTGTAGGGGATTACATTTTAAAAGTGACCTCCCAACACTGACCACTACTACTACTACTACTACTACTACTACTACAACTGCAGCCATTGCTTTAGTACATGAATAATCCACAGGTACTAATACTTTTACTACTACTACTACTAAATACTACTACCAGTGTTACTACTTCCAGTTCTGTGGTATGAATCATAATTCCTGAAAAACCCAGATCTTTTCTCTAAACCTTCTTCTCTCGTTTCTTTCGTTGTTCGTTCGTTCATATTTAGTGACTCTAGTTAAACCTTTTAAAGTTTCTGAAATGATCGTTTGTTCTGTTTTTTGTGTTTCAGAATCTTCCTGTTGGAGCGGAGCCTGTGGGAGCCCTGAACCTCTCCTACATCTCCATGGTCAGTCTGAGTCTGAAGGTCACTCAAGGTCACTGAAGGTCACTCTTAGCATGACCTCATCATACGAAAACTGACCTAATCATCATCATCATCATCATCATCACATCGAACTGGACTAAAGCTGCGTTCAGACGGCGGCGTCACGGCGTCCAGTTTCGGAGCAGGATCTGTGTGGACGTGCGTCTGGGGCGTCCTGTGTTTTTGAGGCACATCGTCAGGCGTCAGCGCGGAGAGAATCTGACATCGATGCAGCTCGTCTTGAGTGTTCAGGTGTTCAGGCCAATGCGTCAGTGTCAAGTTGAAAAAACTGAACTTTTGGTGTTGGACACGCAGCGTCAACCAATCCAGAACGAGTATCCAGAGACGAAGCGACAGAAGAAGGAAGAGAAAAACCCGGGAGCCACAAACAGAACAAGAAATCTACACGAGTCATGAGTGGAGGATGAATATAAACACGCTGCAGTCGTCGAGACGATCGCCTCCACTGATGGTTTTATGTGATAAATACACTAAAGTAAAAAACAAGGCTCTCGGTGACCACAGCGACGCTCTGGACGCGTCAATATGACAAAGAAACACGTCAGAGACGCAAATACAAAGACTCCAACTAGAGGCTTTTTGACGCCGCGTCTGAACGCAGCAAAACTATTTCACTGTTCAAACGACTTGACTGAAATTTTACTCTTAAAAAAACAGAGGAAGTACTTCGTGGTCGTCCGCAGGGACACGCCCCCAGGACACGCCCCCAGGACACGCCCCCGTGACACACACTTCCCTCTACAGTTTGATTTTCTTAAAAGTTCATTGCGTAACTTTTTTGGTAGATGGTCCGCACCCTATTGTTGTTTCCTGGAATGATGTTTAATTTAATTATCTCCATGGAGACAGGCAGAAATGACAAATTACAGGTCGGATCTGTGGAGAAGAGGGCCGCTCATGTTTATAATGCATGATTTTTAATCAGTAAAAACAACAAGGTATAAACCAGGATTAAACCAGGTCTAAACCAGGACTAAACCAGGTCTAAACCAGGTCTAAAAACAGGTCTAAAAACCAGGTCTAAACCAGGTCTAAACCAGGACTAAACCAGGACTAAAAAAGATCTAAACCAGGACAATTTAAAATGTCTAAATGATAACAGAATGATCCGGGGGGTCAGAGGTCAAACTACAGAGACACAAACACATCATGTCTTATTTCTTTTTCAGGTGAGTGATGCCACCAAACTGCGCCCGAAAGCCGAGTTCTGTTTCGGTGAGTTTTCCTCCACTTCCCGTGTTTACTTCCTGCTTCCTCCCTGCCTTCCTGCTGTACTTCCTGGTTCGTTCCGCTCTTTTGTCCCTCCTGGCTTGTTGTAGCGTCGCGTCCGGTTGTTTGTGCGTCTCAGAGGAAGTTGTACAGTGACCTGAGTTCACACACACGCACTTTATTGTGTCGAAGCTTCAGCCGTTTCCTCTGAATCTGACTTAAGCGCGTCCAAACCGCCGCACCACACGGCGAACGCTGAACGCCGAACGCCGAACGCCGAACGCCGAACGCCGAACGCCGAACGCCGAACGCCGAACGCCGAACGCCGAACGCCGAACGCTGAACGCCGTCTGACGTTTCACCACACAAGCTCCCGACGCACGAGCTCCGGCGGCGTTCCCGACAGACAGAAATACAAGCTTGATTTTGACTAAAAAGGTCTAAACTAGGATTAAACCAGGTCTAAACCAGGTCCAAACACAGGTCTAAACCAGGACTAAACCAGGACTAAACAAAGTATAAACCAGGTCTAAACCAGGACTAAACCAGGTCTAAACCAGGACTAAAAGAGGTCTAAACCAGGTCTAAACCAGGACTAAAAGTGGTCTAAACCAGGACTAAACCAGGTCTAAACCCGGACTAAACCAGGTCTAAACCAGGACTAAACCAGGTCTAAACCAGGTCTAAACCAGGACTAAACTAAACCAGGTCTAAACCAGGACTAAACAAAGTCTAAACCAGGACTAAACCAGGACTAAACAAAGTCTAAACCAGGTCTAAACCAGGACTAAACAAAGTCTAAACCAGGACTAAACCAGGTCTAAACCAGGACTAAAAGAGGTCTAAACCAGGACTAAACCAGGTCTAAACCAGGACTAAACCAGGTCTAAACCAGGTCTAAACCAGGACTAAACCAGGACTAAACAAAGTCTAAACCAGGTCTAAACCAGGTCTAAACCAGGTCTAAACCAGGTCTAAACCAGGACTAAACCAGGACTAAACAAAGTATAAACCAGGTCTAAACCAGGACTAAACCAGGTCTAAACCAGGACTAAAAGAGGTCTAAACCAGGTCTAAACCAGGACTAAAAGTGGTCTAAACCAGGACTAAACCAGGTCTAAACCCGGACTAAACCAGGTCTAAACCAGGGACTAAACCAGGTCTAAACCAGGTCTAAACCAGGACTAAACAAAGTCTAAACCAGGTCTAAACCAGGACTAAACAAAGTCTAAACCAGGTCTAAACCAGGACTAAACAAAGTCTAAACCAGGACTAAACAAAGTCTAAACCAGGACTAAACCAGGTCTAAACCAGGACTAAAAGAGGTCTAAACCAGGACTAAACCAGGTCTAAACCAGGTCTAAACCAGGACTAAACCAGGACTAAACAAAGTCTAAACCAGGTCTAAACCAGGTCTAAACCAGGTCTAAACCAGGTCTAAATCAGTCTCTTTGATTTGTTACACTTAACCAATCAAAGAGATGAGGTTTCGATGAGGCTGGTTTTGACCAATCAGATCGCGTCACTGCAACATTTCCTGTTTCTTACTGAGTCAGATCGGTTCATTTTGGATCGATTGCTTCTGCCTCGGCATCTTGGATCTTCACTGTGAATTTTCTTCGCTGTGAATTTTACACTCTGAATTTTGACTCTTGAATTTGAAGGCTTGAAAATATTTGTGCTGAATATTTAAAATGTGATTTTT
The DNA here is from genome assembly GCF_026225935.1 of Boleophthalmus pectinirostris. Lineage (NCBI taxonomy): Eukaryota > Metazoa > Chordata > Actinopteri > Gobiiformes > Gobiidae > Boleophthalmus > Boleophthalmus pectinirostris. The sequence goes on from NW_026571047.1 coordinate 34,622,904, forward strand.
TTTTTTATATATTGAATGTTATACACTGAAAATGTACACTTAAAATTTCAGCAAACAAAAATTAATAATAAAAATAATTAAATAATTAAATCAAAGTGAGAAATTCAACATTTGATGAAACAAATTATCTTCCATATAAACATCGCTGAATAGGAATGTGCAAAAATATTGAAATATCATTATATGGTATCGTTTAAATTGATGATACAGTATCGATATCGTGGGCTGCTGTGTCGATACTTTGCCAAGAGGATTTTTTTTCTTATATTTTACTAAATTATTTTGTGAAAAGCTCAGTAAATGTTCTGTGCCGTTTCAGTGATAAACGCTGGAATGAGGAAGTTTTACCTTCAGGCCAACGACCAGCAGGACCTGGTGGAGTGGATCTCTGTCCTCAACAACGCAACCAAAATCACTGTGAGTCTCAGAACCGGGACTAGACCAGGACTAAACCAGGACTGAACCGGGACTAGACCAGGACTAGACCAGGACTGAACCAGGACTACACCAAGACTGAACCGGGACTGAACCAGGACTGAACCGGGACTAGACCAGGACTAGACCAGGACTGAACCGGGACTACACCAGGACTAGACCAGGACTACACCAGGACTGAACCAGGACTGAACCGGGACTGAACCGGAACTAGACCAGGACTGGACCAGGACTAGACCAGGACTAGACCAGGACTGAACCGGGACTAGACCAGGACTAGACCAGGACTGGACAAGGACTAGACCAGGACTAGACCAGGACTGAACCGGGACTAGACCAGGACTAGACCAGGACTGGACCAGGACTGAACCGGGACTGAACCGGGACTGAACCGGGACTAGACCAGGACTGAACCGGGACTAGACCAGGACTAGACCAGGGCTAAAGCAGGACTACACCAGGACTGAACCGGGACTAGACCAGGACTAGACCAGGACTACACCAGGACTGAACCGGGACTAGACCAGGACTAGACCAGGACTAGACCAGGACTGGACAAGGACTAGACCAGGACTGAACCGGGACTAGACCAGGTCTGAACCAGGACTGGACCAGGACTAGACCAGGACTGAACCGGGACTAGACCAGGTCTGAACCAGGACTGGACCAGGACTAGACCAGGACTGAACCGGGACTAGACCGGGTCTGAACCAGGACTGGACCAGGACTAGACCAGGACTGAACCGGGACTAGACCAGGACTGAACTGGGACTAGACCAGGACTGAACCGGGACTAGACCAACTTGGACTAGAAGGAATACTTGCAACAGTGAGAGGAAGGAGACTTACGAGTAATAAAACAGCGTCAACAGGGAGAGGTGTATGAAGAGTACTATACGATTGTGACGTCCTGATCTAGTACTTCGGTTTAAGTCCTGGTTTCGAACGCTCCTGAGTCTGTCACGGCGCCGGTTTACGACGCCAGTGCTGTGTAGTCCCAGTTAGGTCACTGGTTCGAGTGAAGTTCGCAGAGTGTCACTGGTCTAGTCCTGGTTCAGTCCTGTTCGAGTCCGTTTAAGTCTTGAGTAGGGGTCTGTCCTGGTTAGGGTCCATTTAGTCTGTTTTAGTCTGGGTCCATCCTGCTTAGCACCCTGGTCCTACCCGGTTCAGTCCTGGGTCCTGTCTCTGTCACTGGGTCCCTGGTCTAGTCCTGGTCCAGTCTTCAGTCTAGTCCAGCTTCTAGTCTGGTGTTAGTCCTGGTCTAGTCCTGGTCTAGTCCCGTTCAGTCCTGGTCTAGTCCTGGTCTAGTCCTAGTCCTGGTCTAAGGTCCTGTCTAGTCCAGTCCGGTCTAGTCCTGGTTCAGTCCGGTTCCTGGTCTAGTCCCGGTTCAGTCCTGGTGTCAGTCCTGGTCAGTCCTGGTTAGTCCCGTGGTCCTGTCCTGGTCAGACCTGGTCTAGTCCCGGTTAGTCCTGTAGTCCTGGTCTAGTCCTGGTCCAGTCCTGGGTAGTCCTGTCTAGTCTAGTCCGGTCTAGTCCTAGTGTCTAGTCCTGGTCCTAGTCCTGGTCTAGTCCGGTTCAGTTCCTGGTCGTTAGTCCCGGTTCAGTCCTGGTTCAGTCCTGGTTCAGTCCTGGTGTAGTCCTGGTCTAGTCCGGTGTCAGTCCCGGTGTCCAGTCCTGGTCTAGTCCTGGTCCTAAGTCCTGTAGTCCTGGTGTCAGTCCTTGTCAGTCCTGGTGTAGTCCTGGGTCTAGTCCTGGTCTAGTCCTGGTCTGGTCTAGTCCTGGTGGTCTAGCCCGTTCTGAGACTCACAGTGATTTTGGTTGCGTTGTTGAGGACAGAGATCCACTCCACCAGGTCCTGCTGGTCGTTGGCCTGAAGGTAAAACTTCCTCATTCCAGCGTTTATCACTGAAACGAGAACATTTACTGAGCTTTTCACAAAATAATTTAGTAAAATATAAGAAAAAAAATCCTCTTGGCAAAGTATCGACACAGCAGCCCACGATATCGATACTGTATCATCAATTTAAACGATACCATATAATGATATTTCAATATTTTTGCACATTCCTGTTCAGCGATGTTTATATGGAAGATAATTTGTTTCATCAAATGTTGAATTTCTCACTTTGATTTAATTATTTAATTATTTTTATTATTAATTTTTGTTTGCTGAAATTTTAAGTGTACATTTTCAGTGTATAACATTCAATATATAAAAAAAAATCACATTTTAAATATTCAGCACAAATATTTTCAAGCCTTCAAATTCAAGAGTCAAAATTCACAGTGAAGAAAATTCACAGTGAAGATCCAAGATGCCGAGGCAGAAGCAATCGATCCAAAATGAACCGATCTGACTCAGTAAGAAACAGGAAATGTTGCAGTGACGCGATCTGATTGGTCAAAACCAGCCTCATCGAAACCTCATCTCTATGATTGGTTAAGTGTAACAAATCAAAGAGACTGATTTAGACCTGGTTTACCTGGTTTACCTGGTTTAGAGTTTAGTCCTGGTTTAGACCTGGTTTTGACCTGGTTTAGTCCTGGTTTAGTTTAGTCCTGGTTTAGTTTACCTGTTTTTAGTTTATTTACTGGTTTAGTTTTAGTCCTGGTTTAGATACTCTGGTTTAGTCCTGGTTTAGACTGGTTTAGTCCTGGTCCTGGTTTAGACCTCTTTTAGTCCTGGTTTAGTTTAGTCCTGGAACTGGACCTGGTTTAGTCCTGGTTTAGACCTGGTTTATACTTTGTTTAGTCCTGTTTAGTCCTGGTTTAGTTTAGTCCTGGTTTAGACCTGGTTTAGACCTGGTTTACCTGTTTAGTCCTGGTTTCTTTTAGTCCTGGTTTAGGTGGTTTAGACTGGTTTAGTCCTGGTTTTAAGTCCTGGTTTTGACCTGTGTTGACCTGGTTTAATCCTAGTTTAGACCTTTTTAGTCAAAATCAAGCTTGTATTTCTGTCTGTCGGGAACGCCGCCGGAGCTCGTGCGTCGGGAGCTCGTGTGGTGAAACGTCAGACGGCGTTCAGCGTTCGGCGTTCGGCGTTCGGCGTTCGGCGTTCAGCGTTCAGCGTTGGCCGTGTGGTGCGGCGGTTTGGACGCGCTTAAGTCAGATTCAGAGGAAACGGCTGAAGCTTCGACACAATAAAGTGCGTGTGTGTGAACTCAGGTCACTGTACAACTTCCTCTGAGACGCACAAACAACCGGACGCAACGCTACAACAAGCCAGGAGGGACAAAAAGAGCGGAACGAACCAGGAAGTACAGCAGGAAGGCAGGGAGGAAGCAGGAAGTAAACACGGGAAGTGGAGGAAAACTCACCGAAACAGAACTCGGCTTTCGGGCGCAGTTTGGTGGCATCACTCACCTGAAAAAGAAATAAGACATGATGTGTTTGTGTCTCTGTAGTTTGACCTCTGACCCCCCGGATCATTCTGTTATCATTTAGACATTTTAAATAGTCCTGGTTTAATCTTTTGGTTTAGTCCTGGTTTAGTCCTGGTTTAGACCCTGGTTTAGACTTTCCTTTTAGACCTGGTTTACCTGGTTTAGTCCTGGTTTAGAACCTGGTTTAAGACCTGGTTTAGTCCTGGTTTAGACCTGGTTTAGACCCTGGTTGTTGTTTTTTACTGATTAAAAATCATGCATTATAAACATGAGCGGCCCTCTTCTCCACAGATCCGACCTGTAATTTGTCATTTCTGCCTGTCTCCATGGAGATAATTAAATTAAACATCATTCCAGGAAACAACAATAGGGTGTGGACCATCTACCAAAAAAGTTACGCAATGAACTTTTAAGAAAATCAAACTGTAGAGGGAAGTGTGTGTCACGGGGGCGTGTCCTGGGGGCGTGTCCTGGGGGCGTGTCCCTGCGGACGACCACGAAGTACTTCCTCTGTTTTTTTAAGAGTAAAATTTCAGTCAAGTCGTTTGAACAGTGAAATAGTTTTGCTGCGTTCAGACGCGGCGTCAAAAAGCCTCTAGTTGGAGTCTTTGTATTTGTGTTCAGGCGTCTCTGACGTGTTTCTTTGTCATATTGACGCGTCCAGAGCGTCGCTGTAGTCGCCGAGAGCCTTGTTTTTTACTTTAGTGTATTTATCACATAAAACCATCAGTGGAGGCGATCGTCTCGACGACTGCAGCGTGTTTATATTCATCCTCCACTCATGACTCGTGTAGATTTCTTGTTCTGGTGTTTGTGGCTCCCGGGTTTTTCTCTTCCTTCTTCTGTCGCTTCGTCTCTGGATACTCGTTCTGGATTGGTTGACGCTGCGTGTCCAACACCAAAAGTTCAGTTTTTTCAACTTGACACTGACGCATTGGCCTGAACACCTGAACACTCAAGACGAGCTGCATCGATGTCAGATTCTCTCCGCGCTGACGCCTGACGATGTGCCACAAAAACACAGGACGCCCCAGACGCACGTCCACACAGATCCTGCTCCGAAACTGGACCGCCGTGACGCCGCGTCTGAACGGCAGCTTTGTGTTCGATGTGATGATGATGATGATGATTAGGTCAGTTTTCGTATGATGAGGTCATGCTAAGAGTGACCTTCAGTGACCTTGAGTGTGAGTGACCTTCAGACTCAGACTGACCATGGAGATGTAGGAGAGGTTCAGGGCTCCCACAGGCTCCGCTCCAACAGGAAGATTCTGAAACACAAAAACAGAACAAACGATCATTTCAGAAACTT
>NW_026571047.1:34628529-34633529 GCF_026225935.1 Boleophthalmus pectinirostris
CTGATTTAAAACCAGGAACTGAAACAAGGTCTAAACCGGGACTGAAACAAGGTCTAAACCGGGACTGAAACAAGGTCTAAACCAGGACTGAAACAAGGTCTAAACCGGGACTGAAACAAGGTCTAAACCAGGACTGAAACCGGGTCTAAACTGGGTCTAAACCGGGACTGAAACCAGGACTAAAACAGGATCCAAACCAGGACTGAAAATGGGTCTAAACCGGGACTAAAACAGGATCCAAACCAGGACTGAAACTGGGTCTAAACCAGGACTAAAACAGGATCTAAACCAGGACTGAAACTGGGTCTAAACCAGGACTAAAACAGGATCTAAACCAGGACTAAAACAGGTCTAAACCAGGACTAAAACGGGTCTAAACCAGGACTAAAACAGGATCTAAACCAGGACTAAAACGGGTCTAAACCAGGACTAAAACAGGATCTAAACCAGGACTAAAACGGGTCTAAACCAGACTAAACCAGGACTAAAACAGGTCTAAACCAGGACTAAAACGGGTCTAAACCAGGACTAAAACAGGTCTAAACCAGGACTAAAACGGGTCTAAACCAGGACTAAAACGGGTCTAAACCAGGACTAAAACAGGACTAAAACAGGATCTAAACCAGGACTAAAACGGGTCTAAACCAGGACTAAAACGGGTCTAAACCAGGACTAAAACAGGATCTAAACCAGGACTAAAACGGGTCTAAACCAGGACTAAAACAGGATCTAAACCAGGACTAAAGCAGGCTCAGCTGTTAATCATCGTCCCACCCCTGCCCCCCCCCACCCGCTCGTCGGCTCTGGGGGGTTTTTCAGGGGTTTTTCAGGTTTTGCTCAGAGGAGTAAATCTTCAGGAGGTTTGATCTTTAAACTCGAGGGTTCGACACTGAGCTCATCACGTCAACAGTTTATTGTTTAAAATCTTCATCATTTTGCTGCTGCTTTTTTAACTTCTCCTTCTTCTCCCCAGTTTCTCCAGCGTGGGGCCCCAGGCGGGGTCTCTCCTCACCGGGCTCGACCAGAACCAGACCAGAACCAGACCAGAACCAGAACAAGAACCTGAACAAGAACCAGGATCAGAGCGGATCTTTTCCTCTCCGGTCTCTCTCCTGGATCTGCTCCTCTTCGGGCTCAACCAGAACCTGACCAGGGACTAGGACCAGACCTGCTCTCCCCTCCCTCTCCTGGTTCCCGGGTCTCTCCTCCTTTCCTCTCTCCTCCCTGGTCTCTCTCTAATCTTCTCTTCTCTCCTCTCTCCTTCTCTCCTCTCCTGGTACTTTTTTCCTCTCCTGGTCCTGGTCCTGGTCCTGGTCCTGGTCCTGGTTCTTCTCTCCTCTCTGGTCTCGTTCCTGGGTGTGAAGATGCCGTACGTGGATCGTCTGAACAGGATCTGTGGTTTCCTGGACGTGGAGGAGCAGGAGCAGAGCGGACGCTTCTACAGGAGATACTTCCTCCTGGACCCAGCGCAGGGAAAACTGCTCTGGTACATGGACAACCCCCAGGTACTAATACTTTTGAATACATTTTGGGCTGGATCCCTTTTTTTTCCCCGTAATTCCATCCATTGCCGAAAACTAAACCAGGACTAAACCAGGACTAAACCAGGTCTAAACCAGGACTAAACCAGGTCTAAACCAGGACTAAACCAGGACTAAACCAGGTCTAAACCAACTAAACAGGACTAAACCAGGTCTAAACCAGGACTAACCAGGACAAACCAGGTCTAAACCAGGACTAAACCAACTAAACCAGGACTAAACCAGGTCTAAACCAGGACTAAACCAGGTCTAAACCAGGACTAAACCAGGACTAAACCAGGTCTAAACCAGACTAAACCAGACTAAACCAGGTAAACCAGGACTAAACCAGGATTAAACCAGGACTAAACCAGGTCTAAACCAGGACTAAACCAGGTCTAAACCAGGACTAAACCAGGACTAAACCAGGACTAAACCAGGATTGAACAGGACTAAATCCTGCTGTGTGGACGTGTTTCTTCGTTTTCTATCAATAATATTTTTTATCTGGTTAAGTAAAGACTGGACTTTTTATTTTCTTTTATCAAACAAACCAAAGATTTCCTCGTCTTCGCTTCTTTACAGCAAATCAAGTAATCTAAAGTAATCAGATTACATTACTCACTTTAAGTAATTTAATGGATTATGTTACAAACTACATTTTGGTGTGTGTAATCTGTAATCTGTAGGGGATTACATTTTAAAAGTGACCTCCCAACACTGACCACTACTACTACTACAACTACAACTGCAGCCATTGCTTTAGTACATGAATAATCCACAGGTACTAATACTTTTACTACTACTACTACTAAATACTACTACCAGTGTTACTACTTCCAGTTCTGTGGTATGAATCATAATTCCTGAAAAACCCAGATCTTTTCTCTAAACCTTCTTCTCTCGTTTCTTTCGTTGTTCGTTCGTTCATTTTTAGTGACTCTAGTTAAACCTTTTAAAGTTTCTGAAATGATCGTTTGTTCTGTTTTTTGTGTTTCAGAATCTTCCTGTTGGAGCGGAGCCTGTGGGAGCCCTGAACCTCTCCTACATCTCCATGGTCAGTCTGAGTCTGAAGGTCACTCACGGTCACTCAAGGTCACTGAAGGTCACTCTTAGCATGACCTCATCATACGAAAACTGACCTAATCATCATCATCATCATCACATCGAACACATCAAGCTGCGTTCAGACGGCGGCGTCACGGCGTCCAGTTTCGGAGCAGGATCTGTGTGGACGTGCGTCTGGGGCGTCCTGTGTTTTTGTGGCACATCGTCAGGCGTCAGCGCGGAGAGAATCTGACATCGATGCAGCTCGTCTTGAGTGTTCAGGTGTTCAGGCCAATGCGTCAGTGTCAAGTTGAAAAAACTGAACTTTTGGTGTTGGACACGCAGCGTCAACCAATCCAGAACGAGTATCCAGAGACGAAGCGACAGAAGAAGGAAGAGAAAAACCCGGGAGCCACAAACACCAGAACAAGAAATCTACACGAGTCATGAGTGGAGGATGAATATAAACACGCTGCAGTCGTCGAGACGATCGCCTCCACTGATGGTTTTATGTGATAAATACACTAAAGTAAAAAACAAGGCTCTCGGCGACTACAGCGACGCTCTGGACGCGTCAATATGACAAAGAAACACGTCAGAGACGCAAATACAAAGACTCCAACTAGAGGCTTTTTGACGCCGCGTCTGAACGCAGCAAAACTATTTCACTGTTCAAACGACTTGACTGAAATTTTACTCTTAAAAAAACAGAGGAAGTACTTCGTGGTCGTCCGCAGGGACACGCCCCCGGGACACGCCCCCAGGACACGCCCCCGTGACACACACTTCCCTCTACAGTTTGATTTTCTTAAAAGTTCATTGCGTAACTTTTTTGGTAGATGGTCCACACCCTATTGTTGTTTCCTGGAATGATGTTTAATTTAATTATCTCCATGGAGACAGGCAGAAATGACAAATTACAGGTCGGATCTGTGGAGAAGAGGGCCGCTCATGTTTATAATGCATGATTTTTAATCAGTAAAAACAACAAGGTCTAAACCAGGTCTAAACCAGGATTAAACCAGGTCTAAACCAGGACTAAACCAGGTCTAAACCAGGTCTAAACCAGGACTAAACCAGGTCTAAACCAGGATTAAACCATGTCTAAACCAGTTCTAAACCAGGACTAAACCAGGTCTAAACCAGGATTAAACCAGGTCTAAACCAGGTCTAAACCAGGACTAAACCAGGTCTAAACCAGGATTAAACCAGGTCTAAACCAGGACTAAACCAGGACTAAAAAAGATCTAAACCAGGACTATTTAAAATGTCTAAATGATAACAGAATGATCCGGGGGGTCAGAGGTCAAACTACAGAGACACAAACACATCATGTCTTATTTCTTTTTCAGGTGAGTGATGCCACCAAACTGCGCCCGAAAGCCGAGTTCTGTTTCGGTGAGTTTTCCTCCACTTCCCGTGTTTACTTCCTGCTTCCTCCCTGCCTTCCTGCTGTACTTCCTGGTTCGTTCCGCTCTTTTGTCCCTCCTGGCTTGTTGTAACGTTGCGTCCGGTTGTTTGTGCGTCTCAGAGGAAGTTGTACAGTGACCTGAGTTCACACACACGCACTTTATTGTGTTCGAAGCTTCAGCCGTTTCCTCTGAATCTGACTTAAGCGCGTCCAAACCGCCGCACCACACGGCCAACGCTGAACGCCGAACGCCGAACGCCGAACGCCGAACGCCGAACGCCGAACGCTGAACGCCGTCTGACGTTTCACCACACGAGCTCCCGACGCACGAGCTCCGGCGGCGTTCCCGACAGACAGAAATACAAGCTTGATTTTGACTAAAAAGGTCTAAACTAGGATTAAACCAGGTCTAAACCAGGTCCAAACACAGGTCTAAACCAGGACTAAACCAGGACTAAACCAGGTCTAAACCAGGTCTAAACCAGGATGAAACCAGGACTAAACAAAGTATAAACCAGGTCTAAACCAGGACTAAACCAGGTCTAAACCAGGACTAAAAGAGGTCTAAACCAGGACTAAACCAGAGGTCTAAACCAGGACTAAACCAGGTCTAAACCAGGACTAAACCAGGTCTAAACCAGGTCTAAACCAGGACTAAACAAAGTCTAAACCAGGACTAAACCAGGTCTAAACCAGGACTAAACATGGACTAAACAAAGTCTAAACCAGGACTAAACCAGGTCTAAACCAGGTCTAAATCAGTCTCTTTGATTTGTTACACTTAACCAATCATAGAGATGAGGTTTCGATGAGGCTGGTTTTGACCAATCAGATCGCGTCACTGCAACATTTCCTGTTTCTTACTGAGTCAGATCGGTTCATTTTGGATCGATTGCTTCTGCCTCGGCATCTTGGATCTTTACTGTGAATTTTCTTCACTGTGAATTTTACACTCTGAATTTTGACTCTTGAATTTGAAGGCTTGAAAATATTTGTGCTGAATATTTAAAATGTGATTTTTT
>NW_026571047.1:34646029-34656029 GCF_026225935.1 Boleophthalmus pectinirostris
CACGAGTGTAAACAGAGGTGAGTTTTATAAAGTTCACGAGTGTAAACAGAGGTGAGTTTTATAAAGTCCACGAGTGTAAACAGAGGTGAGTTTTATAAAATTCACGAGTGTAAACAGAGGTGAGTTTTATAAAGTTCACGAGTGTAAACAGAGGTGAGTTTTATAAAGTTCACGAGTGTAAACAGAGTGTGGTTTATAAAGTTCACGAGTGTAAACAGAGGTGAGTTTTATAAAGTTCACGAGTGTAAACAGAGGTGAGTTTTATAAAAGTTCACGAGTGTAAAACAGAGGTGAGTTTTTATAAAGTTCACGAGTGTAAACAGAGGTGAGTTTTATAAAGTCCACGAGTGTAAACAGAGGTGAGTTTTATAAAGTTCACGAGTGTAAACAGAGGTGAGTTTTTATAAAGTTCACGAGTGTAAACAGAGGTGAGTTTTTTATAAAGTTCACGAGTGTAAACAGAGGTGAGTTTTATAAAATTCACGAGTGTAAACAGAGGTGAGTTTATAAAGTTCACGAGTGTAAACAGAGGTGAGTTTTATAAAGTTCACGAGTGTAAACAGAGGTGAGTTTTATAAAGTTCACGAGTGTAAACTGAGGTGAGTCTGGGACAAAATCACAGTAATTAGAATAAAAACGACCTGAATCTGTTTAATTTCTGTTTTCCAGTGAACCAATGATGAGAGACAATCTGTTTGAACTCGTCACCAGCTACAGGACCTTCTACGTCCAGGTCTGACCCTCTGACCCTCACCTCTTCTGACCCTCTGACCCTCTGTTCTTCTGTTCTTCTGACCCTCTGTTCTTCTGACCCTCTGTTCTTCTGACCTTCTGTACTTCTGACCTTCTGTTCTTCTGACCCTCTGTTACTTCTGACCCTCTGTTCTTCTGACCTTCTGTACTTCTGACCTTCTGTTCTTCTGACCCTCTGTTCTTCTGACCCTCTGTTCTTCTGACCTTCTGTTCTTCTGACCCTCTGTTCTTCTGACCCTCTGTTTCTTTCTTCTGACCCTCTGTTCTTCTGACCTTCTGTTCTTCTGACCTCTTCTGACCCTCTGTTCTTCTGACCCTCTGTACTTCTGACCCTCTGTTCTTCTGACCCTCTGTTCTTCTGACCCGTGTTCTTCTGACCCTCTGTTCTTCTGACCTTCTGTTCTTCTGACCCTCTGTTCTTCTGACCTTCTGTACTTCTGACCCTCTGTACTTCTGACCCTCTGTTCTTCTTGTTCGTCTGACCCTCTGTTCTTCTGACCCTCTGTTCTTCTGACCCTCTGTTCTTCTGACCCTCTGTTCTTCTGACCCTTCTGACCTTCTGTACTTCTGACCCTCTGTTCTTCTGACCCTCTGTTCTTCTGACCCTCTGTTCTTCTGACCCTCTCTTCTCTGTGTTTCAGGCGGACAGTCCTGAGGAGATGCACAGTTGGATTAAAGCCATTTCTGGGGCGATTGTGGCTCAGCGAGGACCGGGACGATTCTCCAGCTCTGTAGGTGGCGCTCTTGTCCACATGGGGGTTTACGGCTCCTTCACTCTGACTCTGACTCTGCTGTGTTTTTACTCTTCGTTTTTTTTAATTTATTGATGGTGAAGTTTGGTTTTCAGATCCGCCAGGCGCGGCGTCTGTCCACTCCGTGTTTGGAGCGGTACACTCCCTTCTGCAGCCTCCTCTCCACGTATGTCCCTCCACAATAAGAGCCTGCAAATGAAACCCCTTCACAATAAGAGCTTAACCTCACTTCCGTAACATCATCTCTGTATGCCCCTTCAAAATAAGAGCGTAACCTCACCTTTTCAAATAAAACCCCTTCAAAATAAAACTCATGTCCATCATAACCCGCTCCACGTCACCACCATCGCAAAATAACTCTCAAAGAACTTTTCTTTACACTGCTGCTCTTTTCTGCCCCGTAGAAAGTGGAATTGACTCTTCCACATTTCCTGAGGGTGTGACGCTAACTGGAGGTGCTGCTCTGTCTGGAGCTCCGTCACTCGATTTAGTCACTCTCACATTTTTCTGAAAATCAAACTCGTAAAACGGGACCATAAACGCTCGGACTGACCACAGGCTCCTGAAACGTGTTCTTTAAATCCATCTTGGGTTTTTCTTGAGTTTTTAGACAATCTTAACACTAATGATAATGTGTGCGTTGCGTCGTCATGGTAACTGCTGAACATTTCACCAAAGAGATACATGTGGAACCCCCCCGTGTAGCTCCTTTCAGACACAATACAAGTTAAAAGTGAATTTGTTAAAAAGCACGTGTAACTACAGTCAAAGTCGAGATTCGAACTCACAACCTCAGAGTCACAGGCCCCGTTCACCGTTCACCGATCCTCTGATGTGTGTCTGTCACCACAAAACACTAAGACACACAATATGTGTCCATTCACATAAACGTGTGTCTGTGTGCACCACCTGCACACGTATAATGTGTGAAAAGTTTCACATGAACCAACAACACGACACAAACACAGAGAGAACACCCCTCTGACACAGAGAGAACACCCCTCTGTCACAGAGAGAACACCCCTCTGTCACAGAGAGAGAACACCCCTCTGTCACAGACACAGAGAGAACACCCCTCTGTCACACAGAGAGAACACCCCTCTGACACAGAGAGAACACCCCTCTGTACACAGAGAGAACACCCTCTGACACAGAGAGAAAACACCCCTCTGTCACAGAGAGAACACCTCTGACACAGAGAGAACACCCCTCTCACAGAGAGACACAGAGAGAACACCCCTCTGACACAGAGAGAACACCCCTCTGACACACCCTCACAGAGAGAACACCCCTCTGTCACAGAGAGAACACCCCTCTCACAGAGAGAACACCCCTCTGACACAGAGAGAACACACCCTCTGTCACAGAGAGAACACCCCTCTGACACAGAGAGAACACCCCTCTGTCACAGAGAGAACACCCCTCTGACACACAGAGAGAGAAACACCCCTCTGACACAGAGAGAACACCCCTCTGTCACAGAGAGAACACCCTCTGTCACAGAGAGAGAACACCCCTCTGTCACACAGAGAGAACACCCCTCTGACACGAGAGACACCCCTCTGTCACAGAGAGAACACCCCTCTGACACAGAGAGAACACCCCTCTGTCACAGAGAGAACACACCCCTCTGACACACAGTCACAGAGAGAACACCCCTCTGACACAGAGAGAACACCCCTCTCTGTCACAGAGAGAACACCCCTCTGACACACAGAGAGAACACCCCTCTGTCTGACACAGAGAGAACACCCCTCAGAGAGAACACCCCTCTCACAGAGAGAACACCCCTCTGACACAGACACAGAGAGACAGACACACACCCCTCTGACACAGAGAGAACACCCTCTCTGACACAGAGAGAACACCCCTCTGACACACAGAGAGAACACCCCTCTGACACAGAGAGAACACCCCTCTGTCACAGAGAGAACACCCCTCTGTCACAGAGAGAAACACCCCTCTGACACACAGAGAGAACACACAGAGAGAACACCCCTCTGACACAGAGAGAACACACAGAGAGAACACCCCTCTGTCACAGAGAGAACACCCCTCTGACACAGACCCCTCTGAGAACCCCCTCTGACACAGAGAGAACACCCCTCTGTCACACAGAGAGAACACCCCTCTGACACACAGAGAGAACACCCCTCTGACACAGAGAGAACACCCCTCTGTCACAGAGAGAACACCCCTCTGACACACAGAGAGAACACCCCTCTGTCACAGAGAGAACACCCCTCTGTCACACAGAGAGAGAACACCCCTCTGACACAGGAGAACACTCATATTCCACTGAGTCCAACACAAACTGAACCACATCAGACACAAGAAACAACAGTTTTTAGTGGTTTGAAGTTTTGTTTCTGTAAAACTTAAACAAATCTGCTCAAAACTGTGTGAAAGGAAGACTTGCAGACACAGAAACGACGAGTCTGGACGCAGATCGTTTCTGATTCAGTGATTCTTTTCAGTGTAAACGTGACCAGAGACACAGCAGATCTGTCCTCACAAACACAGAGTCGCAGAGTCGCAGAGTCACAGAGTCACAGAGTCGCAGAGTCACCGAGTCACCGAGTCCTCGAGTCCTCGAGTCCTCGAGTCCTCGACTTCTTCACTGATCTTTGCTTTTATTTGTAACAGCAGCTCTGACGTTGTCATTATTAACCTTTCTGTGTTCTAACCCAACGTGTGCTTTTTCTCTCACTCCTCCCTCCCCTCTAACCCTCTCCTTCCCTCTTCCTCTCTCTTTATCTCCTTCTCTCTTCCTCTCTCCTCTCTCTCTTCTCCCTCCCTTCCTTCCTGTCTCCCTCCTCTGTTCTTCCCTCTTTTCCCTCTGTTCCTCCTCTGTTTTTCCTCTTTCCTCTCTCCCTTTCTCTGGTTCTTCCCTCTGTTCTTCCCTCTCTCCTCCCTCTTTCCTCTCCTCTTTCAGAGAGTGCGGTACGACGGTGAAGTTATAACCTTCACAAACTGAGCCCCGCCCACCGCAGCTCCTCCACCAATCACAGCCCTTCTTTATGAATTCTCTTCCTGTTTCCGGGCAGACGCACCAGCACTTTTTAGTACGTTTAAACTCAGATTATAACACAACATTTATTTCAACCACATGATTAAATAAACATCCTATAATTTTGTTTTTATTACTCTGAAAAACACACGTCCTGACTGTGAGCGGCTCGCCTCTCCACAGACCTGACTCTCCTCCTGCTTGTTTCCATGGAAATGTTGTTTTTTGGCTATAATCTTCCATAGTATGGCATAAAACGTCACAATCTCTCTGGAGAATGTTCCAAAGTATGGTTTTAATGTTCTGTTTCCGTGGAATCAAGCAGGTGACGTGTCAGCTCTAGAAAGTTGCGCAGTGTGGCTTTAATTTTCCCTGATTATTGTAGTTGAGCTCTAATAATCTGAGCCTTTTGGATAAACACTCTTCAGACTTCATCCTTCATCTCATTAACATCATGAATCACGTTTTTAACTTCAGTTCTTCTGCCTCCATTTCCCACAATCCTCGGCTGTGTGACCTCACTTCCTGTCTAACCCTGTACTTCCTGTTTCTCTCAGGACTCTGACTCCGCCTCCATGTTCTACCTTCAACTCCAACCCCCAGAATCCCCTGCTCCTGACCCCGCCCCCGTCGGACCCGGGTCACTTCCTGGGGCTGTTACCGTGGAGACCGCGCTGCCGCCTGTCGCTCCCGGAGACGATCCCCTCGGCGACGAGCGAGTGACGGAGCAGTCGCCGTGGAAACGCCGCAGCCGCGAGGAGGTGGAGCTGCTCCAGGGCGACCTCCAGGTGACGCTCATCTGAGGACGCACGGGAGGGCATCCGGGTTAAACCCGTCAGCCCGAGGGCGCCGGGAGGGCATCCGGGTTACACGGTTCTGCTGTTCACTGGAGGGAGGGCATCTGGGGCACATGAGGTCGTCCTGGTGTTTGTAAAGTACTGACTTTTTCTGACGCAGGTGGAGGACGGTGGTGTCGTCTGAGCTCCCGTTATTTTACCAGCAAAACTCTTTAAAAAACTCTTTTGTTTTTGTCACGAGTTTCCTCAAAAAACTCCTTTAAAAAGCCACGAAACTCCTGAAGATTTACTCCTCCAGAGTGGGCGGGGCCTGGCAGGTTCGGTTTTGGTTCGGTCGCTTTATTCGTACCTGTAGGTAAATTTGTTTTACAGATTTGAGGCAGGTCCCACATTTCACTTTTCATTCCTCCACATTATGAAGAAAAACACAAATAAAAACACAGTTACAAAATAAAGTGTGAGAGCTCCAGAGCAGAACAGTTTGTCCCATAAACAATTAGTTCAATTCATCCATCACACTTGACTAAAATCACAATAAATATTAAATATATTAAAAACATACAATCTTTAGATGAATAGATTTATTCATAAATATGACAGCAGCTGGAAGCAGGTGGGGGCGGGGCTGAGAGGGGCTCCTCCTCACATTCCACCTGTAGACGCCCGGGTCTGCGCCCGGGTCTGCGCCCGGGTCTGCGCCCGGGTCTGCGCCCGGGCCGCGGGCCTGCGCCCGGGTCTGCGCCCGGGTCTGCGCCCGGGTCTGCGCCCGGGTCTGCGCCCGGGTCTGCGCTTGTAATAACCTGCGTCTGACTCAGAGTCCTGCACCTGTACACAACAGCGACACTCACATAGTTACTGAAACGGGCGGGTGGTGATCACACCACCGGGTCTCTAAAAATGGACCCGTGCAGGACTCTGATTGGACTGATCTGCGGCGTTAGTCCAACCTGGAAACTCAAATGTCGTGACCGTAGTTGATGGTGAAGAGGCCGATACAGACACGAGTTTGAACCAAACATCACATTTTGAACAAATCTGCACGAAAACATCAAAATAAAGTCAAAGACAGAGACACACTTCTATTTTAGACACATTTACACAGAGAATCAGGAGAAAACAAGTGATTTTAGTGTTTAGTGGCTCTTTAAAAATCACTAAACACAAACAAACTGGATTTATTTTGACGGTAACAGGAGCGACCTCGGGGAAAGAAGCCGCCTGTTATTAACGTTCTGATCTGGATTTAGGGACAAAATAGTGAAATAAAAACCCCAGGATCATGTAGAGCAGGTTAACACGAACATTTTAAGATCTAGATCAGGACTTTGACAGCAGCAGGTGCAGAGAGAGAGGAGACGTTTTTTCAATAGAAAGTGACCTGGAGCCAGAGTCAGTGGAGCCGGAGTTGCCCCCGTGCTCACTTCCTTGGATTTAACTGGAAAACTTTGGTGGTGTTTGTGTGTGAGCCCAGACTGCACCACCGGACGCCATCCTGATTTTTACCAAACTCAAACTCCAATCACCAGTTTTTATACATTTGAGGAAAAACCTGTTGTAGCTGGATTTTTTAAATGTTTTTTTCATTTTTATTTTAGTTTAAAAGTCCCATATTACACAAAATCTTCTCTCATGAGCTTTAAGTCGTGTTCTAATGTTCCTCGTCAAAAACAGAGCTGGAGTTTTGTTTGTTTGAGTAAATCTTTATTATTAGTCCGTCCACATCTCCAAAGCTCCAAAGGCTCTGTTCCACCTTGTGACATCACAAGGTGGAACAGAGCATTTTGAGCTCTGGAGATGTGGACGGACTAATAATAAAAGTGTGAATGAAACAAACAGAGCTGCGGGTCTGTTTTTGAGGAGCGTTCGATCCGTGTGACGTGAGCGTTTAAACCTCTGAGTCTCTGCTGGTTTCAAATGCAACTTCTCCACTGTGATGCAGATTTAATATTTAACCCTTTTATTTTTTATGTTTTTGTCTGAATATTTGTGTATTTTTTTGTGTAAACAGGGTTGGGACTGAAAATAATTTGATCTACATTTGACTTTTCTAAATATGTGTATCGTTTCTGAGAGATTCTGATTTTAGAATTTAATATTGTAAAAGTTTAAAAGGTTTAAAATACTGGAAATGACTTAGTCCTGGTTTAGTCCTGGTTTAGTCCCAGTTTGGACCTGGATTGGACCTGGTTTAGTCCTTTTTTAATCCTAGTTTAATCCTGGTTCAAAACTTTAGTCCCTAGTGTCTAGTTTGGCTCCCAGTTTAGTCCTGGTTTAGTACTGGTTTGGACCTGGTTTAGTCCTGTTTCAATCCTGGTTTAGTCCTGGTTTAGACCTTGTGTAGTCCTGGTTCAGTCCTGATTTAGTCCAGGTTTAGACCTTGTTTAGTCCTGGTTCAGTCCTGATTTAGTCCAGGTTTAGACCTTGTGTAGTCCTGGTTTAGACCTTGTTTAGTCCTGGTTCAGTCCTGATTTAGTCCAGGTTTAGACCTTGTGTAGTCCTGGTTTAGACCTTGTTTAGTCCTGGTTTAGTCCTGATTTAGTCCAGGTTTAGACCTTGTTTAGTCGTGGTTTAGATCTTGTATAGTAGTTTCCTGGTTTAGTCCTGGTTTAATGTCAGTGTTGATGTTTTCACTTTGGGACAAAATGACCTGAACTTTCTGTTTCTTGTATCACTCGACTCGTCCACCAGGAGGCGCCAAAACCAAACGGTTTGATCTTAAACACCTTTAAACCCGCGAGTGACAAATGATTTTAACCAAAGAAAAAAACACGAGGTTTTATGTGGACTTTTGTGTCTTTCTCTCACGTCCAAACCTGCCTGAAGACATTTTACACTCATCCATGCATGTCTGAGTCATCTAGTGATCTCTCCTGGGCCCTATTCAAACCCTCCCACACGACAATTTTCTATAAATCCACAAAAACACGACGCAAAACTGTGCACAGCGTCTCCACGAACCTGATGTGACGAGCTGCTCGGTGTGCTGTGATGGCGCTCTGAACGGGGAGCGACTTAGCACAGAGAGCAAAAAAAATAAATAAATAAAATAAAAAACCACAGTGATCTAAACATGTGAAACCCCCGGGGACGTCCCAGAGCCGCTCTTTAAACTGACCTGAGTTGCGTAACGAGATAATCGGGTGTTTGGGTGGATTGTTTTTCTCGGTTGTGGGTTTTGTTTTGTTTTAATTTTGTATTTTTCAGAATTTTTTTTGTGTTAATATTTCCGTTTAAAAGTAACATTTATTTGTTTGTGAAACTTGTGTCACAGAGAAAGTGCCTGTCCAGATGTTTAACACGTTTTGATGAAAAAAAAAACACAAAAAACAAAACACATGTAGTATTTATTAAAATGTTTTCAGAATAAGAGCCTCTGTTGTGTTTTTACATAAACCTGTGCTTTTATTTTGAAGGGAAATCACTTTAACTTGTTTCTTGCTTGTCGCCATGGAGATGTGATGTTCCAGAGTTTGGCTTTAAGCGTTTTTCTCTTGCATTTGTTTCTTCACAGCTGTTTTTTTATTCCGTCATCGTTACTCTGAGCCGTTTCCATGGAGACGGAGAGGTTAAAAGAAATACCGTGGAACATTTCGGGTAAAGCAAGAACATCTCAGAACAGGAGAGGTGAAGAGCAGATGGTGGATCTTACTCCAGAAAAGTCCCACAGTGAAGCTTTAAAGTGCAGACGACAGGTCAGACTCACAAACAAAAAAACAAATTTAACGTTATTAGAGTTAAGATTTGACTAAAACTCTGCGTAGAACTGGACGAGAGCGGCTCAGTCCATCGAGCTTTTGTCACTCACCTGAAGGTTGTCGGTTCAAATCCAGATCCACAGACGTGTAAAGGAAGTTCAGATATTGATTATGATTGATTACATTAAAATAGTAAGGATGTAGCGATGTCCAAATCTCTCGGTACGATGTTATCACGATATCCAAATCTCTCTGTACGATGTTATCACGATATCCAAATCTCTCTGTACGATGTTATCACGATATCCAAATCTCTCGATACGATATTGTCACGATATCCAAATCTCTCGATATGATGTTATCACGATATCCAAATCTCTCTGTACGATGTTATCACAATATCCAAATCTCTCTGTACGATGTTATCACGATATCCAAATCTCTCTGTACGATGTTATCACAATATCCAAATCTCTCTGTACGATGTTATCACGATATCCAAATCTCTCTGTACGATGTTATCACGATATCCAAATCTCTCGATACGATATTGTCACGATATCCAAATCTCCCGGTACAATATTATCACGATATCCAAAATCTCTCGGTACGATATTGTCACGATATCCAAATCTCCCGGTACATATTATCACGATATCCAAAATCTCTCTTTACGATATTATCACGATATCCAAATCTCTCGGTGCGATGTTATCACGATAAATCTAAATAAATCTCACGATATGGTATTTATTGCGATATTTTGAAGAGGCTGATATAAATGTAGATAGAACACTTTTTTTTTTTCTTTTTAAAATTCCTTGACAAGATTTTGGTGTGAATTATTTCCGTCATAATCCCAAGAATTCAAGTAAAAACATATTTCTTCATGTCGTCTGCGTTGAAATGAATCATGGGAAATGTAGTTCTCTAGGTTCATGAGCTGTTGCTTCTATAAAACCTGCATTTAAACAGAAGAACTTGTGATTTGAT
>NW_026571047.1:34661029-34671029 GCF_026225935.1 Boleophthalmus pectinirostris
CGTTTATCAAACTCACGTTACATAAGAGAACACAGCTGCATCTGCTCCGAACGCACTCGAACGCACCACCACCCAAACATCTGACAGACACTCGAACGCACCACCACCCAAACATCTGACAGACACTCGAACGCACCACCACCCAAACATCTGACAGACACTCGAACGCACCACCACCCAAACATCTGACAGACACTCGAACGCACCACCACCCAAACATCTGACAGACACTCGAACGCACCACCACCCAAACATCTGACAGACACTCGAACGCACCACGACAAAGGGTAACAAAGGAGCTTAAGTCCGTTGTTAAATAAAAAGAAAATAATTCATTATCCAGGAGATGAACAGGAAAAGAAAGACGTCCACAGAGAAGATAAGAATGGATTAAGACACGGTAGAAGGATCTATAAGGATAAAATAGAAGATCTCTGTTCAGGAGGAGATCTCAGAGCAGCAAGGAGAGGCTTTAATCAATCAATCAATCAAACTTTATTTGTACAGCACTTTTCATACATTTGAACTGTAGCACAAAGTGCTTCACATGCAACAGAAAAACTACAATACAATAATTAGTGTCATCAGCTGATGAGACCCGACTTGTGTCTCCTGATGACTCGTCCTAGTGGCAGCAGGTAAAGATTAAAAAGGGTTGGACCTAAAATTGAGCCTTGGGGAACTCCGCACTCCATTTTACATTTTGAGGAGGAGTGCTCCCCAAGACTAACAGAAAAATCTCTGTTTAAGTCAACGTCATCAGTGAACCAGTCATTTGGTGTAACAAGGTAAAATGTTCATGTTCATGGCTGATGATGCCCACTTGCCAAATGTTTTTAACTCCTTCTCTGCCAGGTTTGAGAGGACACTTTTTGGAAATGTAATTGGTAAAACCTGAATGTTCCTTGTTCTCAAAAACGATCTGTTGATCTCCCAAGAAAGTGTCACAAATGACATAAAAAGGTAAAGTGGAGTAAAGCCGCAGGGCGGATGGCGTCTGTGGACAGTCAGGTCCTGTATTTACTGCACTTTTTCACATGTGTCCAAATTCTGCCCAAATACAAACAACGTGGAAAAGATCCAGTGTTACACCTGTTCACACCTGCTCCTCCAAGTCCAGTCATTCAAAAGAACTCAGAGAATTCAGACCAACTGTTCTGACCTCATCAGTGATGAAAATATATGAGAAGATACGAAAAGAGAAGAAGAACATAAAACAGAACACGACTCCAGGTCTGAAATGATCCAAATGATTCTAGGAAGTTCTGTTTTAGTCCTGGTTTAGTCCTGGTTCAGTCCTGGTTCAGTCCTGGTTCAGTCCTGGTTTAGTCCTGGTTTAGTCCTGGTTTAGACCTGGTTTAGTTCTGGTTTAGTCCTGGTTTAGTCCTGGTTCAATCCTGGTTCAGTCCTGGTTTAGTCCTGGTTTAGTCCTAGTTTAGACCTGGTTTAGTTCTGGTTTAGTCCTGGTTTAGTCCTGGTTTAGTCCTGGTTCAGTCCTGGTTCAGTCCTGTCCTGTTCATGTTCCCGTTGGCGTCTCTGTATCATCTCCGGTAAAACCTTTGTTTGTGTTGATTTTTCCAAACGCTGATAACAACCACCACAGGGTCTAAACCAGAACTGAACCAGGACTAAACCAGGACTAAACCAGGACTAAACCAGGACTAAACTAGGACTGAACCAGGTCTGAATCAAGATTAAACCAGGACTAAACTAGGACTGAACCAGGTCTAAACCAGGACTAAACCAGGTCTGAATCAAGATTAAACCAGGACTAAACCAGGACTAAACCAGGACTGAACCAGGTCTGAATCAGGACTAAACCAGGACTGAACCAGGACTAAACCAGGACTAAACCAGGTCTGAATCAAGATTAAACCAGGACTAAACTAGGACTGAACCAGGTCTAAACCAGGACTAAACTAGGACTAAACCAGGACTAAACCAGGTCTGAATCAAGATTAAACCACGACTAAACCAGGACTAAACTAGGACTGAACCAGGACTGAACCAGGACTAAACCAGGACTGAACCAGGTCTAAACCAGGACTAAACCATCAACTGAATCACACATTTTGAACTTTGGGCAGAAGGATTCACAGATTCTGAGTTTGCTGAGGGTGAGTGGACTTTAAAAACCGAGAGGAGCACCCCCTGATGACATCACCGGGTGTAACGGAGTGTTGTGTTTCGTACAGAAGGACACAGACTAAATCTACAAAATCACCGAAACAAACAAACGAAACAAAATCAAAACCACAGACAAAAACAAACGAGCAGACTGCCGGGCTGTTTGAGGAGGATCGTGCGTCGGAAAGAATTAAAGCTCCACTGCGGAACATTTCCTCACACCAGAGCAGCAAAGAGTTGAGCAGCAGGAGAGTCAAACCTAAATAAAAGTGTAGGTTGTTGTTAGTGTTCGCGCCGGCGGCTCGCTCTGTTTACGTGACTGTAAATAATGAGCTCAGAGCAGAGGTGCATTCTGGGAAACGTAGGTTACATCACATCGAGCGGAAACTGTCGATGCATCAATGTTCTGCTCCAAACTCTTACGCAACGACACTCAGATGCCCTCCCACGCTTCTTTAAAAAAAATAAAATAAAAATGTTGTCAGCAATAATGCAGTAAGACATTCAAAATAATCAAAACATGTTTAAAGTCTGGACTCTGGACCGGTCTGGACTCTGGGTGGTCTGGACTCTGGACCGGTCTGGACTCTGGACCGGTCTGGACTCTGGACCGGTCTGGACTCTGGACCGGTCTGGACTCTGGACCGGTCTGGACTCTGGACCGGTCTGGACTCTGGGTGGTCTCGTGATGGAGATATGAAAGTTTAAACACCTCTGGGTTTGTCCAGGACCCACTTTCAAATCTGGGTCTGTCCTGTTCGGGTTTGTTTGGGTCCTGTGTGGGTCTTGGGTCCTGTGTGGGTCTTGGGTCTTGGGTCCTGGTCTTGGGTCCTGGGTCTTGGGTCCTGGGTCTTGGGTCCTGGGTCTTGGGTCTTGGGTCCTGGGTCCTGGGTCTTGGGTCCTGGATCCTGGGTCTTGGGTCCTGGATCCTGGGTCTTGGGTCCTGGGTCTGGGGTCCTGGGTCCTGGGTCTTGGGTCTTGGCCTGTGTGTGTTTGGGTCTGTTTGTGCGCATGCGCAGCTCTGAGTTTTGGAGTTCTGCAGAGTCACACTGAGCCCTTCTGACGTCACCGCCCTGGGGACCAATCAGAGCGCGTGTTTACTCCGGAGCCTTTATAAGCGCGCGCGCTCCGCTCCGTCCCAAACCGCTTTCAAGATGCGCGTGTCTCTATCGCTGCCGCTCCTCCTGCCGCTCCTCCTGCCGCTCCTCCTGCTCGTGCCGCGCGGACAATGCGGCAGAGACAGACGCGCGCTCCCGTGTCCGGACAAGTGCGACAAGTCCGCGTGCGCGCCTCTTCCCGCGGACTGCCTGCACGCGGACGCGCTGGACAAGTGCTCGTGCTGTCCCGTGTGCGCGAGCGGCGAGGGTGAGGCGTGCGCGGCGGACGCGGACTGTCCGGAGGGCACGCGCTGCGCGCTCCCGCCCGGCGCGGTGCAGGTGTCCGCCACCGTCAGACGCAGAGGGAACCTGGGCACGTGCGTGTGCGCGAGCCCGGAGCCCGTGTGCGGCAGCGACGGAAACTCGTACCGGAACATCTGCGAACTGAAGCGCGCGAGCCTCCAGCAGCCGAGCGTGATCGCCGTGCAGCGCGGCGCGTGCGGCGGAGGTGAGTACACGCACGCGCACTCACAAAAGTGACAAAAAGTTTCAAAAGTCACAGAAGAAGAAGAAGAGAATATTAAATCATTATATAAATGAAGATTTATAGAAGAGAAGTTAGAAAAGAGACGCAGACTCTGAGTCACGTGACCTGTCATGACCTGAAAACACCGGAGGAGACTGAGGGTCACGAGTCCATCCTCTGACCCTCTGACCCTCCTCTGACCCTCCTCTGACCCTCACTCTACTCCTCTGTCTCAGTCCTGGGGTGAGGTGTCTTGCTCCACGGCACAGAGTCTGGAGTTTGTCTCTGCTCATGTGTCGTGTCTGCAGCAGTTACACTGTGAACTGCTCTGACCCTGTGCCCTCCTGATCATGGTCCAGTCCTGGTCTAGTCCTGGTCTAGTCCTGGTCTAGTCCTGGTCCGGTCCTGGTCCGGTCCTGGTCTAGTCCTGGTCCGGTCCTGGTCCGGTCCTGGTCCGGTCCTGGTCTGGTCCAGTCCTGGTCCGGTCCTGGTCCGGTCCTGGTCCAGTCCTGGTCCGGTCCTGGTCCAGTCCTGGTCCGGTCCTGGTCCAGTCCTGGTCCGGTCCTGGTCCGGTCCTGGTCTGGTCCTGTACATTTGTGTGTGTAGTTTTGCTGACTCTGCTGTTTCTGTTCACATGGGTTTGTCCTGGTTTGGTCCAGATTTTAGCCCGGTTAAGTCCTGATGTAGGCTTGATTTGGTCAGGGTTTAGTGCTGGTCTAGTCTAGGTTTAGGTCAGGTTTAGTCCAGGTTTAGTCCGGGGTTAGTGTGGGTTTAGACTCTGAAATGCTGAATCGCTGAAACTCTGGACTCTGTTTCTCATGATTTCGTCTCTTTGGAATTTGAAGAAAAACTGAGTCATCCAAAAGTTTGACCTAAATCTGCTGCAGAGTTTAAAATCACACAGACTGATCTCAAATCACCACAGACTGATCTCAAATCACACAGACTGATCTCAAATCACACAGACTGATCTCAAATCACACACACTGATCTCAAATCACCACAGACTGATCTCAAATCACACACACTGATCTCAAATCACCACAGACTGATCTCAAATCACACACACTGATCTCAAATCACACAGACTGATCTCAAATCACACACACTGA
Source organism: Boleophthalmus pectinirostris (assembly GCF_026225935.1). Classification (NCBI taxonomy): domain Eukaryota; kingdom Metazoa; phylum Chordata; class Actinopteri; order Gobiiformes; family Gobiidae; genus Boleophthalmus; species Boleophthalmus pectinirostris. The sequence goes on from NW_026571047.1 coordinate 34,665,892, forward strand.
TCTCAAATCACACAGACTGATCTGAAATCACACACACACTGATCTCAAATCACACACACTGATCTGAAATCACACACACACAGATCATTTCCTCGGGGTTTAAAATCTGAATATTTCACATGTGAAGTTTGTTTGGTTTGAGGAGTTTGGGGCAGATTTTTGTGTCTGAGATTTAAACTCAAACAGCTGAGTCAGCAGAGTCGGGATAAAATCTGGACCAAACCAGGACAAACCGGACCAGACCAGACCGGACCAGACCAGACCAGACCGGACCGGACTGAACCTGCAGGAACTCTACATGTTCTACATAAACTTTTTGTGAAGTAAATTTTTATAGAAAACATGAAACAGGAAACAAAAAGTGTGTTTTATATTTGAAATAGAGATGTGTTTTTGTGTGTGTGTGTGTGTGTCTGTGTGTGTGTCTGTGTGTGTGTGTGTCTGTGTGTGTGTGTGTGTGTGTGTCTCTGTGTGTGTGTTTGTGCGTCTGATCCTGGTGCAGTGTCGTCAGCAGAATCTGATCCACCGATGGTTCAGATCCTCTTAACTCCCAAAGTCAAAGTCACTGCACAAGTCTGAGTCCTGGTCTAGACCTGGTCTAGACCTGGTTTAGTCCTGGTTTAGTCCTGGTTCAGTCCTGGTTTCAGTCCTGGTCTAGTCCTGGTTTAGTCCTGGTTCAGTCCTGGTTCAGTCCTGGTTTAGTCCTGGTTCAGTCCTGGTTTAGTCCTGGTTTAGTCCTGGTTCAGTCCTGGTTTAGTCCTGGTTTAGTCCTGGTTCAGACACAGGTGTGTTTGTTTTGGCTCTGACCTTTTCACTCTGGAGGTTTCCACATTTGAAATACTGAAAAAACACAAAACATAAAAACACGACTCAAACACGGAGGTCCTCATTTAGTCCTGGTTTAGTTCTGGTTCAGTCCTGGTTCAGTCCTGGTTCAGTCCTGGTTTAGACCTGGTTTAGACCTGGTTTAATCAGATCTGAGTCAGACCCAGTTCAGACCTGGTTTGGTCTACAAGCAGATGTTTTGACCTGGTTAAGTCTTGATTCAAACCTGGTTCAGAATGGGTTTAGTCCTGGTTTAGTCCTGGTTTAGTTCTGGTTTAGTCCTGGTTTAGTCCTGGTTTAGTCCTGGTTTAGTTCTGGTTTAGTCCTGGTTTAGTCTGGTTTAGTTCTGGTTTAGTTCCTGGTTTAGTCCTGGTTTAGTCCTGGTTTAGTTCTGGTTTAGTCCTGGTTTAGTCCTGGTTTAGTCCTGGTTTAGTCCTGGTTTAGTTCTGGTTTAGTCCCTGGTTTAGTCCTGGTTTAGTTCTGGTTTAGTCCTGGTTTAGTTTAGTCCTGGTTTAGTTCTGGTTTAGTTCTGGTTTAGTTCTGGTTTAGTCCTGGTTTAGTTCTGGTTTAGTTCTGGTTTAGTTCTGGTTTAGTCCTGGTTTAGTCCTGGTTTACAGATCGTATCGCTTTAATTATTTTTTCTTTAATAAAACCTGATTTTGTTTCAGTGTTTGTGGATTTTTCAGATTTCCAGATATTTTGACTTGAAGGAAAAAAATTAATTTGGAAAATCTTCAGTTTAATCAAATGTTTCCGGATCTGAATCCAGGTCAGATTTTATTTTGGTTCTGGATCTGAACGTGTCTGAGCCGGTTCCAAACATCATCAGATCCTCCGAAGATTAACACAGAGATAAAACACGAGAAATATGTGACAACAAGTCTGAACCCGGACCAGGACCAGACCAGGACCAGACCAGGACCAGACCAGGACCAGACCAAGGACCAGGACCAGACCAGGACCAGGACCAGACCGAGGACCAGGACCAGACCAAGGACCAGGACCAGACCAGGAGGACCAGGACCAGACCAAGGACCAGACCAGAGGACCAGACCAAGGACCAGGACCAGACCAAGGACCAGGACCAGACCAGGACCAGACCAAGGACCAGGACCAGACCGAGGACCAGACCAAGACCAGGACCAGACCAGGACCAGGACCAGGACCAGGACCAGACCGAGGACCAGGACCAGACCAGGACCAGGACCAGGACCAGACCACCAGGACCAGGACCAGGACCAGGACCAGACCAAGGACCAGACCGAGGACCAGGACCAGACCAGGACCAGACCGAGGACCAGGGACCAGACCAGAGACCAGACCAGGACCAGACCAGAAACCAGGACCAGGACCAGACCGACCAGGGACCAGGGACCAGACCAGACCAGACCAAGGACCAGACCAAGGACCAGAGACCAGACCAGACCAAAGATCAGACCAGAGACCAGACCAGAGACCAGACCAAAGACCAGACCGAGGACCAGAGACCAGGACCAGGCTCAGGACCCACGGGGAGTTTTATCTTTAAAAAAACATTGAAAAACAAACGGTTCATTCTTCTGTGTCCTGCTGCTGTTATCTGCCGTTTCCATGGCAACAGATCAGTTTAATGCCACAACCTGGGACATCTCATTAAACTCTGGAGATACAGTTACACCAGTACAAGATTACAGGTCAGATCTGTGGAGAGGCAAGCCCCATAAATATGATGTGTGGTCCTGTTCATGGTTTTGTTCAAACATGTTTCAATCCTGAACTAGTCCTGGTTTAGACCTGGTTTAGTCCTGGTTTAGTCCTGGTTTAGACCTGGTTTAGACCTGGTTTAGACCTGGTTTAGACCTGGTTTAGTCCTGGTTTAGTCCTGGTTTAGACCTGGTTTAGTCCTGGTTTAGTCCTGGTTTAGTCCTGGTTTAGACCTGGTTTCCTGGTTTAGACCTGGTTTAGACCTGGTTCAGTCCTGGTTTAGTCCTGGTTCAGTCCTGGTTTAGACCTGGTTCAGTCCTGGTTTAGTCCTGGTTTAGTCCTGGTTTAGACCTGGTTTAGTCCTGGTTTAGTCCTGGTTTAGTCCTGGTTTAGACCTGGTTTAGTCCTGGTTTAGTCCTGGTTTAGACCTGGTTTAGACCTGGTTTAGTCCTGGTTTAGACCTGGTTCAGTCCTGGTTTAGTCCTGGTTTAGTCCTGGTTTAGTCCTGGTTTAGACCTGGTTTAGACCTGGTTTAGTCCTGGTTTAGTCCTGGTTTAGTCCTGGTTTTAGACCTGGTTTAGTCCTGGTTTAGACCTGGTTTAGACCTGGTTAGTCCTGGTTTAGTCCTGGTTAGTCCTGGTTTAGACCTGGTTCAGTCCTGGTTTAGTCCTGGTTTAGTCCTGGTTTCAGTCCTGGTTCAGTCCTGGTTTAGACCTGGTTTAGTCCTGGTTAGTCCTGGTTTAGTCCTGGTTTAGACCTGGGTTTAGTCCTGGTTTAGTCCTGGTTTAGACCTGGTTTAGACCTGGTTCAGTCCTGGTTTAGTCCTGGTTTAGACCTGGTTTAGACCTGGTTTAGTCCTGGTTTAGACCTGGTTTAGACCTGGTTCAGTCCTGGTTTAGTCCTGGTTTAGACCTGGTTTAGTCCTGGTTTAGTCCTGGTTTCCTGGTTAGACCTGGTTTAGTCCTGGTTTAGACCTGGTTAGTCCTGGTTTAGTCCTGGTTTAGTCCTGGTTTTAGTCCTGGTTTAGTCCTGGTTTAGTCCCTGGTTTAGACCTGGTTTAGTCCTGGTTTAGTCCTGGTTTAGTCCTGGTTAGTCTGGTTTAGTCCTGGTTTAGTCCTGGTTTAGTCCTGGTTTTCCAGTAGAACAGGAAACATGAATATTTATTCGTGTGTAAAAACCTCGAGTCTTTTCATGGGCCAAATATAAATTCCATAAACATGGACTTCAGAACTAAACCAGGTCTAAACAAGGTCTCTTTCAGTCCGGGGTTAGACCGGGACTAGGCCGGGCCGGGTTTGACGAGTTTCTCTTGGGGATGAGTCATTTTGGATCTTTTAAAGTTTGATTTGAATAAAAAGCCGCAGGTTTGAGTCTCGTCGTTTAGAGTTTTTATAATTTAAGACTAAATGAAGTGTCCAGATGTGAGGAGGAGGCGGAGTTACGTAAGACACAACCGTGATGTCACTTCCTGTCCTCTGTCTGCAGATGTGGGCGCTTTGTAAACATCCTGAAAAACAAGACTGAACCAGGACTAAACCAGGACTAAACCAGGACTGAACCAGGTCTAAACCAGGACTAAACCAGGTCTAAATCAGGTCTAAATCAGGTCTAAACCAGGACTGAACCAGGACTGAACCAGGACTGAACCAGGACTGAACCAGGACTAAACCAGGTCTAAACCAGGACTAAACCAGGTCTAAACCAGGTCTAAACCAGGACTGAACCAGGACTAAACCAGGTCTAAACCAGGTCTGAACCAGGACTGAACCAGGTCTAAACCAGGACTGAACCAGGACTAAACCAGGACTGAACCAGGTCTAAACCAGGTCTAAACCAGGACTAAACCAGGTCTAAACCAGGACTAAACCAGGTCTAAACCAGGACTAAACCAGGTCTGAACCAGGACTGAACCAGGACTGAACCAGGACTAAACCAGGACTGAACCAGGACTAAACCAGGACTAAACCAGGACTGAACCAGGACTAAACCAGGACTAAACCAGGACTAAACCAGGACTGAACCAGGACTGAACCAGGACTGAACCAGGACTAAACCAGGACTAAACCAGGACTGAACCAGGACTAAACCAGGACTAAACCAGGTCTAAACCAGGACTAAACCAGGACTAAACCAGGTCTAAACCAGGACTGAACCAGGTCTAAAAACTAAACCAGGACTAAACCAGGACTAAACCAGGTCTAAACCAGGACTAAACCAGGACTGAACCAGGACTGAACCAGGACTGAACCAGGACTAAACCAGGACTGAACCAGGACTAAACCAGGACTAAACCAGGACTGAACCAGGACTGAAACCAGGACTAAACCAGGACTAAACCAGGACTGAACCAGGACTGAACCAGGACTAAACCAGGACTGAACCAGGACTGAACCAGGACTAAACCAGGACTAAACCAGGTCTAAACCAGACTGAACCAGGACTGAACCAGGACTGAACCAGGACTAAACCAGGACTAAACCAGGTCTAAAACCAGGACTGAACCAGGACTGAACCGAGGACTAAACCAGGACTGAACCAGGACTAAACCAGGTCTAAACCAGGACTGAACTGAACCAGGACTAAACCAGGACTGAACCAGGACTGAACCAGGACTAAATCAGGTCCAGACC
>NW_026571047.1:34673529-34691029 GCF_026225935.1 Boleophthalmus pectinirostris
TGTGTTTCAGAGTCGTCTGTGGTGGACAGTAGTACTGTGTGTACTTGTACTTCTCTGACTGCAGTACTGCGTGTACTTGTACTTGTGTTTCAGAGTCGTCTGTGTGGACAGTAGTACTGTGTGTACTTGTACTTCTCTGACTGCAGTACTGCGTGTACTTGTACTTGTGTTTCAGAGTCGTCTGTGGTGGACAGTAGTACTGTGTGTACTTGTACTTCTCTGACTGCAGTACTGCGTGTACTTGTGTTTCAGAGTCGTCTGTGGTGGACAGTAGTACTGTGTGTACTTGTACTTCTCTGACTGCAGTACTGCGTGTACTTGTACTTGTGTTTCAGAGTCGTCTGTGGTGGACAGTCTGAGGAGCAGGTATAATTTCATCGCAGACGTGGTGGAGAAAATCGCTCCGGCCGTCGTTCACATCGAACTCTACAGGAAGTAAGAGACTGACATTTATTTAAACAGCCCCAAACTCTCTGTTCCACCTGGTGACGTCATCATGTGGCCATACAGGAAGTGCTCCACTGTGTTTTTAAACTAGAATCATCTGGATCATTTCAGTGAATCTGGACTCACCTCGACTGAACTAAGAGCTGTTCACTTCATGACATCACAAGGTGGAACAGAGAGTTTGGAGCTTTGGGGATGTAACAGACTCAGAATAAAGAAACACTCAAACATGTGAAACAAACAAACACGACCACAAAGTCTGTGAAAATGAAAATAACAAACATCCATTTTACTCAAAACAGTGAAAATGTCGACAAAAAGTTTAGAAAAATACACCTAAAAATACTTAAAAAATCCTCTTGGAGATGAAGGCTGAGATTATTAAGAAGTTACCGATACGATACACACTGTAACTCGATACAGTGAGCTTTCGATTTGATTCGATATATTTCAAATCAATTCGATATGGTTCAATAAAAATCAAGTCTAAATCTCGTCTTTGACACTAAAAGTTTTTGTTAAATCGCGTCTTGTACAAAGTTCATCAGCAACACAAACATTTTAATCATCAAATGTGTCGCATCAACAACTTTCCAAAACTGTTGCTGTAACAAAATAAATTAGTAAAAATAAACCAAAAAAATCCTCTTGGTGATATATCGATACAGCAGCCCACGATATCGATACTGAATCATCACATTGAACAACACGATATTTCGATATTTCAATATTTTTGCACAGCCTTAATCTTAAAGTGTAATTTTAAATGCATTTTTACAAATTATTATTATAAATTTGACTTGTTTTTGTATCAATACCTGCGAAAAATGAGGATCTAGTGTCAATATTAGTTTTATTATCGATTATTATGTGATTATCGATCCTTTTTTCCACACAAACACTCTTACGTAACGCCCAGACTGTGTAAAGTTGTATAATCCTGTGATTTATTCCGGCTCATCATTAATGAAGTTGTTCTTGAAGTTTGTAAAAGTGCGTCAGTCCCTCCCTCATGACAGAGTCTCCAACTGTCTCCTCCGCTTTAACAAATCCATCTTTTCTTTCTTCACTCCTTTGACTTTCTGTGGCGTCCAGCGTTGACGTGATCACGCCCTTCCTCTCGAGGTTAGTCCAGATCTGGGTCCGGTCCCGTCCCTTTGCTCCAAAATCATGATCTCATTTCTCATTTTTAATATTTGTGGATCTGAGTTTGGATTTTCGCCCAAATCCTCAGAGTCCAGAGATTATGAAATCGTAGAGTTACAGTTTAGTCCAGGTTTAGTCCAGTTATAGTCCTGTTTTAATCCCATTTTGATCCCATTTTAGTCCTGGTTCAGTCCTGGTTCAGTCCTGGTTAAGTCCAGATATAGTCCTGGTTTAGTTCTGTTATAATCCAGTTATAGTCCTGGTTTAGTTCTGTTATAATCCAGTTTTAGTCCTGTTTTAGTCCTGGTTCAGTCCTGGTTTAGTCCTGGTTTAGTCCTGGTTCAGTCCTGGTTAAGTCCAGTTATAGTCCTGGTTTAGGTCTGTTATAATCCAGTTATAGTCCTGGTTTAGTTCTGTTATAATCCAGTTATAGTCCTGTTTTAGTCCAGTTATAGTCCTGGTTTAGTTCTGTTATAATCCAGTTATAGTCCTGTTTTAGTCCTGTTATAGTCCTGGTTTAGTCCTGTTATAGTCCTGGTTCAGACGTGGTTTAGTCCTGGTTTAGTCCTGTTTTAGTCCTGATTTAGTCCTGTTTTGTCCTGTTGTATAATCCTGGTTTAGTCCCAGTTCCTCTCCTGTTTTCCTGAACTGTTTCCCCCTTGTTTCTGGTCTTTGTCCGTCTCTCATTTGTTTTAGTCCTGGTTCAGTCCTGGTTCAGTCCTGGTTTAGTCCCTGTTATATAATCCTGGTTCAGTCCTGAGATATAGTCCTGGCTTAGTCCTGTTCCAGTCCTGGTTTGGTCCCTGTTTTCCTGAGGTGTTTCTCTTTTGTTTCTGGTGCGTGTCCGTCTCTCATCAGGAGCATTTTTGGAGGATGAGGAAACTTTCTGAAAACATTGTTAAACTTCCACAATCCCTCAGTGACCCAAACATGTTTGTGTCGCCACGGAAACGCAGTCACGCCATCCGATGCTCTCACCGAATATTAACACGATCACGAACACCAGGGGCTTTCCTGGTTCAGTCCTGGTCTGGTCCAAGTTCTGTCGAGGATCAGCCCTGGTTTGGTCCAGTTTTTACTTCAGCTCTGGTTTAGACCTGGTTTAGACCTGGTTTTGGACCACAGACTCTCTAAAGAAGTGGATTAAATGTGACGTCCCCCACAGAGTTCAGCTCCAGTCAAATGAAGCTCACTGAGGCAGTTATAGGGGGAAGTTGGAGCTGAGTTCCATATTAGGAATTACGAGCGTTTGTATCAGAGCAACTAAAGAGACAACAGAACTTTTTCACGACGGTCGGAAGGTTGTGGAACGTCCAGTTAAAGTTTTTCTGTGTAAATGTGTGTGTAAATGTGTGTGTAAATGTGTGTGTAAATGTGTGTGTAAATGTGTGTGTAAGTGTGTGTCGTGTTCTCCAGCAGTTTCATAAATCTGCTCCATCACCAAATCTTCAACCAACAAACTCCACAAAGAATAAACATTCTTCATGAACAATTTATCCACAAAAATCAAGAGAAGAAAGAACAAAACTTAAACTGCAAAAAAACTCGGCCAAAATGTAAGATGTAAACACTTAAATCTCTCAGAAAATAACTTAAAAGTACAGAAATAATGTGTCCACGCATCAAGTTCTCTTCAAATAAACGACGTCCAGACGAGAATGAAGCGTCTCAGAACGAGTGAGTAGAAAATAAATCTGAAAACAAAATGATGAACCTGATAGAAGTTTGAAAATCTCGACCAAATCAGAGAAATGTTCAGAGTAAAGGAACAACAACAATGACGAGCTTTATCGAACGTTCTGATCATGAAGAAAACAGAAGGAACTTGTTCACTCAGACTCATTCTTCAATTAAAACAAAAAACCGAGTTCATGATGTGGAGATTTGCACAGACTCAGAGATTTGTGCAGTTTAAATGTGAGACGTGGAACTGTGAACATCTGTAGGATTTAAATCTCTGTCTGTGTCACATCATGAACTCGATTTTTAGTTTTAATTCTGGAACGAGTCTGAGTGAAAAAGTTCTTCTGTTTTCTTCAGGATCAGAACATGAGTTGAGTTTGTGTCTCGTTGTTTCCTTTAAGTTTTGTTCTTTCTTCTCTTGATATTTGGGGATAAATTGTTCATGAAGAATGTTTCTCCTTTGTGGAGTTTGTTGGTTCAAGATTTTACACACATTTACACACACACACAGTCAGTGCTGGGAGTGTTACTTTTAAAATGTAATCCCCTACAGATTACAGATTACACACACCAAAATGTAGTTTGTAACAGAATCCATTCAATTACTTAAAGTGAGTAATGTAATCTGATTACTTTGGATTACTTGATTTGCTGTAGAGAAACAAAGACGAGGAAATCTTCACATAAGAAGTTTTGTTTGATAAAAGAAAATAAAAAGTCCAGACTTTATTTAACTAAATCAAAAATATTATTGATAGAAAACGAAGAAACATGTCCACACAGCAGGAGTTAGTCCTGGTTTAGACCTGGTTTAGATCTCGTTTAGATCTAGTTTAGATCTACTTTTAGTCCTGTTTTAGTCCTGGTTTTAGTCCTGGTTTTAGACCAGTTTTAGACCTGGTTTAGTTTTCGGGAATGAGTGGAATTACCGGGGGAGGAAAAAAAAAAGGGATTTAGCTCAAAATGTGAAAACAGTAAAATCCCTCTGTGTAATCCATTTATTTCAACAAAGTAACTGTAATCCAATTACCACTCACTGAAACAGTAACTGTAACTGAATACAGTTACTCATCATTTGTACTCTGATTACATAACTCCAGTGCATGTAATCTGTTACTCCCGACACTGGACACACATTTACACAGAAGAACATTAACCGGACGTTCCACAAACCTCCAGCCAGACACTTCAGACTCGTGTGAACAGGTTTTCTCAGGAGCGACGAGGTTGAAGGTTTCGCCTCTTCCCACTCGCTCAATCAAACCTGTTGTTAATCCGACTTGACTTCAGGGAAAGAAGGCGTCTGATTGGTCTGTTATTAATGTTCAGATCTTTATTTATATTTATAAATTGCGAAATAAAAACCCCAGGATCATGTAGAGTCGAGCAGGTTCAGACCTAAAATCTAATAAGTCGACCTTACTTGAAAAATTCTAGGAAACCGATTGCACAGAGGGAGGATACAGAGACGTCCCGGGATGATCCGGGAATGAGCGGCAGCTGTAGGACAAACAGGAAGACCCGGAACAGACTGGGAATTGGATCTGGACTCTTGTCAATAACACGTCACTGTTGAATTTACTCGTCTCAAGTTGGTCAGAGTTTAATTGACAGTAATGTGCGTTTTTCACCCTGAACGTCTCTGTTACTTTACCACAAACATGAGGCAACGTTTATATGACGACGTTTGAACAGACGACACAAAAGTGGAGTGGAGAAAGTGTGGAGTTGGATTGTGTGTGATGCCAGGCGGCGACGCTCGGCGGCGACGCTCGGTGGAGATGTTTGTGACGTAAACACATACACGACCTGAGCACATGTGACCAGAGTTTTGTGTCTTGGGCAGTGTAGACGGAAACTCTACAATGGAGAATATTCAGCTTTTCCACTCTGGAGGGAAGTTTCAGATATTTGTGTTTTTAAGCCCCAAAACACCGTCACCGTCTAAACCAGGAGAGTCAAACTCATGTTGTTCTGGGGGTCGTGTCCAACCGACTTTGATCTCAAAGTGTCCAGATCAGAAAACTCATGTCATATAAACCCCAAAAATAACAAGAAGTTCAAATATTTGTGCAGAGAAACACAAATCTATTACACAAATCTTTTTAGCTGATGAACTCTTTCTTTTACAAAATATTATAATATTATGAACAACCTGAAACTTTAAGAAAAATACTATTTCAACACAAAGTTTGAACATGAACTTGTCTGTAAACAGAATAAGTTCATTTTTGTTGTAAAATCCTGCACTCGGCTCCACTTTTCTCATGTTGGACATTTTTCTGATGAGGGTGTCACGGTCAACAGTCAAAACGATCGTCCTTTAAGAGCGTTTGGAAAGAGACAAGTCTTCATTTGTGCTGCTCTGGTGGGAGGGGCCACGTACAGAGACGCTGGAGACGCTGCTGTGATAAACACCACACAAAATTAACACGATTTTAATAGAAAATATCATTAAAATATTTTAGTAGAAAATCAGCCGAGGGCCAGATTAAAGGTCTTGGAGGGCCGGATCTGGCCCCCGGGCCGAGTGTTTGACACCTGTGATCTAAACGAAAGACACTTCCTATCAAATATTTTGTCGGTTTAACCCACAAGTGTTCTCATGTAAACAGACCCTAAGATCCACAAATTAGTAGCTGTGAGTGAACGAGCTGAAACCAAATTAACCCTGGTGTAAACAAAGTGAAGTAGAGCCAGAGTCGATGGAGCCAGAAGTGCGTCCATGCTCACTTCCTGTTTGGAACGAGGTGGACGTGTTTAAAAACTCTGAAGAGCATCTGATAATTCAAACAGAATCTCAAGTCTAATCAGAATCACAGTGTTTGTCAGAAAACTCACAGTCAGATGTTTTTGTTGGTGACGGTTGTGCGACGGTTGTGCGACGGTTGTGCGACGGTTGTGCGACGGTTGTGCGACGGTTGTGCGACGGTTGTGCGGTTCTGTCGGTGACGCTCTGTTGTTTTGTCAGACTGATGTTCTCGAAGCGCGAGGTGGCCGTGGCGAGCGGCTCCGGCTTCATCGTGTCTGAGGACGGACTCATCGTCACCAACGCCCACGTGGTCACCAACAAACAACGAGTCACGGTAAAGAACCGCACATGTTCACGAACACTGAACAAACGACGCGCTGACGCAGTCCCACGTGTGTCCTGCAGGTGGAGCTGAAGAGCGGAGCCACGTTCGACGCTAAAATCAAAGACGTGGACGAGAAAGCCGACATCGCTCTGATCAAGATCGACACGCCGGTGAGTAACGGGTTTAGACCTGGTTTAGACCTGGTTTAGACCTGGTTTAGACCTGGTTTAGACCTGGTTTAGTCCTGGTTTAGACCTGGTTTAGTCCTGGTTTAGTCCTGGTTTAGACCTGGTTTAGTCCTGGTTTAGACCTGGTTTAGATCTGGTTTAGTCCTGGTTTAGTCCTGGTTTAGACCTGGTTTGGTCCTGGTTTAGTCCCTGGTTTAGTCCTGGTTTAGACCTGGTTTAGATCTGGTTTACTCCTGGTTTAGTCCTGGTTTAGACCCGGTTTAGTCCTGGTTTAGACCCGGTTTAGTCCTGGTTTAGACCTGGTTTAGACCTGGTTTAGTCCTGGTTTAGTCCTGGTTTAGACCTGGTTTAGATCTGGTTTAGTCCTGGTTTAGTCCTGATTTAGACCCGGTTTAGTCCTGGTTTAGACCCGGTTTAGTCCTGGTTTAGACCCGGTTTAGTCCTGGTTTAGACCCGGTTTAGACCTGGTTTAGTCCTGGTTTAGTCCTGGTTTAGTCCTGGTTTAGACCTGGTTTAGGACCTGTTTAGTTTAGACCTGGTTTACCTGGTTTAGACCTGGTTTAGCCTGGTTTAGACCTGGTTTAGTCCTGGTTTAGTCCTGGTTTAGACCTGGTTTAGTCCTGGTTTAGGGTTTAGTCCTGGTTTAGTCCTGGTTTAGACCTGGTTTAGTCCTGGTTTAGTCCTGGTTTAGACCTGGTTTAGCCTGGTTTAGACCTGGTTTAGTCCTGGTTTAGACCTGGTTTAGTCCTGGTTTAGACCTGGTTTAGTCCTGGTTTAGTCCTGGTTTAGTCCTGGTTTAGTCCTGGTTTAGACCTGGTTTAGTCCTGGTTTAGACCTGGTTTTAGTCCTGGTTAGTCCTGGTTTAACCTGGTTTACCTTAGACCTGGTTTAGACCTTTTAGTCCTGGTTTAGACCTGGTTTAGTCCTGGTTTAGACCTGGTTTAGACCTGGTTTAGACCTGGGTCCTGGTTTAGTCCTGGTTTAGACCTGGTTTAGACCTGGTTTAGACCTGGTTTGACCTGTTTAGTCCTGGTTTAGACCTGGTTTAGTCCTGGTTTAGACCTGGTTTAGACCTGGTTTAGACCTGGTTTAGACCTGGTTTAGTCCTGGTTTAGACCTGGTTTAGTCCTGGTTTAGTCCTGGTTTGGTCCTGGTTTAGTCCTGGTTTAGACCTGGTTTAGTCCTGGTTTAGACCTGGTTTAGTCCTGGTTTAGTCCTGGTTTAGACCTGGTTTAGTCCTGGTTAGTCCTGGTTTAGTCCTGGTTTAGACCTGGTTTAGTCCTGGTTTAGTCCTGGTTTAGTCCTGGTTTAGACCTGGTTTAGACCTGGTTTAGACCTGGTTTAGACCTGGTTTAGTAAGAATACAAGAAAAGAATCCCTACAAAATCCGACCTTTCTGAAAGTCGTTTCAGCTGAACATGAAGAGTCTGATTTCACATAAATTCTTTAAACTGTGTGGGACATTTCCTTCTGGGCCGGAGCTGCAGAACCTCGGGCGGCCACTTGGTCCACGCTCAGACTGCAGGGTTTAGTCCCTCAGAGGTTCAGGCAGGTTCCCCTGAGGTCCATGTGCGTTTACTAGATCTAGATTGTTCTAAAGACATTCAGGAAAGGTTCTGCTCTGTCCTGTCAGTGGACCTTTTGTAGAGTTTTTTCTCACGACAGCACCTGTTGCATCAAACGTTTAATTGGAACCAGAAGCTCAGTCTGGTTGGTTTTGGTTGGTTTTGGTTGGTTTTGGTTGGTTTTGGTTGGTTTGTGTTGGTTTTGGTTGGTGTGAAAGCTTCAGTCGCACTTGGATCTGCTCTAAACCAAACAGACCGGACCTCAGTAAAGAGGTGGTCTCGGTCCACTTGACTCTTCACCAAAGCCCAAACTCTGGTGTGGTCCCTGTGGTGAGACGTGAACTCAGGTCCAAATCAGAGATGCATCATGGGAGGGGACAGAACCTGCTCTGTGGGTCTTTGGAACAATCTTGGTCTCATAGTCTCCGTCCAGTCTGCAGCCTGAAGTGACCTGATCTGATCTTTTAATGTCAGTCAGAACCACACAGATCAGATTTTTTTCAAATGTGACCCAGGCCACTTGGATCTGTCCTAAAACCCAAACAGATCTGATCTTTAACATGTGACTTCAGTCTGAACGTCCAGGTCACGTTCATCCACACGTGTCACAAACCTTCTTCTCGCCGCAGTGACTCCACTTCCCCACCACTTTATCTCTTTCATGATTTAAAAATCCTCTTTCTGAACTTTTGCACCACATTTCACAAATAATAATCACAGTTTGGACTTGGATCTAAACTGGAAGTGCAGAGTCTGACCTTTGACACTTCAGAGTCTCAGAGCGACTGGTTTTACTGGAAACAGGAAACAGCTGACGATGACGAGTCCAAGTCCAACCCGAGCTCGAACAGAAGATCTAAATATTTGTCTGAACCCGCTGGACGTTGGTCAGGTTTCCGTGCTGTAGTTACCAGACCTTCTTTTTTCTGTTTTATTTTTGTTTAGACCTGGAAATTACAAACAGACTCCAAACGTAACATAAGACAGAAGTGTAACGGTTCATGTTGACTCGTCCCGGTTCAGGACGTTTGGTTCGGTGCAGGTCTGTGCACCAGTGAGTTCGTACAGTTTGTGTTTTTACATTTGGTCACTACATGTGCAGCTCCACGGAGACTCGACTCTTTAATATTCAGGGAGGAACTCGTCCGTGATTGGGGCAGAGTTTCCTGCAGCGCTTTATAGTTCAGGCAGCCACCTTCCCAACATCTGCCCCCCGCCTACGTCCCTCTGAACCACAAGAGTCCTCACAAAACTACAGTCCTCACTTCTGCCTTTTACCAGCGAGAATCAATGGAACTGTTACAACTGTTACAACTGTTGAGCTTTACTTTTTGAAAAGTTTAGTTTTTACATTTTACAAGGAAAACATTTTTTATATTTGAAACATTTGTTGCTTATTTGAGAATATTTTATTGAACTCATGAGTTTTACCAAGCAGCACTTTGCATTTATTTGGTTTAGTCCTGGTTTAGTCCTAGTTTAGTCCTGGTTTTAGACCTGGTTTTAGACCTGGTTTAGACCTGGTTTAGTTTCTGGGAATGAGTGGAATTACCGGGGGAGAAAAAAAAAAGGGGGGGTTATAGCTCAAAATGTGAAAACAGGAAAATCCCGCCATGTAATCCATTTATTTCAACAAAGTAACTGTAATCCAATTACATCATTTATTTTAAATTCCCGTGTGTATAAAGTTCAAACTAATTGTTGGTTTAATAAAAACACAAATTGTTTTGTATTTTGTTCCCAAACTGAACTGAAAATGAACCGAACTGTGACCTGAAAACCGACGTACGAACAGAACAGAACAGAACAGAACCGTTACACGTCTGTCGGAAAACCACATGAACCTCACTGGACTGGATCTACTGAAGGGTGAAAAGTTCTCAAAATGTCGCCTATAAACACAAACACAGATGCACAGACACAGATGCACACACACACACACACACACACACCTGTGTTTAACCAGGTGCACAGTTGTGTTTGTTTAGAAAATACAACCTTTAATTATGTCATAATCACAGCGCGGCTGCTGTCTGCTCGTCCTGTCATCTCCGTGTGCAGGTTGTGGGTTCAACTCCTCGTGTCTGCGTGACGGCTGCTTGTTCTGCCTGTGTTTCGTGGCAGAGTGGTTTGCCCGTGTGGTGTTTTCGTAACGTGCTCGGTCATGTAACCCGCCGCTCTCCTGCACATGCTCAGTGCTCCACTTTCTTGTGTAAGGTTTAATTTTACAATCCCCACGTGGAAAACTTTACCAAATATTCCCGTTTCATGACTCAGCGCTTTTCAGTGAAGCCCCAAAAACCTCAAAGTGCCCGAGGAAATCCAGGTTTAATAATGTGACCCAGGCTTCGCTTACGACAGCGGCCAAACGAGGCAAACTCAGGCCAGAGCTCTGAGCTCTGAATCACGACGTGTAAGGACAGAACAAAGTCGGCCAAAGAGCGAGAGGAGGAAGACGGGAAATTACAAACAGACGAAAGAAAATATTTGTCAGTACTTTTCCTAAACTCAATTTTAACTTTGTGAACCCGTCATTTTGTGGGTCGTCACGATACTAAAACTTCAACCTCAATTTCAGAAATAAAGAACAGACTTGACTCTGATATCGATGAGAATAAAAAACTTCTTTCTTTAGACGATCTCCTGAGATTTTCCACATGAATCTGATCTGTGTGATCCTCTGTGCGCAGGAAGGTTCCACACTGTTCCTTTTCTTACCAAGAGATTTCTTTATTTTTCGGGTCAGCTGCTCTTTCCAGTTATTTAAAAACTGTTTTGATTTGAGAGTTAGTTGGAAATGATTTTTTTTGATATTTAGAGATAATTTGTTCATTTTGAACCATCATCATACAGATTTAGTTTAGTTTATTAGAACATTAAAGTTTGAATTGGATGTGAATAAAGTCGTATCATCAGAGAACATTACTGGGATAAAATGTTGAGATATTTAACAAAAGTCGTTTATGTACAATAAAAATAATAAAGGACCTAAAATGGAGCAAATAAAACTCTGTAGCCACTTCAAAAACATTTTATGAAAACCATATTTGTATAATTTTGCAAAAAGAACTGTATGATCGACTCTAACAAAAACTTTTGACAAATCCAAAAAAATACTACAAGTAAAATGACTGTTGTCTAATGTCGACGTTATGTCATTTAATAAATGAACTAAAGCCACAGACGTGAGTTTAACAGAAACCATATTGATACTTGTAAAGAATTATATTATAATTATTATATATAATGAATTATTATTGATATAAGAAAATAACCTTTTATAAACCACTTTCACTAAATACTTTTGAAAAGTAAAGTCAAATAGACATGAGTCTAGAGTCTTGAAACAGACTCTGCTTTAAATAAAGATTCAACTGGACTTGAACCAACATCTTATTAGATAGATTTTTATCTCTACTGTTCCCAGATCAGATGTTTGGAGACGTGTGCAGACGCTCGTCTGTCAGCAAAACTGTTTTAAACAAATGTATAAAGAGAAAGCCACACTTGGGAACATTCTCCATGGACATAGACACTGTTTGTTTTATGCCATAAAGTGAAAGATTATAGCCAAAGAAACAACGTGTCCCTGGAGTCGAGCACGAGAAGCTCGTCCAGGTCAAACTGGAGTCAAACTGGAGTCAAACTGGAGTCAAACTGGAGTCAGGTTTGATGTTTTTCTGTGGTTTTCAGTGGAATAAAAACATCCAGAGTGAAAAACAAACAGACGAGACAAAACAGGGAGCAGAATGTGATGAGTGGATGAAAATGTAGGTCAGATGTTTTTGTGTCAACCCTGAGTCATCCTCAAATATTTCCTGAGCGTTTCATCTTTTCCTTCTCTTTCTCTCTCTCTTTTCTCACACACAAACACTCTTCTTCTCTTCTCTTCTTCTCTTCTCCTCCTCCTCCTCGTCGTCGTCTTCCTCTCGGTCTCATGTTGGTCTGATGTTCTCGTCTTGGCTCCAGCTGTTGTGGTGGTGACTGAGCTGTTTGAACTTGTCTCTGAATCGGAGCCACAGCTGCAAATTTCAATCTCAAATCTGAAACGTCAAATAGTTTTAGATCAAATCCGTCCAAATCTGCCCAAATCCGTCCGAGTCTGCACAAATATCTGACGCTCTGAATCATTTTTTTTTACCAGAACTGCAGAAAATCATGCCAGAATTCAAAACCAAAGACACCTGGACTCTGGTCTCTGATCTGGTCCCTGGTCTGGTCTCTGGTCTGGTCTCTGATCTCTTATCTGGTTCTGAGGTCTGGTTCTGGGGTCTAGTTTTGGGGTCTGGTTTCTGGTCTAGTTTTGGGGTCTGGTTTCTGGTCTAGTTTTGGGGTCTGGTTTCTGGTCTAGTTTTGGGGTCTGGTTTCTGGTCTAGTTTTGGGTCTAGTTTTGGGGTCTGGTTTTGAGGTCTGGTTTTTCTGGTCTAGTTTTGGGGTCTGGTTTCTGGTCTAGTTTTGGGGTCTGGTTTCTGGTCTGGTTTTGGGGTCTGGGTCTGGTTCTGATTTCCTTGAGTGAGTGAAGTGGGTCAGTGGGACAAACATGTGGAAGCAGTTTTTTTTTTTTTTTTTTTTGAGACTAAAAACCCGACTCGGTCCTGATCCTGATCCTGATCCAAGATGAAAATAAAAACTCTCTTTGTTAAGACAAAATCTGTGATTTTCCACATTAAATGGCAGAACTTTCTGTTCTGTTTCCATGTGTCCTTCTGCTCCTCTGTGTTTTTAAAGTCCGTTCTCTCTCATCTAACGTCCTTTTCCGTTTGTGGGATAAAAGACAAAAATAAAAGATGGAGGAAACTGTGTGCAGATGTTTGGACGGACGCTGTAGTGACTCTGACTCTGACATAACCTGGTCCTGGTCCTGGTCCTGGTCCTGGTCCTGGCCCTGGTCCCGGCCCTGGTCCCGGCCCCGGTCCCGGCCCTGGTCCCGGGGGCGAGGCGGGGCATCTGGATTAACTGTTCTGGTTTTAAACTAACTTTGACCCATAAACGTCTCGTAAACAAGCGGAAATATCAGGATTTATGAGACGCCCCGAGTCAACGAGGAAAAGACTGAAAGGAAAAGGATGTTTTAGTCCTGAGTCTGGTTAGTCTTGGTTTAGTCTTAGTTTAGTCTTGGTTCAGTCCTGGTTCAGTCTTGTTTCAGTTCTGGTTTAGTTCTGGTCCAGTCCTGGTCCTGGTCTGGTCCTGGTCCAGTCCTGGTCCTGGTCTGGTCCTGGTCTGGTCCTGGCTCAGTCCTGGTCCTGGTCTGGTCCTGGCTCAGTCCTGGTCCTGGTCCTGGTCTGGTCCTGGCTCAGTCCTGGTCCTGGTCTGGTCCTGGTCCTGGTCCTGGTCTGGTCCTGGTCTGGTCTGGTCCTGGCTCAGTCTGGTCTGTCTGTCCTGCTCAGTCCTGGTCCTGGTCTGGTCCTGGTCCTGGTCCTGGTCTGGTCTGGTCCTGGTCCTGGTCTGGTCCTGGCTCAGTCCTGGTCCTGGTCCTGGTCTGGTCCTGGCTCAGTCCTGGTCCTGGTCTGGTCCTGGTCCTGGTCCTGGTCTGGTCCTGGTCCTGGTCTGGTCCTGGCTCAGTCCTGGTCCTGGTCTGGTCCTGGCTCAGTCCTGGTCCTGGTCTGGTCCTGGTCCTGGTCTGGTCCTGGCTCAGTCCTGGTCCTGGTCTGGTCCTGGTGTCTGTCCTGGCTCCAGTCCTGGTCCTGGCTCAGTCCTGGTCCTGGCTCAGTCCTGGTCTGGTCTGGTCCTGGCTCAGTCCTGGTCCTGGTCTGGTCCTGGTCCAGTCCTGGTCCTGGCTCAGTCCTGGTCCTGGTCCTGGCTCAGTCCTGGTCCTGGTCTGGTCCTGGTCTGGTCCTGGTCCAGTCCTGGTCCTGGTCTGGTCCTGGTCCTGGTCCTGGTCTGGTCCTGGTCCTGGCTCAGTCCTGGTCCTGGTCTGGTCCTGGCTCAGTCCTGGTCCTGGTCCTGGTCCTGGTCTGGTCCTGGTCCGGTCCTGGTCCAGTCCCGGTCCTGGCTGAGTCTCGGTCCTGCCTCTGTGACAGGTGAAGCTCCCGGTCCTGTCTCTGGGTCGTTCTTCTGACCTTCGTCCTGGAGAGTTCGTGGTGGCCATCGGGAGTCCGTTCTCCCTGCAGAACACGGTGACCACGGGGATCGTCAGCACCACCCAGAGAGGAGGACGCGAGCTCGGCCTGAGGAACAACGACATGGACTACATCCAGACGGACGCCATCATCAACGTGAGACCTCCTCTGCATCTGCTGACGCTCTCACCTTCTACCCCTGCATCATCTCACCTTCTGACCCTCCTCTCACCCTCCTCTGTTCTCCTCTGTTCCTCTCTCCTCTGATGTTCTCCTCTGTTCCTCTGCTCCTCTGATGTTCTCCTCTGTTCCTCTGACGTTCTCCTCTGACCTTCTCACCTTCTGACCCTCCTCTCACCCTCCTCTCGCCCCTCTGCTCCTCTGATGTTCTCCTCTGTTCCTCTGCTCCTCTGACGTTCTCCTCTGTCTCCTCTTCTCCTCTGATGTTCTCCTCTGTTCCTCTGCTCCTCTGACCTTCTCCTTTGCTCTTTTCTCCTTTTGCTGAATGAAAACGTTTGACTCTTGTTCTTCTCGTTCCAGTACGGTAACTCTGGAGGTCCGTTAGTGAACTTGGTGAGTACAGACTTGTGTACTTCCTCGTGTTCTTGGAGAACTTCATGTATTTGCAGTAACCCGTGGTAGTATTTGTAGTACTCGTAGTATTTGTAGTATTGTTTGGTCCGTGTGCACCGAGGACTCGCTGAGCTCATGTTTGGCTCCAGCTCCACATCTGAGACTCATTATGATGTTTTGAGTCGACGGGAGCAGAGACACGACTGGACTCACTTAGACCTGGTTTAGTTCTGGTTCAGACCTGCTTCAGACCTGAATCTGTGTGTCATTCATTTATTTGTTTTTCAAAATAAACCAAAAATTAAAAAAAAAAAAACAAAACAAAAAAACTGTTTTCTTTCATTTTCATTATTTGTCTCCAAAACCAAAACGAAAAAAAAAAAACAGATAAAAATTAGATTTTTCAGTTTTGTGTTAAATGACAAATGGAAAAAACAGATAACGGACTGAACCAGGACTAAACTGTTTTACTTCCTGGTCTCAGTCCTGGTCTGGTTCCGGTCTGGTCCCGGTCTGGTCCTGGCCTCAGTCCTGGTCTTAGTCCCAGTCTCAGTCCCAGTCTGGTCCCGGTCTCAATTCTGGTCTGGTCCTGGCCTAAATCCTGGCCTTAGTCCCAGTCTCAGTCCCAGTCTGATCCTGGTCTGGTCCCGGTCTTTTTCCGGTCTGGTCCTGGACCTGGTTTGGTCCTGGTTCAGTCCGTTATCCGTTTTTTTTTCCATTTTTCATTTAAACACAAAATCAGAAACTGAAAAAAAGAATCATTATCTGTTTTTCCATTTTGGTTTTGGAGACAAATAATGAAGAAAACTGTTGTTTTTTCATTTTCTTATTTTTGGTTTTATTTTGAAAAACAAATGAATCACAGATTGACCTGAGATAGACCCGGTTTAGACCTGGTTTAGATCTTGGTTTGATCCTCAGAAATGTTCTGAGTGGGTTTGACGTTTCCTCAGAGTTCAGCTCCAGTCAAATGAAGCTCATTGAGGCTGCAGCTACAGGAGTGAATCTGGAGCTGAGTTCAGTATCAGGAATTTATTTACGGACAAAAGAGTGAAATAAAAACCTCAGGATCCTGCAGAGTCATTTAAGACCAAAACAACGAGGCTCTGTGGTCGGACCTCATTCATACCTCGTTTAGTCCTGGTTTAGTCCTGGTTTAGTCCTGGTTTAGTCCTGGTTTAGTTTACCTGGGTCCTGGTTTAGTCCTGGTTTAGTCCTGGTTTAGACCTGGTTTACCTGGTTTCCTGGTTTAGTCCTGGTTTAGTCCTGGTTTAGACCTGGTTTAGTCCTGGTTTAGACCTGGTTTAGTCCTGGTTTAGTCCTGGTTTACCTGGTTTCCTGGTTTAGTCCTGGTTTAGACCTGGTTTAGACCTGGTTTAGTCCTGGTTTAGTCCTGGTTTAGACCTGGTTTACCTGGTTTAGTCCTGGTTTAGTCCTGGTTTAGACCTGGTTTAGACCTGGTTTAGTCCTGGTTTAGACCTGGTTTGGACCTGGTTTGGACCTGGTTTAGACCTGGTTTAGACCTGGTTTGGACCTGGTTTAGCTCCAGTTTTCAGACCCTGGTTTTGTAAAGTCTGACACTGATTATTTTGGTCGTGTCTTTATAAATTCTGGTGCAGTATTTGAATCGTCTGGTCTTTCGCAGGACGGGGAGGTGATCGGGATCAACACTCTGAAGGTCACGGCCGGAATCTCCTTTGCCATTCCCTCCGACAAGATCCGACAGTTCCTCTCCGAATCCCACGACAGACAGGCCAAAGGTACACAAGGTTTTTTAGATTTTATGGTCATTTTCAAGCGCGATTACGACACCAAAACAGAGACACACGTGGAATCTGTGTATAAAACACAAATAACAGAGACAGACTGAAGATCCACAGGTTTAATCACAACACAAGACAAAAACATGAATATCCAGAATAAACACCAGAGTCACACACTCAACTTGAAACTACAAGAACGTGTGTGGAATGATTCCTGTGTTTAGATTCAGACATAATGTGATAATAAATCAAATATTTTCTGTTTCAGGAAAAACGTCACCAAAGAAAAAATACATTGGGGTCAGAATGATGTCGCTCACTCCCAGGTAAGACTCCTGTGTGTGTGTGTGTGTGTGTGTGTTTATTTATGTATTTATTTATTTATTGATTGAACAGGGACAGTGCAGATTCATGAACATCTACATCACTGCAGTGTAAATATGACAGATTATAGCAAAAATGTTCATTTCTGTCTTTAGTCCTTTGGAAGTTTTCGATGTCGTGACGTTCACTCACTTTGTAGTTGTTTTTTAACTCTATTTAACTTTATGTTTTAGTAAGTAAGTAAATAAGTAAGTCTTTTTTTTCTTTAGCACTTTTCACACACATTTTTGTCACAAAGACACTTTACAAATCATTATTCAGCAATATTCATTCACTCTACACCTGCTGAAGGTGAACGACTGTTGTAGCCACAGCTGCCCTGGGGCAGACTGAACCACGGCCACCAGTCTGCGCCATCGGTCCCTCCGACCACCACCATCACTCACACACACACACACACACACACACACACACACACACACACACACCACTCTCATACTAGGCAATGTGGGTGAAGTGTCTTGCCCAAGGACACAACGACACATATTCCCACTGGCTCCTCCTGTGGAAACAGATTTTCCCAGAATCTCCATCCAAGAACTAAGACCAGACCAGACCCGGTCCTGCTGAGCTTCTGAGATCTGACAGGATCAGGCTTTGACAAACTGGTTGTTT
>NW_026571047.1:34693529-34721029 GCF_026225935.1 Boleophthalmus pectinirostris
CGTGTTTCTTTCCTGCTCCAAACAACTCTGGATCTGGATGCAGCCACGGCCTAAAATATCCAAAAACGTTTAAAATGCAGCAGCAGCAGAAAATCCAGGGCACAAAACCAGAGAGAAACGAGAAACGAGAAACATGAAACATGAAAATTACAATTTGAACGAGTTTTGTGTCTGTGAATCTCTGCAGCAGTTTTAAAGGAAAATGTGAAATGTTCAGGGATCGTAGTCGTTTTATAAAGAATTTTAAACATAAAAATACAAATGTGATAAATATTCAGAATGTTAAGTTTGAACTTTTTTTTCTATTTGATTGTTTTTCATTCTTAGTTGAAATTGAAAAGAGCAAACGACCCACAGACCTGTAAAACTCCAGAACGTTTAAAAGGACCAACAGCTTCTGTCAACTTTCAGATGAAACAATAAAAGTGTCAGAGACTCAGTGGACAGTTGAGTTCTGTGGTTTGATCCCAGCTCTGATCTGTGCCTCTCGCCCTTGAGCAAGACACTTTACCCACCTTTATGTTTGAATGTGACAGTGAGGGATTCAGAGGAGCCGGCGGTGCAGATCGTCAGCCACGTTTACGTCACTTTAAACATTTACGTCACTTTAAACATTTACGTCAGTCTAAACCTTCACGTTCTCTGTAAAATCGTCCCGTACACTGTTTATATAAATGAACATCATTAACTCGCTCGCCGCCGCGTTAGAACAGGACATGAACTTGAACTCGCTCGTCGCCGCATTCCAAACTTGATTAAAAAAACGTATTAAAATATTTTGCACAATTTATAAATTCTTGATGAAGATTTTGGGAGGTGATTTTGACACATGTAGACTGTGTTTTTAGATTTTAATTAAATTATTTTTAGGATTAAACATGCAGGTTTACAGACGTTACGTTGTTGACGTCAAGTTTCCTGCACAGGAACAGGACGCAACAGCCTCACTCCTGATTGGCTCTTTAGATTCGATACTTGTGTTCAGAATTTCCCAGAATGACTCTTGGCCCAGATTCACTTATGTAATCACAGCCTCGATGAGCTTCATTTGACTGGAGCTGAGCGCTGTGACGTCACACTCGCAAAGTCTACGGTCCGTCTCCGTCCACGGTCTACGGTCTGTCCAAAGTCTATGGTCTGTCCCCATGGTCTGTCTATGGTCTATGGTCCGGCCGCGGTCCACGGTCTGTCCACAGTCTACGGTCCACGGTCCGTCTAAAGTCCACGGTCCACGGTCCGTCTAAAGTCCACGGTCCGTCTAAAGTCCACGGTCCATGGTCTGTCCACAGTCTACGGTCCACGGTCCGTCTAAAGTCCACGGTCCACGGTCCGTCTAAAGTCCACGGTCCGTCTAAAGTCCATGGTCCACGGTCCGTCTAAAGTCCACGGTCCGTCTAAAGTCCACGGTCCACGTCCGTCTAAAGTCCATGGTCCACGGTCCGTCTAAAGTCCACGGTCCAGCCCGTCTAAAGTCCAGTCCACGGTCCACGGTCCCGTCTAAACGGTCGTCTAAAGTCCACGGTCCACGGTCCGTCTAAAGTCCACGGTCCGTCTAAAGTCCACGGTCCACGGTCCGTCTAAAGTCCACGGTCCGTCTAAAGTCCACGGTCCACGGTCCGTCTAAAGTCCACAGTCCACGGTCCGTCTAAAGTCCACAGTCCACGGTCCGTCTAAAGTCCACGGTCCACGATCTGTCCTCAGGTTCAGAAACTCTTGGTTCTTATGTAACTCTGCAAACAAAGGTCTCTGAGTCTGACAAATGGACTTTCTGTTTGAATCTGGTTTGGTTTAGTTTGGTTTTGTTTAGTTTGGTTTTGTTTTGTGGTCGTGGCCTGAAGTTGAC
Source organism: Boleophthalmus pectinirostris (assembly GCF_026225935.1). NCBI lineage: Eukaryota > Metazoa > Chordata > Actinopteri > Gobiiformes > Gobiidae > Boleophthalmus > Boleophthalmus pectinirostris. The sequence continues at coordinate 34,695,373 of NW_026571047.1, forward strand.
GCTGAATCCGTGTATTTATTTTCTAACTTTCCATCTGCAGATTCTAAAGGGTTTGTTTATTGTGTTTGTGCAAATGAAATAAAGTTATTTTGTACATAAAATATTCGTCTTTCTTCAGCAACAGGTCAAAAAGAAACTGAACCAGGTCTAAACCAGGACTAAACTAAGACTAAACCAGGACTGAACCAGGACTGAACCAGGTCTAAACCAGGACTAAACTAAGACTAAACCAGGATTAAACCAGGACTAAATCAGGACTAAACCAGGGCTAAACCAGACTACAACAATATCCGGACTACGACAAAACTAAGAAAAGAGCCGCTAAAAGGTCCAAAAACCATTTAACAGAACTAAACCAGGACTAACACAAGTAAACGAGGTCTAAAAGATTAAACCATGACTGAAGACTAAACTAGAACTCAACCAGGACTAACTGGAACTGAAGATTGGACTAACTCAGGACTAAACCCAAACTAAATCAGGACTAAATCAGAACAAGTCAAACTGGACTAAACCAGGTCTAAACCAGGACCAGAACCACATAAAGACCTAAAACGCGTGTCCAGTCTGAGCAGGAAACATGACATGTGCGTTTGCGTTGCCGTGGAAACCAAACATATCGATCTGGCTCTGGGTTTTGGGCGAGTCTCATGTAAACGATGAGGTCATCAGATTAAACCAGGACACGGAACACAAACACAAGACCCAAAACCAGGTCCAGGCCAGGTCCAGGCCAGAGATCAGACCAGGGTCAGATCAGGGCCAGACCAGAGACCAGACTGAAGACCAGAGACCAGACCAGAGGCTAGACCAAAGACCAGACCAGAGACCAGACCAGAGCCCAGGGACCAGGGACTAGACCAGGGACCAGACCAGAACTCAACCAGGTCTAATCTGGACTCAAGTTCACTGCAGAACATTTCTCCCATCAACCTGGACAGAACATGCAGAAGAATCCTCCAGGTCCTCCAGATCCTCCAGATCCTCCAGGTCCTCCAGGTCCTCCAGGTCCTCCAGATCCTGACTCAGACCTGGAGCCAGTTACTCCTTAAAGCCACAATAAGAAACTTTTTTTTTGTGTGCCAAAATAGACAAAAATATGGATGTTGTTTTTTTTGTACTGAAACTCTGAAAACCCCACGTCCTTACAGTGAGAGGACTCGCCCCTCCACAGACCCGACTCTGACTGGACCTGGAGGAGGATCTGCTGCTCGAGTCTGTGGAGATGTTCTTCTGGTTTTCGACATAAAACATCTCGGTCTCCATGGAGAATGTTCCAGAGTGTGGCTTTAACTTTTTATGTCCGTGGATTTTAACGTTCCACCTCCACAAAGTTCCACACTGAGGCTTTAAATGTTGTGGTTTGAACGTTGTGAGAGACGATTCTGGTCGTGTTGGGCCGTGGTCCAGGAGCAGGAGATCCTCTGGTCAGGGCACAGTGGGCAGGCGGACGGGCCAAACCAAAAGGATCCATCAACATCTGAACCAAACCACAAAAATCTCCCCAAAGCAAAGAGTTTACTGTCAAACCGTGAGTCACAGGGTCACAGTCCAAGACCAGGACCAGGACTGAACCAGGTCTGAACCAGGTCTGAACCAGGTCTGAACAAGGACCAAACCAGGACTGAACCGTGAGTCAGAGGATCACAGTCCAAGACCAAATCTGAACAAAGACTGAACAAGGACCAAACCAAAATTGAACCAGGACAGAGCCAGGACTAAAACAGGACCTGGATGCTTAGTGGGATCTGGACTTGTGAAAGACTGGTTCTTGGTTCTGTTCTTGATCTGGTTCTTAGAGCTGTTCTTGGTTTGGTTCTTGGTCTGGTTCCTCGGATGTAGCGCTCACGTGTTTGTGGTGTCCGGGTCCGGTCCGGGTCCGGTCCGGGTCCGGTCCTGGGTCTGGTCCGGTCCTGGGGGTCCGGTCCTGGGTCCGGTCCTGGGTCTGGTCCTGGGTCTGGTCCTGGGTCTGGTCCTGGGTCTGCACGTGTTCAGGATGAGGTCACATGGTCCAGATGTTCTGAGGTGGACGTTCGTTAGTTTTGATAAACAAAAATCATTAAGCAGCTGCACCGGACTCACATCTGGACTTTTGTGATCAGGACCAGGACCAGGACCAGGGTCAAACTTAAACCGGGACAAGGTCTGGATCTGACCCAACCTTCAGTGTTAAAACAGGACTAAACCAGGATTAAACCAGAACTAAACCAGGACTAAACCAGGATTAAACCAGAACTAAACCAGGACTAAACCAGGATTAAACCAGAACTAAACCAGGACTAAACCAGGTTTAAACCAGGACTAAACCAGAACTGAACCAGGTCTAAACCAGGACTAAACCAAGTCTAAACCAGGACTAAACCAGGACTAAACCAGAACTGAACCAGGTCTAAACCAGGTTTAAACCAGGTCTAAACCAGGACTAAACCAGGTCTAAACCAGGACTAAACCAGAACTGAACCAGGTCTAAACCAGGTCTAAACCAGGACTAAACCAGAACTGAACCAGGTCTAAACCAGGACTAAACCAGAACTGAACCAGGTCTAAACCAGGACTACAGCCAGACTGAGATTTTAATCTTGTGATAAAAAGTTCTTTTAAACATTTAAATCTGTGAGTTTGAATCATTTCATTTATTTATTTTTTTACTCGAGGAAAATCAGATTCACTTTTGTTCTTTTGGTTTTAGATTAAAGAGTTTGAAACGTGTCGGTGCTGCCCCCTGCTGCTCACACTCCTGCACAACACCAACAAACACCAACAAACACCAACAAACACCAACAAACACCAACAAACACCGACAAACAAACACCGACAAACACCAACAAACACGACAAACACCGACAAACACCAACAAACACAACAAACACCGACAAACACACAAACAAACAACACACAAACACCAACAAAACACCAACAAACAAACACCAAACAAACACCAACAAAACACAACAACCAACAAACACCAACAAACACCAACAAACACCAACAAAACCAACCAACAAACACCAACAAACACCGACAAAACACCAACAAACACCAAACAAACAACAAACACCCAACAAACACCAACAAACACCAACAAACACCAACAAACAAAACAACACCAACAAAACACCAACAAACAAACACCAACAAACACCAACAAACAAACACCGACAAACACCAACAACACCGACAAACACCAACAAACACCAACAAACACCGACAAACACCAACAAACACTAACAAACACCGACAAACACCAACAAACACCAACAAACACTAACAAACAAACACCAACAAACACCGACAAACACCAACAAACACCGACAAACACCGACAAACACCAACAAACACCGACAAACAAACACCAACAAACAAACACCGACAAACACCAACAAACACCAACAAACACCGACAAACACCGACAAACACCGACAAACAACAAACACCAACAAACAAACACCAACACCAACAAACACAACAAACACAACAAACACCAACACCAACAAACAAACACCAACAAACACCGACAAACACCGACAAACACCGACAAACACACAACAAACAACAACACACCGACAAACACCGACAAACAAACACCAACAAACAACAAACACCGACAAACACCAAACAAACACCAACAAACACCAACAAACACCGACAAACACCAAACAACACACAACAACAAACACCACAACAAACACCAACAAACACCAAACAAACACAAACAAAACAAACACCAACAAACACCGACAAACACCAACAAACACCAACAAACAAACACCAACAAACACCAACAAACAAACACCAACAAACACCGACAAACACCAACAAACACCGACAAACACAACAAACAAACACCGACAAACACCAACAAACACCGACAAACACCGACAAACACCAACAAACACCGACAAACACACCGACAAACACCGACAAACACCGACAAACATCGACAAACACCAACAAACACCGACAAACACCAACAAACACAAACAAACACCGACAAACACCGACAAACACCGACAAACACCAACAAACAAACAAACCGACAAACACCGACAAACCACAACAAAAACACCAACAAACACCGAACAAACACAACAAACACAACAAACAACACAACAAACAACAAACACCGACAAACACCGACAAACACCGACAAACAAACACCGACAAACACCAACAAACACCAACAAAACAAACACCAACAAACACCGACAAACACCGACAAACACCGACAAACACCAACACAAACACCAACAAACACCGACAAACACCAACAAACAAACACCAACAAACACCAACAAACACCGACAAACACCGACAAACACAAACAAACAAACACCAACAAACACCGACAAACACCAACAAACAAACACCAACAAACAAACACCGACAAACACCAACAAACAACAAACACCAACAAACAAACACCAACAAACACCAACAAACATCGACAAACACCAACAAACAAACACCAACAAACAAACACCAACAAACACCAACAAACACCAACAAACACCAACAAACAAACACCAACAAACACCAACAAACACCAACAAACACAACACAAACACAACAAACCACAACACAAACCAAACAAACAAACACAAACAAACAACACCACAACACCAACAAAAAACACCAAACAAACAAACACCAACAAACACCAACAAAAACAAACACCGACAAACACCAACAAACAAACACCAACAAACAAACACCAACAAACACCAACAAACACCAACAAACACCAAACAAACAAACACAAACAAACAAACACCGACAAACACACAACAACAAACACCAACAAACACACAAACAAACACCAACAAACACCAACAAACAAACACCAACAAACACCAACAAACACAACAAACAAACAAACAAACAAACCAACAAACACAAACAAACAAACACAACACAACAAACACCGACAAACACAACAACAAACACCAACAAACACCAACAAACAAACACCAACAAACAAACACCGAACAAACACCAACAAAACACCAACAAACAAACACCGACAAACACCAACAAACAAACAACACCAACAAACAACAAACACCGACAAACACAACAAACAAACACCAAACACCAACAAACACCAACAAACAAACACCAACAAACACCGACAAACACCGACAAACACCAACAAACAAACACCAACAAACACCAACAAAACACCAACAAACACCGACAAACAAACAAACCAACAAACAAACACCAACAAACACAAACACCAACAAAACACAACAACACAACAACACACCACAAACACCGACAAAACACCAACAAAACAACAACAAACACCAACAAACAAAACCACAAACACGACAAACACAAACACCGACAAACACCCAACAAACAAACACCAAAACAACACAAACACAACAAACACCACAAACAAACACCAACAACAAACACACAACAAACACCAACAAACACCAACAAACACCGACAAACACCAAACAAACAAACACCAACAAACACCGACAAACAAACAAACAAACAAACAACAAACACCGACAAACACAACAAACACCAACAAACACCAACAAACACCAACAAAACACAACAAACACAACAAACACAACAAACAAACAAACACAACAAACACCAACAAACAAACACCAACAAACACAACAAACACCGACAAACACCGACAAACACCAACAAACACCAACAAACACCAACAAACACCAACAAACAAACACCAACAAACACCACAAAACAAAACACAACCAACAAACACCAACAAACAACACCGACAAAACACAACAACAAACACCAACAAACACCAACAAAAACAACAACAACAAACACCAACAAACACCAACAAACAAACACCAAAACAAACACCAACAAAACACCGACAAACACAACAAACACCGAAACAAAACACAACAAACAAACACCAACAAACAAACACCAACAAACACCAACAAACACCAACAAACACCAACAAACACCGACAAACACCAACAAACACCAACAAACAAACACCAACAAACACCAAACAAACACCAACAAACACCAACAACAACAAACACCAACAAACAACAAACACCAACAAACAACAAACAAACACAACACAACAAACACTAACAAACACCGACAAACAAACACCAACAAAACACCGACAAACACAACAAACAAACAAACACCGACAAACACCAACAAACACCAACAAACACCAACAAACAAACACCAACAAACACCAACAAACAAACACCAAACAAACAAACACCAACAAACAAACACAAACAAACACCAACAACAAACACAACAAACAAACACCAACAAACACCAACAACAAACAACACAACACCAACAAACACAACAAACAAACACCAACAAACAAACACCAACAAACAAACACCAACAAACACTAACAAACACCGACAAACAAACACCAACAAACACCAACCAACAAACACCAACAAACAAACACCGACAAACACCAACAAACACCAACAAACACCAACAAACAAAACACAACAAACACCAACAAACAAACACCAACAAACAAACACCAACAAACAAACACCAACAAACAAACACCAACAAACAAACACCAACAAACAAACAAACAAACACCGACAAACACCAACAAACACCAACAAACACAGCACTTTGGTGCTCGGTCATGGAGACACTTGTACAAACAGAGACACTTTAAAGTCTCTGAGCCACAGGAGCCAGAGCAGAGACCTGAGACCAGGACACATGTGCTCGTACTTCCTAGTTCGAGTCAGGACCCGAGCTGCAGCGTTCTGGATGTTCTGGATGTTCTGGATGTTCTGGATGTTGTGGATGTTCTGGATGTTGTGGATGTTGTGGATGTTGTGGATGTTGTGGATGTTGTGGATGTTGTGGATGTTGTGGATGTTGTGGATGTTGTGGATGTTGTGGATGTTGTGGATGTTCTGGATGTTGTGGATGTTGTGGATGTTCTGGATGTTCTGGATGTTCTGCAGCGTCTCACAGCTCGTTTGGAGAGACCAGTGAGCAGAACATTACAGTATCTAACCTACTGGAGACAAACGCATGGATAAGTTTCTCCAAGTCTGATTTAGACAGTAAACCTTTGATTTTTGCTCTGTTTTTTCGATGGTAAAAGGCTGCAGATGTGATTGATTTGATGTGGCTGTTAAAGTTCAAGTCTGGGGCCTGATTATGTTGGCTCAAGTGTTTGAGGATGGAAGCTTGATCTTTTCAGCAACTACAACAAAAATATGACCTCCCAAGCCAAGATTTCTTTAAATATCTACAACTGAGACATTATCTAAATAAGAACACAGTGCTGGATGCTTTGCAGGCTCCACCTACAAATATAGAAATTTTTTTTACATCCGTGATTAAAAAATCTATTACTAGCAAATATATATCTCATATCTACAAACACACTGCATATTAAGGAGAAATGGGAATTAGAAATGAACACAATAATTAAGGATGAGGACTGGGATCGGACACTTCGGGAGGGATATAAAATTACAAACAGCCCAGTACTAAATGAATTTGAATGGAAAACTAAAATTAGATTGTTTAGAACTCCTTTTATTACATGTCAGTTTGGTGGAACCTCAGATAGATGCTGGAGGGGCTGTGGTCTGGTGGAGGATCATTCCCACATATTCTGGGATTGTCCTAAACTGACAACATTTTGGAGGGACGTGCAGTGCGAAATTGAAAACTGTTTGGGGATCAGAATTATATTAGAGCCATGTAGTGTTCTGTTGGGAATTTTTCCAAATGACTAAGAACAAATAGCCATTTTCATTTGTTGAAAATTTTACTTTTAATTGCAAAACAAATGATAACGTCTCCTGGCTCAGGCCACTGCCCCCACAATCACCCAGTGGAAAAATAAAATAAAGGATGTAGATCATATGGAGCAAATAACTGCAAGGTTACAAATGAAGACAGATTTATTCATGGACAAATGGTCTTCAGTTCAGGCCGATATGTCAAAAGGACGACTGTCTTTTGTAGGATTTTTGTTGCAGTGTGTGTGTGTGTAGATGATGAAAGATGAACGAGGAGACTGTGTATGACTGTATCTATACTGTCACTGTGTTATCAGTTTACTTGTGTTGCATCTTTGCTGCTGTTTCATAATTATGTGACTTGCACCAAAATTATTTAATAAAAATAAGTTCCAAAAAAAAAAAAAAAAAAAAAAAAAGTTCAAGTCTGAGTCCATTATTACCCCTAGATTTCTTGCCTGATTTGAAGGTTTTAGAGAGAGAGACTGGAGGTGATGCTGACACTGTCTCTTTGTTTTTGTGGACCAAACACTATGACTTCAGTCTTGTCAGAGTTTAGCTGGAGAAAGTTGTTTTGCATCCACACACTGATCTGTTGGATGCAGTGACAGAGTGACTCCACTGGTCCATAGTCTCCTGCTGCCAGAGAGACGTAGATCTGAGTGTCGTCTGCATAATTGTGGTAGGACACGTTATTGCTGCTTATTAACTGGCCTGTAGGGGGCAGCATGTAGAGATTGAACAACAGGGGGCCCAGGATTGACCCCTGAGGCACCCCACAGGTCAGGGCCATGTGAACAACCACATTCTGGATCAGGACGGGACTCGGGTCATTGGATCAGAAAACAACAAGTTCAAACGCTGGATCAAGGAGGACGGTGAAATCAGGAAACGAGGCACAGACACACGGACGCCATGAACCCAGATGACGGAGCGTTCCTCCTTTCACACACCTGGGACACGCTCCTCCAGAGACATCAGGCGACGGGAGGCGTGGTCAGTCTGAGCCACCTGCAGGTCCATCAGGTCTGACCACGCCCACAGGAAGTAACAGCAGCTGACAAAAGACACGTCACCACCAACACCGAGGACAGAACTGAAGACGCAGCAGCAGAAACATGTCAACAAGATCAACACACTTTACTGCATCGTCTTTAAAAAGAACCTAAGAAGTTAAAGTAGATAAGAAGACAAAATGAACATCTTTGGCTCTTTCCACTCACCTTCTGGTTTGGGATTATAGTTTTGAACATTTTAAATCCTGTCAGTGAGTTTATTGTCGTCTCTTTTAAACTAAAGACACAGAAATAGTCAGAAGAGTCGAATGAGAACTGGAGCTGCGGGAAAGAGACGAACATTCCATGACTTTTCCAGGATTTCCATGACCGTGGGAACCCTGAATAAGGAACAGAGTGATTGGTCGAACACGTCTCCACACTTTAAACTCGTCTGTGATCGGGTCAGTCGTGTGTGAAACTGTCCTGTCCAAAGCAACAAAAATGATCTGACGAAGGCTTTTTGTAGAAACATCATTCATAAATTAAAAAAAAAAAAGTTATGGGACATTGGACATCGGAGTGTGCTATGTTTTTTTTTTTTTTCACTTTTAATTTCCTGTTCCTGCATTTGCACCTCTACAAGAACTCTGGTGCATTTCTGTTTCATTTGACAGTCCTGTGTAATGTCACATAGTACTTGAAATCACAGAGTCCACTGGAGCCAATCAGATTTAAGCGTTTCTGCAAATTTACACATTTTGCACAAAAATTACCCTAAAAAAAGACCTAAAAAAGTAGAGAACGCTTTCAAAACAGCATGTAGTTTAGTTGCACTTTAAATATATTGTATTTTTTTATGTTTTTATATAAATGTAGGAAAAAAAAACACTATCAAAGACGTAACAAAACCATAAGAAAACCAATAATGAGGATTCGTCATCTTTAAGTACAAGGAATTTCATCCACGTTCAGAAAAGAAGAGGTGAAAGTTTAAACTCAGGAGATTTTATTTTCCGACACAGAGAGTTAATAAAAACCAAACCATTAGTGTTTTTATCTTTTCAGTTTCCACACAGAGAAACGAGACGTCACAGTGAAACAGGAAACAGGGATAAAACAAACTACAGTCAGAACGACAGACTCCACCGACTCTGGCTCCAGTTCACTTTCTATTGAGAGAACAGTACGTGGCTCCTCCCCCTGGACCTGCTGCTGGACCTGGACTCGTCGTTTTAGTCTTAAATGTTCAGATGAAACTCGCGACACATGAACCCAGGGTTTTATTTCACTGTTTTGTCGAAATAAAAATACGAACAGAGGTGGGACCGAGTCGTTGTTTTACACGTCTCGAGTCTTTCAGCTCAAGTCCGAGTCGAGTCCCAAGTCAAATACAGGAAAGTCCAAGTCGAGTCTCGAGTCACTGGGCCATGAGTCCAACTCAAGTCCAAGTCGTCTGCTTTGAGCTTCAAGTCATTTCAAGTCTCTAAACCAATATATAGTACCAAATATAGTTTAGATTTTTGCAGTTTATATGAAAGTCATGGTTTATTTATTTATGAGTGTTTTTATTTGAGTTGTAGAAATGTTCATTATGTTAATTTTTCCTTTTTAAACGTCTGGACAAGATCTGAGTGTGAATCATGACGCTCAGAACAGAAAGGTTTAAAAGTGATTCATTACAGTTTCTGCGCTGGTCTGGGAACGACTCGGGGTCCCACCGGAGGAGCTGGAGGAAGTGTCTGGGGTGAGGGAAGTCTGGGAGTCTCTGTTCAGACTGATGCCCCCGAGACCCAGAGAAGAAGAAGAAGAACAACATGGAGGGATAATTACAGTTATTTTGTCGTGTGTCTGAAATGGAAGGATCAAGTTCTCTGTATTTTCTCTGTTTTACTGTATAGTACTTTATATTACTGTAGTACTTTATATTACTGTAGTACTTTTGAGTATCAGAGTACTTCAGCTTTATCTAAAGTACTAAACAAAAGTGGGGGGGACATGTTCCAGTTTGTTCCTTTAAAATTAAATGCCACATTTATCAACTGTAAAGAGAAAAGTATTTACATATTTTTTTCAGGAGAAACATCAAGTCTCCTCAAGTCACAAGCCTCAAGTCTGAGTCAAGTCCCAAGTCACTGACCTTCAAGTCCAAGTCGAGTCCCAAGTCAAGTCTCAGGTCCTAAAAATTGTGTCTCAAGTCATGACTCGAGTCCAAGTCCCACATCTGGACGACAGCGACACAGAAGAGTTTACGTCGCTCCGTTTTCCTCCGGAGGTCGAGTTTTTATCAAGTCAAGTCTCAAAAAAGTTCTAAAAATAGTGACTCAAGTCGTGACTCGAGTCCAAGTCACGACTCACAAGTCTCACCTCTGGATATGAACATTAATATCAGACCAATCAGGGCAGGAACTGGAGTTTTCAGATTATAAATGTGACTTTTTGTTCCTGGTTTGTGTGTTTCCTGTGATGTTTCTGGTGAAGTGTGGACAGGTTCTGGTCTTGTGTGTGAGGATCTGCTGCTCCTGTTCCTCCTGCACCACTGTCACTTCACTCTACTGCACATGTCTCCTGCACAAAGAGCCTCTGTCCTGGAGCCACAGTTTGGAGCGAGAGAGAAACTTGTGACACTTGGAGGAAGCACCAGGAAACTTTCCTGAAGTCACTGGATGATGGACAAAGTCTGGACTTCAGTGACACTGAAACCACCTGTCGAGATTCAGAAAGACCAGAATAATTCAAACTGAACTGATGCTGAGTCTGACCACAGCAGACGTGGGACTAAGTCTTTGTTTTACAAGTGTCAAGTCTTTGACCTCAAGTCTGAGTCAAGTCCCAAGTCAAATACAGGCAAGTCCAAGTCACTGGGCCACAAATATAGTTTAGATTTCTGCAGTTTATGTGAATTTTAAACTAAATTGTACTTTAAAAATCATAGTAAATTTATATATGAGTATTTATACACAGCGTTGGGAAGGTGACTTTTAAAATGTAATCCCCTACAGATTACAGATTACATACCTCAAAATGTAGTTTGTAATGTAATCCAATAAATTACTTAAAGTGAGTAAAGTAATCTGAATACTTTGGATTACTTGATTTGCTGTAGAGAAACAAAGACCAGGATATCGTAACATAAGATGTTAAGATTTTATCTGCTAATAGAAAATAAAAAAGCCCAGACTTTACTGAACCAAATTAAAAATATTATTGATAGAAAACGAGGAGACACGGTCTTATTCCTGTTTTAGACCTGGTTTAGATCTAGTTTAGACCTGGTTTAGATCTAGTTTAGACCTGGTTTAGATCTAGTTTAGACCTGGTTAAGTTTCTGTCAATGAGTGGAATTACTGAAAAAAAGAAAAAAAGGGGGGATTTAGCCCAAAATGTGAAAACAGTTAAATCCCTCTGTGTAATCCATTTACTTCAACAAAGTAACTGTAATCCAATTACCACTCACTGAAACAGTAACTGTAACTGAATACAGTTACTCATAAATTGTACTCTGATTACGTAACTCTGGTACATGTAATCTGTTACTCCCGACACTGGTTAGAGAGTATATAAGAGTTGTAGAAATGAAAGTTTTTCCTTTTTAAACGTCTCGACAAGATCTTCGAGTGAATCATTACGGTCAGAACTGAAAGAATTCAGATTTGTAAAGTGCTTCTCAAATCACAGTTCCTCAAGTCCGAGTCAAGTCCCAGGTCAATGAGCTTCAAGTCCAGGTCGAGTCCCAAGTCTTAGTTCATTTTATCGAGTCAAGTCTCAAGACCTAAAAATAGTGACTCAAGTCATGACTCGAGTCCAAGTCACGACTCTGGACGACAGCGACACAGAAGAGTTTGCGTGGCTCTGTTTCCCTCCGGAGGTCGAGTTGTTCAGAAGTGACACGAGGATGAAGAACTGAAGTGATTTAGTGATTTGGAGTGAGATGGAGAGTTTGTTCAACTTGTTCTGTTCTGTTGTTTCTAGTTTATCTGAAGAACTGTGAAATATGTGACAGTGTGAACAGTTTGTTCTTCTCTCTTCTGTTGTTTTTACTACAACCTGACTTCTCTTCTCCATTACACATTTTTTGTCTGGTGCGACTTATAGGCCGAAAAATACAGTACTTGGATTTAATTTTTGCTTTTAAAACCATTTTCAGTTCATTCAGAGTTGATTTAAACCTTCTTCCGTGTGCTTGGGTTAATCCTGGTTCAGTTAATTCCGGTTCAAAACACACTCCAGCCTCGTTAGTTTGACTTTAAAGCAGCTTCTCACATTTTTAGACATTTTAGACACAAAATACAGTTCTTGAGTTTGATCAGTGCTGGATTTCATGTTAGCGACGTCGATCCTGGTTTAAAAACAAACCCCAGACCGGTTTAGTTGGTTTAGTTTTTTCTTCTGTCTTCGCTGATGTTAATACTCGAGTAAATCCCGGCTCAGTTCACGGTCTCCTGGTGGATCTTCTCTTCCGTCGGCGACTTTGGGAGGAATTCTGGGAGTAAATTCTGGTTGGTCAGCGCCAGGTTCAAAACAGAGTCCAGCTTCTGCTCGAGGGCGTCCAGTCGTCTGTCGAAATGTTCCTTCAGACGTCGCTCCATCTGCTCCAGACGCCGCTCCATCTCCGGGTCGCACGCACTGACACAAACACAAACACAAACACAATATACACGTAAGTACAAAAACAAGGACTCAACCGGGACTAAAGCAGGTTTTTTTTTAACTAAACCAAGACTGAACAGGATTAAAACTGGACCCGGGAAACTAGGAGAAGAACGACAAGAAAATTATTCAAATCAACCAAAACACTAAGAAAAAATACCTGATGCATTAATTGTAAAACATGCAGACTGAAAACACAAGAGCTGAACCAAACCAGGACTAAAACAGGACCAAACCAGGACTAAAACCAGGACAAAACAGGACTAAAACAGGACCAAACCAGGACTAAAACAGGACCAAACCAGGACTAAACCTAAACCAGGACTAAACCAGGACTAAAACAGGACCAAACCAGGACTAAACCAGGACTAAAACAGGACTAAAACAGGACCAAACCAGGACTAAAACAGGACCAAACCAGGACTAAACCAGGACTAAACCAGGACTAAACCAGGACTAAAACAGGACTAAAACAGGACCAAACCAGGACTAAACCAGGACTAAAACAGGACCAAACCAGGACTAAAACAGGACCAAACCAGGACTAAAACAGGACCAAACCAGGACTAAACCAGGACTAAACCAGGACTAAAACAGGACCAAACCAGGACTAACCAGGACTAAACCAGGACTAAAACAGGACTAAAACAGGACCAAACCAGGACTAAACCAGGACTAAAACAGGACCAAACCAGGACTAAAACAGGACCAAACCAGGACTAAACCAGGACTAAAACAGGACCAAACCAGGACTAAAACAGGACTAAACAAGAGGATTAAACCAAAACTAAACCAGGACTGAATCAGGGTTATACCAGGGATAAAAGAGGACCAAACCAGGACTAAAACAGGACTAAAACAGGATTAAACAGGATTAAACAGGACCAAACCAGGACTCAACCAGGACTAAACTTAGGATGAAACCAGATCTAACACAAGACCAATCTAAGACTAAACAAGCGAACTAAATACCAGGTCAAACCCAGGTCTAAACCAGGTCTAAACCAGGTCTAAACCAGGTCTAAACCAGGACTAAACCAGGACTAAACCAGGACTAAACCAGGACTAAACCACGTCTAAACCACGTCTAAACCAGGTCTAAACCAGGTCTAAACCAGGACTAAACCAGGTCTAAACCAGGTCTAAACCAGGACTAAACCAGGACTAAACCACGTCTAAAACAGGTCTAAACCAGGTCTAAACCAGGTCTAAGCCAGGACTAAGCCAGGTCTAAACCAGGACTAAACCAGGACTAAACCAGGACTAAACCACGTCTAAACCACGTCTAAACCAGGTCTAAACCAGGTCTAAACCAGGCCTAAACCAGGTCTAAGCCAGGTCTAAACCAGGTCTAAACCAGGTCTAAACCAGGACTAAACCAGGTCTAAACCAGGACTAAACCAGGGTTAAACCTGGACTAAAAGAGGACCAAACCAAAGAAAAAAACATGGATAAAACAGGACTAAACCTGAACTAAACAGCAGGACTAAAACAGGACCAAATCAGGGTTTAATCTGGGATAAACCAGGACTCAACCAGGACTCAACCTAGAATCAAACCAAGTCTAATACAAGACCAATCCATGACTAAACAAGAGGACTAAATACCAGGTCAAACCCAGGACGAAATCAGGACTAAACCAGGTCTAAACCAGGACTAAATCAGTTACAAAGAACATGCCAAAGATACTGACCACGTAATATTGGAAACATTCCAGAAGACCAAGACTAAACCAAGACTACACAAGATCTAAACAAGCGTCTAACCCGGGACTAAACCAGGTCTAAATCAGAATTAAACCAAGTCTAACCCAGGTCTAAACCAAAGTCAAACACAGGGCTAAATCAGGATTAATGAGAAATAAACCAGTTCTAAAACAAGAATAAAGCAGGTCGAATCTAGGTCTAAACCAGGTCTAGACCAAGTCAAACCCAGGACTAAACCAGGTCTAAACCAGGTCTAAACCAAGTCAAACCCAGGTCTAAACCAGGACTAAACCAGGTCTAAACCAGGTCTAGACCAAGTCAAACCCAGGACTAAACCAGGTCTAAACCAGGTCTAAACCAAGTCAAACCCAGGTCTAAACCAGGACTAAACCAGGTCTAAACCAGGTCTAGACCAAGTCAAACCCAGGACTAAACCAGGTCTAAACCAGGTCTAGACCAAGTCAAACCCAGGACTAAACCAGGTCTAAACCAAGTCAAACCCAGGTCTAAGCCAGGTCTAAGCCAAGTCAAACCCAGGACTAAACCAGGACTAAACCAAGTCAAACCCAGGACTAAACCAGGACTAAACCAAGTCAAACCCAGGACTAAACCAGGACTAAACCAGGTCTAAACCAGGACTAAACCAAATCTAAAACAAGACTAAAGCAGTTCTAATCAAGGTCTAAACCAGGACTAAACCAGGACTAAACAGAACTAACCCAGGTCCAAACCGCAGTCTAAACCAGGACTAACTCCGTTCTTAACCACACAGTCCAACCTCAGATCAGTGTAACTCTTCTGAATGAAAATGAATGAATGACAAAAGTGGAACCATTCAAAGTTCTAGTTCCCGCTCCGTCCCCGTGAACCTCGCAGCAGCTCGACCTCCCGGCCGTCGTCCTGAACCCGTCACACACTCACACGTCTCTTACCGTTTGGATTTCTCTGGAATCAGAAGAGAAACGTTCGGATCTGAGTGAGTTGTGTTGAACAGAGTGAGTTTGTTTGGGTCTCGTCTCGTCAGCTGCTCTTCACAAAGACCCGTTTATGCCCCGAGACAATCCAGCAGACTGTCAGTGCGGCAGAGTGGTTAGCCTCTCCTCCTCTCACTCAGGACCACGGGCGGAATACAGAAACGAACAAATCTGACGGGCTGACAAACAGGAAGTGAGCGCGGACGCAAAGAGGCTCCATCGAGCTCTGGTTTCAACTGACGAGTACAGAACTTTTCATCTGAAGTTTCTCTGTAGGTTTGTGGAGTTTCACGTTAAAGTTTAAATGTGTGTGTGTAAATGTGTGTGTAAAGGTGTGTGTGTAAAGGTGTGTGTGTGTGTGTAAAGGTGTGTGTGTGTGTAAATGTGTGTGTGTAAGTAAATGTGTGTGTGTAAGTGTGTGTGTGTAAATGTGTGTGTGTAAGTGTGTGTGTGTAATGTGTGTGTGTGTGTAAGTGTGTGTGTGTGTAAGTGTAAATGTGTGTGTGTAAGTGTGTGTGTGTAAATGTGTGTGTGTAAGTGTGTGTGTGTAAGTGTGTGTGTGTGTAAGTGTGTGTGTGTAAAATGTGTGTGTGTGTAAATGTGTGTGTGTGTAAATGTGTGTGTGTGTAAGTGTGTGTGTGTAAGTGTGTGTGTGTAAATGTGTGTGTGTAAATGTGTGTGTGTAATGTGTGTGTGTAAGTGTGTGTGTGTAAATGTGTGTGTGTAAGTGTGTGTGTGTAAATGTGTGTGTGTAAGTGTGTGTGTGTAAATGTGTGTGTGTGTGTGTGTAAATGTGTGTGTGTGTAAGTGTAATGTGTGTGTGTAAGTGTGTGTGTGTGTAAATGTGTGTGTGTGTAAGTGTAAATGTGTGTGTGTAAGTGTGTGTGTGTAAATGTGTGTGTGTGTGTGTGTGTGTAAATGTGTGTGTGTAAGTGTGTGTGTGTAAGTGTGTGTGTGTAAATGTGTGTGTGTGTGTGTGTGTAAATGTGTGTGTGTGTGTGTGTAATGTGTGTGTGTGTGTGTAATGTGTGTGTGTAAGTGTGTGTGTGTGTAATGTGTGTGTGTGTAAATGTGTGTGTGTGTGTAAGTGTGTGTGTGTGTAAGTGTAAATGTGTGTGTGTAAGTGTGTGTGTGTAAATGTGTGTGTGTGTAAATGTGTGTGTGTGTAAGTGTGTGTGTGTGTGTGTGTGTGTAAATGTGTGTGTGTAAATGTGTGTGTGTGTGTGTAAATGTGTGTGTGTGTAAGTGTGTGTGTGTGTGTGTAAATGTGTGTGTGTAAGTGTGTGTGTGTGTGTGTAAATGTGTGTGTGTGTGTAAATGTGTGTGTGTAAGTGTGTGTTTCATAAATTTGCTCCATCACCAAATCTTCAACCAACAAACTCCACAAAGGAGAAACATTCAGACACGATCAATTTATCCACAAATATCAAGTCAAAAGGAGAAATTCAATTTGTCGCCTGGACAAATGTTTATTTTGGTTGAAAATATTTCTTTTTTTTTTTTTTTTTAACTCTTTATTTATTCAGTTTTTCAAGTTTTGAAAAACAAACAAAAACAAAAAACAAAAAACTCAAACCTGGGGCACTGTTCCACTGTCATAAGGAGACAGACTCAAGTCTCTTTTTGTTTATATTTCAACCATTTAGTCCAGTGTTTCATGAAGAAATGTCCTTTGAGACGTAGAAAAAAAGTCAGTCGTTCCATGGAGCATGTTTCTTCTATAATATCGAGCTGCTGGTTCACTGTCGGTGGCTCCTTTTTAAGCAGCTTCTCGTTATTGCTTTTTTTGATGCTAAAATCAGAATTTTAAAAAGGTTCTGTCCGCTTTTTCGATCACCTCTCCAGGCAGAAGGACCAACAGAAATATCTTTGGGTCCTTGGGAACAACATAAGTCAAGATCGTAACTGTTTTTGCAAACACATTATCCCAGAATGATTTTAATTTTGTACATGTCCAAAAAATATGAGAGTGATTGGTGTTCGACTGGCCACACTGTCTCCAACACTGAGAATCCAACCCTTGTGGCAGTAATCTGAGGTGTAATAAAGAATCGTACAAGACACTTCCACCCGAATTCCCTCCACCTTTTGGAGCGAGTTGTTGTTTGTTGTTTTGCTGCACATCAAAAGCCAATCTTCCTCTGATAAAACAACACGCTGCTCTTCCTCCCATTTAGATTTATAAAGTTTAGAGACAGATTTGTTGGGCAAACATTTATAAGCATCTGTAAATACTTTTAGAAAAGCAATATTACTGTTATAATCTTGTCTTATTTCTGTGTTGTAAAAATGACGTACTTGTAGAGATCTAAGGAAATCTGTGTTTTCCAAGTTGAATTCTGTTTTCAGATTTTCAAATGATTTAAAGCAGGGGTCTCAGACTCGCGGCCCGGGGGCCAACTGCGGCCCTCGGAAGGATTTTTTGCGGCCCGCCACTTAATTCCAAAGAATAATGTCAGTGCGGCCCGTGGTAGACGTACGCACAATCCCACCCCCCTACCGCGGGCCGCACTGACAGATGAAGCTGCAATCGGTGCCCATGCAGATTCAAAACAACAGATTATTAACGCAGTTTACATCCCAAAACTCAATTTACAGCAGTTGTGAAGCAACGAGTCTAAGTGGATCTGTTAATACGAGTACATGTGCACAGACGGTGTCACCGAAGAACCAAAACAAACCACACATGGTGGTACACGTGTGCGCACTTCACTTCACGCTCCCACAACCACAGCATCAGAGCGCAGAGGAGACGCTGACAGAATCCCCCTGTTCATAAGTATGGGACCATTATTGGAGGGGCTAATATGAAATAAAAAAACTTTGACAGTCTGTTTACCTGCTCAACACTCGGTGCGTAACTTGCTGGCAACTCGATGACCAAACTCCACCTGTGCGTCGCCGAAATCCACGCGCACTCAGCGGCAAACACAGCTGTCCCATCAATATGCAAGCACCACAAAACTGCAGTGATCTATTCCAGAGGCTTGGCGACATGTTAGCAAAAAATACGAGGCAAAAACAAGCATCTTCCATCCATGTTTGACATACGAGAAGCAGATACACTCCAGTGTGGTCCGCTTTCACACCGGCAAACGAACCAAAACTGGTCCGATTAACGAGCCTCTGTATCCCGGTAGAACAACGATACCCCCAGTAACCAACACTGATGTTCCCTGTTAATACCGCGGGCCGTCCTCATCTTATCACCATGAACTCATAAAACAGCAACGTAGAACTTTCTACAAACTCACCGCATCAGCCCAGATTTCGGGTAACAGCAGCAGCCAACAGCGCTCCTCCGCGCTCAAGAACCGCGGCTGGTTCCGAGGTGGTGCAAAGCATCCGGACAGAAGCGTGAATCCAGTTTAGCTGGTGTCCGCCCTCCGCGCATTTGGTTCTTCCCGGGAAAAGCGCTTTTTACTCCCCGCTCCACGTCATCTGAGCCCGGCCTGAACCGGAGCTGCATCTTCGGGACTCTGGTTTGGATCTAGTCCGACTGTATTTCTCACACTAGGCTAAAAGCAGGACATTTTTTAAAGGTGAATCAATTGAATGGGCGATTGCCTATTGCCATAAAATTATTTAGTTAATTAAAGCCTAAAATAACAAATGCTGGTTCCTACATGATCACGGGGAACACCGGGTCATCTCTGTGCAGGTCCTGAACAGAAGTACACACCCCCAACTTTGACTCACTCTGGAGCCACACGTTCGCACGTTCTTGCTCTGATCTTCGTGTATTACATTCTCTGTATTGGCCATTGTTGGTAAAATAATTCGAAAATGAATCGCGGCTGCATCTAGACAACAATCTGTTACTGCGCTGGAGACGTACAGCGCGTCATTACAGGCAAAGGAGACGCGTTTCCCCCATGATGCATTTCGAATAGTTCGTTTGGACCTGCTGTCTATGGTTTGGACCCGGGTTCGCGTTCACACCAGTGTGAAAGTGTGTGAAAGCACCATCAAACTACAGGTCAAGGCTCACTGATAAGCATCTTCAATCTATCCTGAGGATCTCATGTGCTTCCTCCTGCAAGCCAAATATCTCTCAGCTGTGCAAGATGAAGTGTAGCCAGGTTTCAACCAGAAAGAAGTAGGCAAAAGAAGAAGAGTAGACGTATTAGTTTAAACTTAAGTTCAAAATACATTTTCATGTTCTGAACTGTTATTAAAGATTAAGAAAGTGTGTTGCGTGTTGTTCATTCTCTCTCTTCATTTCCCGTGCAACCGCTTTTTATCGAATACTCAATGCGGCCCAGCCTCACTCAGACTTTATCTAATGTGGCCCCCAGGTAATTTGAGTTTGAGACCCCTGATCTAGTCCGACTGTATTTCTCACACTAGGCTAAAAGCAGGACATTTTTTAAAGGTGAATCAATTGAATGGGCGATTGCCTATTGCCATAAAATTATTTGGTTAATTAAAGCCTAAAATAACAAATGCTGGTTCCTACATGATCACGGGGAACACCGGGACCTCTGTGCAGGTCCTGAACAGAAGTACACACCCCCATTTTTGACTTGCTCTGATCTTCGTGTGTTACATTCTCTTTATTGGCCATTGTTGGTAAAATAATTCAAAAATGAATCGCGGCTGCGTCTGGAAAACAATCTGTTACTGCACTGGAGTCGCACAGCGTCATTACAGGCAAAGGAGACGCGTTTCTCCCATGATGCATTTCGAATAGTTCGTTTGGACCTGCTGTCTATGGTTTGGACTCGGGTTCGCGTTCACACCAGAGGTGCGGATTCAAGCGAAACGAGACCACCTCTTTTTTGAGGTCTCGGTCCACTTGAGTTGGTCCGGGTTAGAGTCCGATTGACCTTTCACACCAATGCAAACGAACCGAGCTAACCACTTCTGGTTCGAATGGACCGTTTGGTGCGCACCAAATACTGTTGGTGTGAAAGCACCTACAGGTCAAGGCTCACTGACGAGCATCTTCAGTCTATCCTGAGGATCTCATTTGCTTCCTCCTGCAAGCCAAATATCTCTCAGCTGTACAAGATGAAGTGTAGTCAGGTTTCAACCAGCAAGGAGTAGGCAAAAGAAGAAGAGTAGACGTATTAGTTTAAACTTACGATCTGAATGCATTTTCATGTTCTGAACTGTTATTAAAGATTAAAAAAGTGTGTTGCATGTTGTTCTTTCTCTCTCTTCTATTCCCGTGCAACTGCTATTTATCGAATACTCAATGCGGCCCAGCCTCACTCAGACTTTCTCTAATGTGGCCCCCAGGTAATTTGAGTTTGAGACCCCTGATTTAAAGGATTTTCCCTCCACGAACGTACACAAGGCTGTTAAGCCTTTTTCTTTCCAAGATGAAAAAGTTGAGTCTGTATTACCCGGTTGAAACCTTGAGGAGGAAAAGGGTCAGATCAAGATTCCAACTGCTTTCGACAGATTGTATTTTCTAATAACTTCATGCCATGTGAGCAGAGTTTTCTCTGCGATACAATTTCTCCTGCTACATGCTTTCATTTTTCCTCCTAGTTGTGACGTCAGTGGAGGGTTTCCCATCTTCAACTCTATTTGTTTCCAACCAGCTTCAAAGTCAGGAGAACCAGCAACACCAGCAAACTATGTTTCTTAGTTGGGCTGAGTAATAATATTCTTTCAGGTTAGGGACAGACAAATCACCACATTCTTTACTAATTTGGAGAGTTTTGAATTTGATCCTTGGTCTGGTACTGGCCCAAATAAATCTCGATATTATCTTATCCCAAGCATTGAACTGAGAGTCTGAAATTCTAATTGGTCATGACATAAAAAGATAAAGAAATCTTGGCAAGAGGTTGAACTTCACCGCTTCTATTCTTGCTGTAAAATCCAGCGTCAAAGATGAACAGCGGGTTATATCTTTCTGGATTGAGTCGATTATTTTATTAAAATTTAAGGTAAACAGATTGTCAAGTTCCTGTGAGATGAAGACTCCCAGATATTTGATTTGTTTTGCATCCCATTTAAGTTTGTACAACTGTCTTATTGCTTGTTGCTTGTAGAATAGTTGGTTGTTAAAACTTGTGTTTTAGTTATATTTAAATGATAACCAGACAAATGACCAAACTCTTTTAAGGTTAACATGAGTTTTGGGAAAGTCTCATCAGGATTCTGGAGGTATGTGATGATGTCATCGGCAAACAATGCTATTACATGCTCTGTATTTGCTATAGAAACTCCTAAAAGCTCCTCATTTTGTCTTATTGCCTGTGCAAGAGGCTCTATAAACAGAGCAAACAGAGAGGGGCCGAGTCCACAGCCTTGGCGATTTCCTCTATATAGTTGAAAACTAGAGGTCAGGTGTCCGTTAAGTTTGATTCTGGCCATTGGCTTATGTACAGTGCCTGAATACATGTGATGAATTTTGTATTAAACCCCAGACGCTCCAGGACCTTATAGAGGAACTGCCAACTGACCCGATCGAAGGCCTTCTCTGCATCAAGACTTACTAAAGCCACTCTTATTTTCTGCCTCTTTGCTTCTTCTATAATGTGTAATGTTCGTCTGATACTATTGTGAGTTTGCCGGCCTTTTATGAATCCTGTCTGGTCCTCGTGTATAAGTTCCAACAAATAGTCTTCTAGTCTTATAGACATTATAAAAGTACAGCTTGTAGTCTACATTCAAAATTGAGATTGGCCGGTAAGATTCACAATATTCTTTATGTTTGCCTTCCTTGGGGATAACAGATATCACTGCTTCTCTCCAAGATGGAGGTATTTCAGCTCTGTCTAAAGTCCAATTGAAAGATTCGAGCAGGATGGGCGCCAGGTCTTCTTTAAATATTTTATACCACTCATTAGTATATCCATCACTGCCTGGTGACTTGTTGTTTTTCAGATGGCTAATTGCAGTGTCCAACTCTCTTTTGGTGATAGGGGCGGTTAGTACCTCGTTCTGTGTTATCCCCAGTGAGGGCAGGTCCAATTTTGATAAATAATGGGTAATGTCACTTTCCAACACAGGAGACGAACTTGAATACAACTTTTCATAATAGTTTCTGAAAACTCTGTGGATGTCTAGCGTCGTGTTAGTTTACCAGTAGATGGGTCCCTGATTCCGAGAACGGTATGTTTTTGTTCTTGTTTACGAAGGCGTCTTGCAAAAATTTTTGTTGCTTTTGGACCTGACTCATAAAAGGTTTGTTTACAAAATCTTAATCTCTTTACCAGTTCCTCCTGGACAATATCATTTATTTTATCTTTGGTGGCTTTTATTTTTCCAAGCAAGTTCTTATCTTTACAATTGCGTTGTAAATCAAGCTCAAGAAGTCTTAAATCTTTTTCCAAATTGTCATATGTTGCTTTTTTCACCTTCTTTAAATATGCCGTCCTCGAGATGAGTTTCCCCCTCATCACTGCCTTGATGGTATCTCAGACCATTGTTGGGTTCACTTGCCCATTGTTGTTGTCCTCAATACACTCTGCAATTTTGCTTTTTAACTCTTTTATGATATTCTCTTTATTCAGTATATGTATATATTTAATCTCCACAGAGTAGATTTGGAAGTATCAGATAATTGTAGTGTCAGATAAATTATATTGTGGTCTGAAATATCAGATGTGCCGATTAAACATGACTTCACTCTATGTCTATCAATGATATTCAGCAGAAAGAGGTCAAGTCTGGAGTGAACCCCATGAGAGAGAGAATAATGAGTAAAATCCTTATCTCTAGGATGGAGAGCTCTCCAGACATCACACAGACCCGACTCCCCTATCAAAACATTCAAGTGTTTGGATCTGTGAGTTTTTTGTCTTTTACAACTTGTAGTGTCCAATGTATAATTTAGTATTGTGTTCCAATCTCCTCCACAAATCAATATCCCTCCACTATTTGTGACTACTGTGTCAAAAAGTGATCTGAGATATTTTCTATTGCTTTCTGGTGGGACATATATGTTAGCAAATGTTACCGTAATATTCTCTATCCGCTCCTTTATAATTATAACCCTGCCCTCCTTATCACCCACTTTAGAAAGTAGTTCAAAATTTATGGAGCTGGAAATTAGTGTAACCACCCCCTCTGTCTAGTGTTTTTTTTACATGAACTGTAAAATGCATTGGGATAGCCAAAACCTTTAAATTTTTCATGTTCGGTTGTTGACATGTGTGTTTCTTGTAAGAAAGCAACCTGTATTCCATCTTTTTTAAGTTTAGTCAGAACCCTTTTCTGTTTGACTGGACTACTTACACCGTTTACATTAAGAGAAGCTATTTTTAAGTCGTTAACCATTCAAATACTGAGATAGCGTTGTGTATACACGTTTGAAACAGTGACCCCAAGAGAACTTCTGAACCTGAACATGTAAAAGAAAGACACGGACTAAAACAGACTTCCAGAAAATAGAAGAGACTCTAGCTCCTCTACAACGACCCTGTTGGAGGATCCAGGGAAAAACCTCTTGCAATAAGAGGGCCCGAAAAAAAAAGGCTGGTGTGCCTATCTGTGTAAACACTTCCATCCTAAAAGTCCAACGAAGAACAAACAGGCGGAGTAGCTTCTCTCCCACGACTGTAGTAAATAAAAGAGGCCAATGATCCATATCTTTATAAGATGCTCAGCTCAAACCGACTCGTCTGGTTCCCTCTGGAATCCCTGCAGTTTCGCCTTCGCTCTCTGTGCTGCCGCGTGTCCGCTGTTTTCCACTTGCTGCCATCAACCGGAGTCGCCATCTGCACGTGGAACCCACGCCGCCGCAGCTCGCGGTAAACATCCTGCGCGCGGGTGGATGAGCGCGCGCCCGACTCCCAGTGGATCCTCATGTTTGTGAACGGAGTTTGAAAACGAATTCCTTTTTCTTTTAGTATTTTCTTAATAGTAGTGTATTCTTTGCGTCTTGCCACGATCTCGGAGGGATAATCATGGTCAAAGTAGATGAGTCTAGAGCCCACCTGGATTTTCTTTTTCCACGCTTCTCGCAAGACCATCTCTTTTATTGAGTATTTCAAGAAGTTGACAATGATGTCTCTCGGGGGAGCCTCCGGTGGCGGTTTACTCATCAGGGAGCGGGGTGCACGCTGGATTTTCAGGTTACAATCATCAGGTAAGTGCAGCTGATCTCTCAAAAAACTCTCAATGTACTGCGGCATCAGTCTGCTCCCTCCGCTCCCTCCGGTCCCTCCGGTAGACCAAACATGCGCACGTTATTTCTGCGTGACCGTGATTCCAAGTCGGTCGCCTTGGCCTGGAGCTTTCTGTGCTGTTCCAAACATGTCCACAGCGCTTTCGTGGCTTCCTCTGCCCAGGTCTCCATCCGTGTCGTGCGGGACTCGGTCTCGTCCATTCGCTGCGTCAGGCTTTTGATTTCGCTCACTGCGTGGTCCAGTTTGCCGTTAATGTCCTGACTTAGTTTGTCCAGTTTTTCATTTATCTCCTTGCTCAGTTTGTTCATGTTTTGTGTTTTGTGTTATTGCTTCAGTACCTCAGAGTCCGTGCGAGCATTAGCTTGGTCCGGTTGGAAGCTAGTTTTAGCGGACGAGTTGTTCTCGTCTTGTTGAGCTTTGGCCATTTTTCTTCTTGTGGCCTAAACTGAGCCAAATCCCTTACGGAAAGCAAAT
>NW_026571047.1:34726029-34751029 GCF_026225935.1 Boleophthalmus pectinirostris
GGCGCTCGGGAGTTTTTAGAGCAGCACAGTTTAGTCGACAAACGTCCTGAGCCTATTTCTCGGTGGAACAGGTTCAGAAAATGGGCCAAAGACAAACTGAAACGAATCAAGTTTAACTTTTCCCTTATGCAGATTAGACTTTTAGGCCGGGTCTAGACCCAGACTAGGCCGGGTTTAGACCTGAAATTATTGTATCAATTAAAAATAAATAAATAAATAAATAAATAAAGTAAATCAGCAGTAGTTCATTTTGTTCTTCAATCCAAACATCAAAACAAATCTGAAATGTGCCTGTGTGTGTCAGATGCCCTCCCTGTGTCTCTGTGGGTCGTATTCTGTGTAAAAAACACTAATCCTGTAGTTTTGACGTCTAAACATGTTCTGAAACACGTGGGGCAGGGGTGGGCCATATCTCCATATTTTAAATATATCCAGATATTTTTTAACTCAATATGGACTCTGACATCGAACTTCTATTATTATATTTCATCGACACGTATCGCCTACGCAGAGCCTCTGCGTCGACCGATGTGCACCTCTGAAATTTTCTAACTGCATCGTTTTGACGCGTCAAAACGACAGGGAAGCGACGCAGACGATAAGAGCTGTGATTGATCCTCCCGACTACCGCACTACACACTTTTCCTGTACTCGGCTTTTCTTTCTTTCAATTTAGATTGAGAAATCTTGTGTTTAATGCAGCTTTACGTTTTACAGAAACGAAACTTAAAACTACATGGCTAATTTGCATAAATTAAGCGCTCATAAAACAGCTCGCTCCTGGTACGTGGTTCAGCTTCTGTCGTACTTTAAAAAGGACACGAATATGAGTGTTCTCTGTGTGTCAGAGGGGTGTTCTCTCTGCGACAGAGGGGTGTTCTCTCTGCGACAGAGGGGTGTTCTCTCTGCGACAGAGGGGTGTTCTCTCTGCGACAGAGGGGTGTTCTCTCTGCGACAGAGGGGTGTTCTCTCTGCGACAGAGGGGTGTTCTCTCTGCGACAGAGGGGTGTTTCTCTCTGTGTTCTCTCTGCGACAGAGGGGTGTTCTCTCTGCGACAGAGGGGTGTTCTCTCTGCGACAGAGGGGTGTTCTCTCTGCGACAGAGGGGTGTTCTCTCTGCGACAGAGGGGTGTTCTCTCTGACAGAGGGGTGTTCTCTCTCTGCGACAGAGGGGTGTTCTCTCTGCGACAGAGGGGTGTTCTCTCTGCGACAGAGGGGTGTTCTCTCTGCGACAGAGGGGTGTTCTCTCTGCGTCAGAGGGGTGTTCTCTCTCTGCGACAGAGGGTGTCTCTCTCTGCGACAGAGGGGTGTTCTCTCTCTGCAGAGGGGTGTTCTCTCTGCAGAGGGGTGTTCTCTCTGCGACAGAGGGGTGTTCTCTCTGCGACAGAGGGGTGTTCTCTCTGTGTCAGAGGGGTGTTCTCTCTGTGTCAGAGGGGTGTTCTCTCTGCGACAGAGGGGTGTTCTCTCTGCGACAGAGGGGTGTTCTCTCTGTGTCAGAGGGGTGTTCTCTCTGCGACAGAGGGGTGTTCTCTCTGTGCGACAGAGGGGTGTTCTCTCTGCGACAGAGGGGTGTTCTCTCTGCGACAGAGGGGTGTTCTCTCTGCGACAGAGGGGTGTTCTCTCTGCGACAGAGGGGTGTTCTCTCTCTGCGACAGAGGGGTGTTCTCTCTGCGACAGAGGGGTGTTCTCTCTGTGTCAGAGGGGTGTTCTCTCTGCGACAGAGGGGTGTTCTCTCTGCGACAGAGGGGTGTTTCTCTCTGCGACAGAGGGGTGTTCTCTCTGCGACAGAGGGGTGTTCTCTCTGCGACAGAGGGTGTTCTCTCTGCGACAGAGGGGTGTTCTCTCTGCGACAGAGGGGTGTTTCTCTCTCGACAGAGGGGTGTTCTCTCTGCGACAGAGGGGTGTTCTCTCTGCGACAGAGGGGTGTTCTCTCTGTGTCAGAGGGGTGTTCTCTCTGCGACAGAGGGGTGTTCTCTCTCTGCGACAGAGGGGTGTTCTCTCTCTGCGACAGAGGGGTGTTCTCTCTGCGACAGAGGGGTGTTCTCTCTCTGCGACAGAGGGGTGTTCTCTCTGTGTCAGAGGGGTTCTCTCTGCGACAGAGGGGTGTTTCTCTCTCAGAGGGGTGTTTCTCTCTGCGACAGAGGGGTGTTCTCTCTGCGACAGAGGGGTGTTCTCTCTCTGCGACAGAGGGGTGTTCTCTCTGCGACAGAGGGGTGTTCTCTCTGCGACAGAGGGGTGTTCTCTCTGCGACAGAGGGGTGTTTCTCTCTGACAGAGGGGTGTCTCTCTCAGGGGTGTTCTCTCTGCGACAGAGGGGTGTTCTCTCTGCGACAGAGGGTGTTCTCTCTGTGTCAGAGGGGTGTTCTCTCTGCGTCAGAGGGGTGTTCTCTCTGCGACAGAGGGGTGTTCTCTCTGTCAGAGGGGTGTTCTCTCTGCGTCAGAGGGGTGTTCTCTCTGCGTCAGAGGGGTGTTCTCTCTGCGACAGAGGGGTGTTCTCTCTGTGACAGAGGGTGTTCTCTCTGTGTCAGAGGGGTGTTCTCTCTGTGTCAGAGGGGTGTTCTCTCTGTGACAGGGGTGTTCTCTCTGTGACAGAGGGGTGTTCTCTCTGCGACAGAGGGGTGTTCTCTCTCAGAGGGGTGTTCTCTGTGTCAGAGGGGTGTTCTCTCTCTCTGTGACAGAGGGGTGTTCTCTCTGTCAGAGGGTGTTCTCTCTGTGACAGAGGGGTGTTCTCTCTGTGTCAGAGGGTGTTCTCTGTGTCAGAGGGGTGTCTCTCTGCGACAGAGGGTGTTCTCTCTGTGTCAGAGGGGTGTTCTCTCTGTGTCAGAGGGGTGTTCTCTCTGTGACAGAGGGGTGTTCTCTCTGTGACAGAGGGGTGTTCTCTCTGTGACAGAGGGGTGTTCTGCTGATGGTGAGTCTGTTCTGTGTTTGTGTCGTGTTGGAGATGGTTCATGTGAAACTTTTCACACATTATACGTGTGCAGGTGGTGCACACAGACACACGTTTATATGAATGGACACATATTCTCGCCCCCTAGTGTTTTGGTGGTGAATTACTTCGCAGTGAACAGACCTCGACGCAGATCCATAAATCAAAAACAATAGCGACAAGGCGACGGCGGCAGTGCTCGATGAGTCGATGCAGAACTATACTTCACCCTTTAGTTTCAGAGTAGTTTCGGTGTAGTTAGCTCCTCCTTTCAGTCAGATATAAGGAAGTGTCCACCAGAGTCTGACCAGAACATAAACATATTCGACCTAAATAAACTTTTGTCCAGTTGACAAATTGAATTTCTCCTTTTGCCCTGGATTCTACCTGGACGACTGAGAGAATTTATCCACAACTATCAAGGTAAGAAAGACAAAAGATGAAAGAACAACAGCCACATTCAACTAAACTCATGTTATGATCATGAATAAAACAGAAGGAACTTGTTCACTCAGAATGATTCTACAATTACAATTAAAAATCAATTTCATGATGTGGATATTTGCACAGACACAGAGATTTGTGCAGTTTAAATTCTCCACATCTCTAGAACCAGAACATGAGTTTAGTTGGGTGTGTGACTGATGTGGCTCGTTGTTTCCTTTAAGTTTTCATCTTTCTTACTTTGACAGTTCGGCCCTTTGTATCATGAGCCAAAAATAAGTTTTCGTGCAAAGGCAAAAGGCAGAAACACTTTACCGTATTTTCCACACTGTAGGCGCTCTGGATTATAAGGCGCACTGTCATTGAATGGTCTATTTTCCAACTTTTTTTCACAAATAAATCTTTGTATTCAATTATACTTCAGTGATCTTTAAAGTGAAAGTATTGTGTGTATTTATTCACACTGTTCACACTAAACTGCAAAGTCACTTGTGTCAAACTGTTTCAGTGTGGAAGTGTCGCCGCATGATCTTGATCAGCACGAAACAGGAAACCCAAAACTCTTCTAGTCCAGCGGTGTCAAACTTATTTTGTTCCGGGGGTCGTATCCAACCGACTTTGATCCCAAAGTGTCCGGATCAGAAAACTCGTGGCATGTAGGCGAGTTTCACTGTTGACAAAAGCGCCCGTTGCATGCTGGGAATTATTTTGGTCGGCGGCAAGAAACACTAATTCAACATGACGGACAGAGCGAGAAAGCACGTAAAGTTTAGTTCTTGGTTCAGTCCTGGCTTAGCTCTGGTTCAGTTTTGGTTCAGTTTTGGTTCAGTTTTGGTTCAGTTTTGGTTTAGTCCTGGTTCAGTCCTGGTTCAGTCCTGGTTCAGTTTTGGTCTCTTGTCCAGCAGTGGTCGTGTTGCTGATGTTTGGTGGTTATGATGTGACTGTGGTGTGTGTCGGTCTTTAGTCCAGGTCTTTGTACAGTCTGAGGTGAGGAGGTTGTGGGTTAGACTCTCGTTCTGTCTGCGTGTGCGTGTTCTCCCTGCGTTAGTTCGAGCGGTTCGTCTTTTTAAACTGACCATGTTCCGTCGTTTATTTCCTTCAGCGCGGCGGCGTTGTCGAGTCTGAGCTGGGTCACGTGGCCGCACACGCTCTGCAGGACGGGGAGCAGGTCGGGGGCGGAGTCTAGAGCCTGGCCACGCCCCTTCAGCAGCTGTGACATCATCTCTGAAATGTGGGCGGGGCTTACGGGGCTGCGGGACTCACTGCTCTCTGGAAAACACACAGAATCATTTTCATTAGGAATTAACTGTTTACATGGTCTTTTTTTAAAAGCAGAATTAATTTTAATTCAAAATTAAATTAGTTTTATTTGGAATTAAAGCTCTCATGTAAACGAGCATGTGATATTAATAATTTCTATACATTCAGGGCAGCTTTGCCACACCGGGAACTATCTCATTTCCTTCCTTTCAGTCATTACCCCAACTTCATGAAAAAGGCTTTTATTTTGATAGAACAATGTTATTTCCAACACAAAATAAAAGCATAGTTCTGTTGAAGTGCACCTCACCTGAGCAGGTGGAGTCAGACGAGTCATGTGACATCGCTCCGATCTGATTGGACGGAGTTTCAGCGGCTGAGGAAGTGAACGGAGGCGGAAACTGTGAAAACATCAGATTCATTTAATTAAAGGTTAAACGTAAATCCTGCGACAGAACAAACACGAGGATAGAGTCTGACACTGAGTGAGTTTACGTGTGCTTCAGTGTCTGATCCTGGTTCTGACAGTATTCTGGGTCTGGTGTTTCCCTGCGCTCGAAGAAACCAGGAGACTCATGTTCCTGTGCACACGAGGAATCAGAGGATCCTGGATATTTAGACTGGTTGCTATGGTAACTATGGCACAGATTATGGCACGGAGCTGAACATGTAGGAACTTTTCGAACTTAAGATTTTTTAACAGATTTCTAAGAACAAAAAAGAGACAAACATTCAAGTCAGAACATGAGAGTGTGGAGCTCTGTCACAACTTCAGGAAAAATCTTTTTTAAAAGTTGAAAAATACAACACACTGAGTGCCACTGAGTCAGTTTAGCTCAAGAGTGCCTGTTATTTATTTTATTTATTTATTGTTTTTATCTATTTTTTAGTACTGCTTTTATGTATTTATTTAATTTTTTGTTCATTGATTTTATTATTATAATTTTATTTACCGATTCTATTAGTTTCCTATTGTTTTTTTTTTTTTGGTTTTTTTTAAGTTGCTATGTGCAGCACTTTGGAAACTGTCTTGTTTATAAAATGTGCTCTACAAATAAATTTGGATTGGACTGGAAGAGCAGCACAGACACACAGAGGTGAGCCTGGGGTTAAAAAGTGACTATACTACACAGTAGACTTTTGTTTATAAGTCTAAAATATTATTACTTAAAAAGTCCTGGTGGGAGTTCGAGTCGTTTTGGGAAAGTAAATGATCCTACTGTATCTGTTACTTGAGTTCACACATCCAAGCAAATCCAGGAGACTGAAATCAGGATCCTGCGTTTACACGGACGCTCACAAAACCAGGAAACTCAAAGAAACTCAAACAGAACCGGTACAATCGAACACTGGGACAGTACAGATACAGATACAGGTGCAGATACAGATACAGGTGCAGGTGCAGGTGCAGGTACAGATACAGGTGCAGGTGTAGTTATAGTGAGTAGAGTGGAGTTACAGTGGAGTCTTTACCTGGAGCGGGGAGGGCATCTGAGGCAAAGCTCTTCCTCCCATCAACATCGGGAAGAGAGAACTCAAAGAAGACGTCTGATTCTGAAGAGAAACAATAAACAAGATTAACATCCGCCTCATTTCGGAAGTTTCTGTGGACGTGTTGTTTGGCAAACTGCGATAAAATGTGTTTAATATTTACATGTTGTGGGACATTAGAAATATAAAGAGTAAAAAATAAAAAAACTGTAGATTCAAATGTTGTTCACAGCCCCTGTAGAGCGCCCCCTGTCACCTGCTGCTGGAACTGCACCATGTCCATGAGATGCTGAGCTCCCGGAGACAGACTCGTGCCCATCTCCTCCATCATGGACTGAACCTGCTGCAGGTCGATGCTGTGGTTTACAGAGACGCCTGAACGCACCGTCTCCACTCCCACCGAGACCGAGAGCACCCGAACGCACCGCCGCCCGCACAGAGACAACAGCTGAGAGAGGAGAGAGGAGCAGCGGGGGTTTAAAACACAATGAAACAAAAACACAAACGAAATATAAGACTCACCTTGACGTCACATGAGGCCGAGGGGTGATCCAGGACCAGCTGTTTCCTGTAGAAAGGCCCTGAGTCTGGACTGAAGAAGAAGAAGAGACGATTCAAAACCCAGATGCAGTTTTGTTGATCATTTTAAGAACGTGTCAGTTTTATATTGTGTACCGTATTTTCCGCACTATTAGTCTCTCTGGATTATAAGACGCACTGTCATTAAATGGTCTATTTTTGAACTTTTTTCACAAATAAACAGCGTGGGACTTTAAACAAATGTTTGGCCTCCATGGGTCCAGTCTACTTGAGGGAGTTACTGCAGCCCTATACTCCGCCCAGAGCCCTGAGATCAGCCGGCCAGCTCCTGTTGGTCGAGCCCAAAACTCGGCTCAAGACGAGAGGTGACAGAGACTTTTCTGTGGCAGCGCCTGGACTACGGAACTGCCTTCCTCTTGCTGTCAGATCCTCTCAGTCTGTAACGCAGTTTAAGGCGAGACTGAAAACTCACTTCTTCTCCCTGGCATTTAGTACGAGCTGGTCAGGTTATCTTGGTGTTTTTATTGTAGTTTTATATCATGTTTTCTGTATATATGTATATGTAACTGTTTCTTCTATATCAGGAGTGTCAAACTCATTTTGGTCCGGGGGCCGTATCCAACCTACTTTGATCCTGAAGGGGCCGGATCAGAAAACTCATGTCATATAAACCCCAAAAATAGCAATAAGTTCAAATATTTGTGCAGAAAAATGCAAATCTATTACAGAAATCTTTTTTAATTGATGAACTCTTTCTTATTATATGTTTATAATATTATGAACAAACTGAAACTTTAAGAAAAATTCAATTTCAACACAAAGTTTGAACATGAACTTGTCTGTAAACAGGAATAAGTCAATTTTTGTTGTAAAATCCTGCACTCGGCTCCACTTTTCTCATGTTGGACATTTTTCTGATGAGGGTGTCACGGTCAACAGTCAAAACGATCGTCCTTTAAGAGCGTTTGGAAAGAGACAAGTCTTCATTTGTGCTGCTCTGGTGGGAGGGGCCACGTACAGAGACGCTGGAGACGCTGCTGTGATAAACACCACACAAAATTATTAATAGAAAATATAATTAAAATATTTTAGTAGAAAATCACCCAAGGGCCACATTAAAAGTCTTGGAGGGCCGGATCTGGCCCCCGGGCCTTATGTTTGACACCTGTGTTCTATGTTGTTGACTTGTATGTGAAGCACTTTGGTCAACTTAAGTTGTTTTAAATGTGCTATATAAATAAACTTGAATTGAATTGAATTAAATGAAACCCAACAGTGTGATGTGTGAGTGGTTTTGTTTGTTTGTTTGTTCACGGTGACTCTGGGTGTGTTCAGTTGTGGCGTGTAGGGAGTAGTGTCTGTCGCTGGATTGTCGGCGTGTTCAGTGACTCAGTTGTTCAGTCGTGTCTAGAAGCGGCACGTTGCACTCGTCGCTTTTTCGGTTCGTTCCTCCGTTCCGTTCCTCACATTTTTAGCTCTTTTTATTGTTCTGTAAACGCTATAATCACCCGCAACAACAGATTAACATGTTTTATAAGTTTCAGTTTTGCTGCTAAGTCGCTCCCCCTTCAGAGCGCCATCACAACACAATCACCGCGCGTCCCTTTAACGAATCTAGTGTGGTTTTCTGTCACGTTTTTGTATTATTCATGGAGAATTGTCATGTTTACTGTCGTATTTATGGAGAAATCTCGTACAGAGAGATCGCTAGATTACTCAAACACGCGTGGATGTCTCTAAAACCTCTTCCGACATGTTTTTTTTTTGGACGATGGAACGTTAAAACATGGGAGAAAGCTCCAAAAATACCCCCGTCTTTAAGCACAGTTCTCCATTCATCTCGACAGAAATTCTAATCTTGATAAACGGAATTTCAGTTTTGTCCATAGTTATCAGTCATTTTTGACATTTTAAAACTTTCGTGTAGGGAGGGTGTGTCTGGGACCAATGGATTGTCGGCGTGTTCGCAGTGACTCAGTTGTTCAGTCGTGTCTAGAAGCGGCACGTTGCGCTCGTGGCTTTTTCGGTTTGTTCCTCTGTTCCGTTCCTCGTCGGCGTGGAGTGATGAGTGTGTCTGTGGGTGTGTTTCGTTGTGCGGTCGCTGTCTGCTCCGTGTGTGTTTGAGTGTTCTGTGTGTGTTTGTAGTTTACTGAAGTCGTGCTGGGACACTGAGTGGATTCGTGTGTGGGGCGCTCTGGATTGTGGCGCGCAGTCGTTTTTTGATGCAGTTAGAGGCTTAAGAGCGCGTCTAATAACCAGGAAAATACGGTATATTCTGTGTTCACATTTTTGGTTAGTTTTTTAGTTTTGTAGTACTTTCTTATCCCCGTTGTTTCAGGAGCAGGGGGCAGAGCACTAGACGCCCGGAGACCCATCTCCGTGATCTTGTTGCTGGGCTTGGTGATTTAACCCAGACCAGCTCCAGAGCCACATACGGCCCTTTGTTCTAAGTTACATTATAATTTGGACATTTAAAGTGACTTGATAAAAAAATGGTGTCCAAATAGAAGCTGACATTGATGTAGACGTCATCACCACAAATAGTCCTCATTTCGATGGACAGCTGCAGATCACAATAACAATAATTTTTCTTGAACATAAGAGATTCCAGTGTGATCAAACGTGCACAAATTACTCTAAACACAACTTTGGATGAGTAAAAGGTGATGGGAAACAATTATAACATGTAAGTACTGTATTTTCCTGGTTATTAGACGCGCTCTTAAGCCTCTAACCGCATCAAAAAACAGCTGCGCGCCACAATCCAGAGCGCCCCATACACGAATCCACTCAGTGTCCCAGCACGACTTCAGTAAACTACACACAGAACACTCAAACACACACAGAACACTCAAACACACACAGAACACACAAACACACACAGAACACTCAAACACACACAGAACACTCAAACACACACAGAACACACAAACACACACGGAACACACAAACACACACAGAACACACACAGAACACTCAAACACACACAGAACACTCAAACACACACAGAACACTCAAACACACACAGAACACTCAAACACACACAGAGCAGACAGCGACCGCACAGAGAAACACACCCACAGACACACACTCATCACCCCACGCTGACGAGGAACGGAACGGAGGAACGAACCGAAAAAAAGCGAGCGCAACGTGCCGCTTCTAGACACGACTGAACAACTGAGTCACTGCGAACACGCCGACAATCCGTTGGTCCCGGACACACCCTCCCTACACGCCACAACTGAACACACCCAGAGTCACCGTGAACGAACAAACAAAACCACTCACACATCACACTGTTGGGTTTCATTTAAAGTCCCACGCTGTTTATTTGTGAAAAAAGTAAAAAAAATAGACCATTTAATGACGCCTTATAATCCAGAGCGACTAATAGCCTGGAAAATACGGTAAAGTAAATAAAGTTTATTTATACAGCGCTTTTCACAGACGTAGGTCACAAAATGCTTCACAAAAGATAAAAACAGCAGAAGTCACATTCATAATAAAATAAAATGAGTCTTAGCAGCTCTAAACCTGAGGAGACAGGAACACTTGTTCAAAGAGAAACCTTTTTAGTTTCTTTTAAAAAGCACCTACACGATCTAGAAAGCGTAAGTAAGGAGGCAGTTTATTCCAGAGTTTAGAGGAGCTGGCCTGAAAGGATCTGTCACCTCACGTTGTAAAACTTGTCTGAGGGAACATTAGCAGGTGTTGTGCCCTTTTTGTTTGAGGAGGTTTGTAACTCGGAGATCCAGACCCATTTATGTATTTATTTTAAAGAACAAAAAAAATATTATTCTCTGTGACTGACTTTCTTTTGCAATATACTTTGGTCACAAAATAGTATGTTCTCTCTCTGCTGGCACTGCCTTCCCCGCCTGCTGCTACAGGAGGCAGATAAACCTGACTGCAGGAGGAGATCAGGATCACCTTCAATTAATCATTTTTTAATAAATATAAACGGGCTCCAACAGCAGGTTTTGTCTGACAGACCTCAGGCTACGGGCCGACGTGTGCGGCTTTATCAGGTCTGAGTCTGGTCATGTAAGGCCCTAAAGATCAGGATCTTAAAGTGGACACGAAAAAGAAGAGGAGCTGCCCGTAGGATTTAGACTCCTCTTCCTTTTTTCTTTAGTAGTTACTTATCTGATCATTATTTCTCATGTCATTTACTTTTATTATATATTACCACATATTCACTTTCTTTAAGGTATTTTAAGGTAAAAACTATTCAATTTTGGAACCAAACAATATCTGATCTTAAAACCTCCATGTTATGAGGTATATATTAGACCATTGAGCGGCTAAGTGATGTTGTTGTTTTGGGTTTATCTAGATTTGATGTGGTAGATTTAAATAAGCACTAATCTTTCATTTATTGAATTTTGTCCTGGACCTGTTGTGTTGTGTTGGTTTGTATTGTTTTTGTTATATTAAAAAACAATCAGTGTTGGGGAGTAACAGATTACATGTACTGAAGTTACGTAATCTGAGTACAAAATATGAGTAACTGTATTCAGTTACAGTTACTGTTTCAGTGAGTGGTAATTGGATTACAGTTACTTTGTTGAAATAAATGGATTACACAGAGGGATTTTCCTCTTTTCATATTTTGGGCTATATCCCTTTTTTTTTTTTTTTTGGATAATTCCACTCATTTCTGGAAACTAAACCAGGTCTAAAACCAGGACTAAACCAAGAATAAACCAGGAATAAACCAGGACTAAAACCAGGACTAAACCAAAAATAAACCAGGAATAAACCAGGACTAAAACAGGACTAAAAAGCAGATCTAAACTAGATCTAAACTAGGTCTAAATCAGGTCTAAAACCAGGACTAAACCAGGTCTAAAACAGGACTAAAAGAAGGTCTAAACTAGATCTAAACCAGGTGTAAACCACGACTAAAACCACGACTAAACCAGGACTAAACCAGGACTAAACCAGGACTAAACCAGGACTAAACCAGGACTAAACCAGGACTAAACCAGGACTAAAACAGGACTAAAACAGGACTAAACCAGGTCTAAACCAGGACTAAACCATGCTGCATGGACGTGTCTCCTTGTTTTCTATCAATAATATTTTTAATATGGTTAAGGAAAGTCTGGGCTTTTCATTTTCTTTTAGCAGATAAAACATCTTATGTGAAGATTTCCTCATCTTTGCTTCTCTACAGCAAATAAAGTAATCCAAAGTAATCAGATTACATTACTCACTTGAAGTAGTTTAATGGATTACATTACAAACTACATTTTGGGATATGTAATCTGTAATCTGTAGGGGATTACATTTTAAAAGTCACCTTCCCAACACTGAAAACAATAAATATTTGGTAACAACAAAAAAAAGGTATTTTAAGGAATGTCTGGATGGAGAACGACTTGGTATTTTGTGTAAATGTAACGTATTGTTCAAATTGCAGATACATTGAAATCTTGTCACTTTTTATATTGTATTTTACATTGTTATAGTTTTTAGTTTGTTATGTTCAGATAATCCTTCATCATAATGTCAATTTAGGCAACGGTTTGTAAGAATAACGACCTTGAATTTAGTCATGTTGTTATTAAATCTTCTCATATCCCCTATTTAACGACTCAACTGATCAGCTCTGTCTATTTGAACAAGATTCCAAATCATTACACATCACTTTGATTATCTAACTCATTAATAACGACTTATCTCATTTTCAGTCAAATATGTTTAAACAACTAAGTCATTT
The DNA here is from genome assembly GCF_026225935.1 of Boleophthalmus pectinirostris. Lineage (NCBI taxonomy): Eukaryota > Metazoa > Chordata > Actinopteri > Gobiiformes > Gobiidae > Boleophthalmus > Boleophthalmus pectinirostris. The sequence continues at coordinate 34,738,417 of NW_026571047.1, forward strand.
TTAACATTCAAAAGTTATAATCGACATCAAAAATGCATGTGAGTTCTTCAAAAAACACTTTTAAATATGTCAATATGTTTTAATTTGCAGATATAGTATTAATATTCAAAGTTTCTCTATAGAATTCAAGTTGTTTATTAATAAAATATAGATTTTCATAGGGGGTCAATATTACCAGAATAGGATTCTGACACAGGGTCAAAATCCTACACCACACCTGTTCAGTTCCTTCTTGCTCAGGCAGGTAAACAGACTGTTACAATAGTCTAGTCTCAAAAACACAAATGCACAGATCACCATCTCTAACTCTGTTTTGATATGTTTCGCAGCTGGAAAAAGTGTGAAAAAATACTCCAAATCTCTTAAGTAGTTTCTAGTTCAGTGCGGTTTAATCTTAGGGTCGGCACTTTCTGGAGTAACATGGGTAAAAGTTGTGAAAAGAACAGCTCTGCTTTAACCGGAGTGAGTTTGTACCTGTCTGTGTGGACGCTCTGGTCCCTCTCTCCTCTCACGGTCCCGCAGTATTCTCCGCTCTGGTCGTACACCTCCACGGTCCGAGCTTCAGTCACAAACTCCAGCCTCCTGATCACAGAGGGGGGGCTGCAGTTCAGAGACAGCACACAGGGGGCGCTCTCCTCCGGCTGGGACAACAGGACCGGGGCTGTGGAACTGAAATAAAACACAGCTGGTAAGTCTCCTCTGCTCCTCTGACCCTCTCCTCTGCTCTCTCTGCATTTATTCTCTGTCCCTCCTTTGTCCAAACTATTTTTTTCTCACCAGTTTTGTTCTTGTTGTTGTTCGTGGTTTTCATTGGGGTCTTCGTTGTTGTAAATTCTCAGGACGTCAGACAGAGATCGTCCCTCTGATTCACAAACCCAAGAGGAAGACACGTCCACCATGACGCTGCTAGAAAACAAAACAACACATTCTATTTATTGTGTCATCCTTAGAGTTTAACCTGAGCTAGAGACACGTCAGAATTCTCTGGTGGAGTTTGCTGTGAGGTTACTGATGTTGACCTGGTTTGGACCTGACCTATCTACATGAAACAAAAACAGGCACAAAGTTCGACATCTTCTCTGTCAGGAAGAATCAAACTAAAGTCAAATGATTTTTTTTCCACAATCACATCAGAAAGTGGTAAAAGATTTTAAGCTATAAGATTAATATGAAGTTTGTGGAGCTGACCCCAAACAAATAAAGAGGATGAGAACATTTGTGCATCACAAGTTTGGAGATTTCTTACACACACCCCTGCCCTCCATATGAAATTTTAACATAATGAAATCCTAAAATGTGAACGCAATCTCAACTATGAGATTTCAGTGCAAACACAAACATGATCCTACTTAAAAAGCTGAATTAGAATGCCTTTTACTGTTACTGTACATATGTATAATGAGATGTGTCAGAAAATAACAGAGATATTAACACAAAGAAACTCAGAAGGCAGAATTCAGGGTTTTTACTCGCAGTGAGGGACAGAGACACTGCTACAGCCCTCAACTGTCGAAGAACCACTGTCCAACGCCATATATTTATTGAATCACACAGGTTACAAGAATGAATGGGCAATTACATTTTTCTATCACAGTAAAAAACACAGAGACCAAAGGTGTGTATTGTGTGGGTGTGTTGTAGTGTGTGTATTGTGTGGGTGTGTAGTGTGTGTGTGTATTGTGTGGGTGTGTGTGTGTATTGTGTGTGTGTGTGTGTGTGTGTGTGTGTGTGTGTGTATTGTGTGTGTGTGTGTGTGTGTGTGTGTGCCAGCTGCTGAGGTGTAAGGGGGGGATGTGCGTAGGGAAGACTGTCCTTGGGGAAGATAACAGTTAATAAGAAGCTGGTTTTCCCGTGAGAAATACACTTTGAGAAATACCCTTTGATAATAATAAGACAAAGAATCATCTATACAGCATTTGAAAAACTCTTTAACAAGATGAAAACCAACTGACCCTCCAGTGCAGACATGCAACGCAGTACAAAAAATAATAAATCAAAGGTTATATAAATAAATAGCTGTAAGAACTAGTGCGAGACATAAAAAAGGCTGAGACAGGGACACTCAAGACGACAAAACTCACTACACGTGGGCTGGTATTATTCAGAAGTTGCTGATACGACACACAGTTCGATACAGTGATCTGATGATTTGATATGATTCAATACGATGTATTTCAAATTGATATTTCAAATCAATCAATGAAACTTCATTTATAAAGCACTTTTCATACAAATATTCCATACAGATCAATAAAAAATAAAGTCTAAATCATGTGTGTGACACTAAAAGTCTTTGTTAAATCACTTCTTCTTGTGCAAAGTTCAGATGAAACACGAACATTTTAATCATCAAAAGTGAAAATGTCAAATGTGTCACAGAAACGAGTTTCCTTCTAAACAAACAACAAAACTGTAGCTGGAACAAAATAATTTAGGAAATTAGTAAAATATATCAAAAAATGCTGGTGGTGTATCGATACAGTAGCCCACGATATCGATACTGTATCATCACAAACGATACGATATGTTGATATTTTAATATTTTTGCACAGCCTTACACTGTACTGTATTTAAATATTGCACTGTATGTAAAAATGACCCAGATACTGAACAAATATTATTGGAATTTCAAATGGCATTCTCATTTGACCAAGTAAACAAACTAGGAACAGCCTTTATTTATTTTTTGTTATCTAATTTACAACACTGACCTGAAATGGCCCCGATCAACACAGTAATAATATATGTTATATAAATGTTATTTGGATTTCAAACAGTAGCTGATTGTTTTTTGTGATTTGGTAATTCCAGAGCGCCCACCACAACCCAACACCACACAACACAACAGGAGGAGCCTTTGTCCTTCTACAGCACTTCCCTTATTTTACCAAGAAATGTATTTTGAGCACATAAAAAAAGAACTAACTTTTACACAACTATCCCACACTGAAATTCACAGTATTCAAGCTTGTATCCGCACACACCCAGACTCGAAGATGCTGCAATAAATCCACGCAGTAATCTGAGTTAAAATTAGGGGTGTGCAAAAATATCGATATATCGTATCGTTTAATGTGATGATACAGTATCGATATCGTGGGCTACTGTATTGATATTTCACCAAGAGTATTTTTACATGTGTTTTACTAAATTATTTTGTTACAGAGCTACAGTTTTGTTGCTTGTGGAGTGAAAGGAAGCTCATTTATGCGACACATTTGACATTTTTACTGTTTTGACGATTAAAATGTTTGTGTTTCATATGAACTTTGCACAAGAAGTGGTTTAACAAAGACTTTTAGTATCACAGCCACGATTTAGCCTTTATTTTTTATTGAACTGTATCGAATCGATTTGAAATATATCATATCGATTCGAAAGTGGCCTGTGTATCGAGGTATGTATCGTATCGGCAACTTCTTAATGATACCCAGCCCTAGTTAAAATATGAACATTTCCACACAGGTTTATATTGAAAAGCCTTTATATTTCCTCTTCTTTATTTCTAACACTTTACTAAACACGGGTATTTATTTTTTGTTCTGGACAGGAGCCACATTATAAAAGTATATGCTCATTATGCACAGAAATGTGTAGTTTAAAACACGTCCACGTTTGGCTTCGTTGATCATGAAGCATAAACATTAATATCACAATCACAGCTCACATTCATTCAAAAACGCAAAACTTTTACCTTTAAACCGTCGCCAAAATTCACCACACGCCGCCGACGAACCTGCCTCCTACATGTTCATCCAAACAGATCCACGTAAAACCAATTTGTGCAGAAATAACCGTATTTTTGTGGAAATTAACTCGTTTGATGCTAGCGCTGCAGCTAATGTGGCTAACCGGATCTGTGCCGGAAGTGGCACGGGGCTGGAGCGGATGTTGTGATGTGACGTCGATAGCGGGAGACAGCGGCAACATCCGAGAAGGTAAAGCACGTTTTTATGGCTTTTTACTTATTTTATTACAGATTATCAGTGTTGGGGAGTAACAGATTACATTTACGTAATCAGAGTACAAATGATGAGTAACTGTATTCAGTTACAGTTACTGTTTCAGTGAGTGGTAATTGGATTACAGTTACTTTGTTGAAATAAATGGATTACACGGCGGGATTTTCCGGTTTTCACATTTTGGACTAAACCAGGTCTAAAACCAGGACTAAACCAGGTCTAAACAATATGACACCTAGCAGTAGCGTGAACATAATTTAAGGCAGCAGTGATCTCATATAGAAATCATTTCTCTATCAATAATATTTTTTATAGGCTTAAGTAAAGACTGGGTTTTTTATTTTCTTTTAGCAGACAATTATGTTATGATTTCCTGGTCTTTGCTCCTCTATAGCAAACAGTGGCTTATTCATCGAGACTTGGGCTCAACAGACAATTTGAAGAGAACAAGAATTTTCAGGATGTGGTCGCTACATTCATGTCGTTTTAAAAAGCACAACAATATCAAGTAATCCAAAGTATTCAGATTACGTTACTCACTTTAAGTAATTTAATGGATTACGTTACAAACTACATTTTGGGGTATGTAATCTGTAATCTGTAAGGGAATACATTTTAAAAGTAACCTTCCCAACACTGCACATTATACCAAATATTTTCAATATATTATAATGCTTTATGATACAGACACCCAGTTAAACTTATATTTTGGTATTATTTTGATCGTGTGTCGTATTTTTGTACAGATAACTTTTCATATCGGATCCTGATTTTTATTAACTTAATTTTACTCCATTACATAATTCACAACTTAGATTTTTTTTTATATATATACAATGCTTAGTAAATGACAAAGTGTATATTGTGGTTTAGTGGCAGCAGATCTTCTGGTGTTAGAGGGTTTGCTGAATGTTGATACAGAAATATTTCCCATATCTTCGTAGACAGAATTATCCAAGTACAACTGTAACAAGTGAAAAGTTAAAAAAAAATTACACCTAATTATCAAAATGCTTAAACAATTAATCACACAAAAATATCCTAACATACTCTGGCTCTGCGGCTCACGGTGGACGTGTGGACTCCTCCCAGTTTAGGATTCTAATAAAAAGAGTGAAATGTTTTATTATATTTCCACTTATTTGACACATTTTAGAGTTATTTTTCAGTCTCTCTCTCACTTTTGGTCCTGATCCAGATAACAGCAACAACCACACAGACGACGGCGATGAGAGCTGCTGTAGTTACAATCACCACAATCAGCACATCTGAAAAGAAAAGAGCTATTTAGACATTTGCAGTAACAAATAAACTCCAAACAAACCCAGGCAAAGTGAATGTTTTGTCAAATGGCACAACAGCAGTTTGCAGGAATTCAACTGCCAACCTCTGTGGGAATTAGGGCTGCAAGAGAGCGTGAGTGTGGATTCTCTAGTAACAAGTGTGGGTAGAAACTCTGAACTCAACTTTGTTTCTAGAGCACTTTAAAAACAGCCGAGTCGACCAACGTGCTGGACACAAAACACGAAACAAACAGTGACAATCAAATTGAAACTTGAAATTTAAATAGCCACAGTTACTCAAACATGCAGGCTGCAGTTTGAGGAAGTGACATTGTTTCATCCACAAATGACAAATTCTCCTCTTAATCTGCATAAAACACAGGAGATCTATGCAATGAATCAAAATGGAGTCCAATTAAGATCCAGTCATTTGCCACGGTAATAATGCAATAACAATATTAAATGGCATAGACCTTTTTCATAACGGTCTGAAGTGTCGCGCTGTAGGTTTGTGGAACTTCCGGTTAATGGTTTTCTGTGTAAATGTATGTGTATAAATGTGTGTGTGTAAATGTGTGTCGTGTTCTCCAGCAGTTTCATAAATCTGCTCAATCACCAAATCTTCAACCAACAAACTCCACAAAGGACAAACATTCTTCATGAACAATTTATCCACAAAAATCAAGAGAAGAAAGAACAAAACTTAAAGGAAACAATGAGTCACATTAGTCACACAACAAACTCAACTCATGTTCTGATCATGAAGAAAACAGAAGGAACTTGTTCACTCAGACTCATTCTACTGTTACTATTAAAAATGGATTTCATGATGTAGATATTAGCACAGACTGGGGATGGGCATTCGATGAAATTTTCTTAATCGATCGTTGGAAGAATTAACGATCGATTATCGATTAATCATTAATGTTTTTATATTAAAATGATCATTATTATTACTATCTGCACTAATCTGCATAAATAAATTCAACTTTATGACATATAAACATAACGACTCTAGATCCACATCAGCTGTTTGACATTATAATGTGTTTAATTCAGTTTTGTTCAAATCTCACAGAAACAAAACTTAAAACCACATCACTAATTTACATAAACTAAGTGAAGATAAAACTCCAGCTCTTGTGTCGCTGATGTGGTTCAACTTGTGTTGGATTAAAAGACATGACTCAGGTGAATACAGGTCAGTGTGACCAGATTTGTGTTTGTCAAAACCAGGACAGCGTACGGGGGGAGGGGGGCGGGGCCTCGTCATCCACATTGAGCGACTCTCACCTGGAAAAACTTTTTCCCACTGGACACAGAAACATATGTGCTGCTTTATCCACTGTGCACATGGACTCACACTTGTCCCAACGCAACGGAAAGTGTGGAATTTCTTCTACAAATCCTGGTTAAATCCACATTTGTGCTTCGGTTCGTTACAGACTGACCCACTGTTTGTGTCTCGCTCCTTCTGATGCAGAGACACATGTACACACCTGTTTGGTCACGACACACACACACATACATTCAGTTTGTCCATTAAAATGAATGTAATCGATGAAATTCTTAATGATCAATTATCGATTAATCGACTAATCATGCCCATCCCTAGCACAGACAGAGATTTGTGAAGTTTGAATGCTTCACAGTTACATGTCTCACATTTAAACTGCACAGATCTATCCATGCTAATATCTACGTCAGGCATGTCCAAACTATGGCCCGTGGGTCAAATGTGGCCCTCAGATAATTTTTTCTTGGCCCTCAGGCTTCTAGGAGGATAGCCCAAATTACCTTGCATCAATGAAAAATTTACTTTTTATTGCAAGTTTTTTGAAAATTACCTTGATAAAGCCAATATTTAATATTTAGTGTTTGGTTTTGAGGATGTTGGCGTGAATAAAGAACTGATGGATCATTCTAACGCGTTAAACCTGCACAGATTTCAACCTTGTTGGTTGAAGATTTGGTGATGGGGCAGATTTATGAAGCTGCTGGAGAATACCACAAACATTTACACACACACACATTTACACACACATTTACACAGAAAACCATTAAGCAGAAGTTCCACAAACCTACAGCGAGACACTTCCGGCCGTTGTGAAAAAGCTCGATTGTGGTTTTATTACTAAAGGGACACAAAGCAGTTTTAAAGCCTCTAGATCACAGGTGTCAAACATACGGCCCGGGGGCCAGATCCGGCCCTCCAAGACCTTTAATGTGGCCCTCGGCTGATTTTCTACTAAAATATTTTAATTATATTTTCTATTAAAATATTGGTAATTTTCTGTGGTGTTTATCACAGCAGCGTCTCCAGCGTCTCTGTACGTGGCCCCTCCCACCAGAGCAGCACAAATGAAGACTTGTCTCTTTCCAAACGCTCTTAAAGGACGATCGTTTTGACTGTTGACCGTGACACCCTCATCAGAAAAATGTCCAACATGAGAAAAGTGGAGCCGAGTGCAGGATTTTACAACAAAAATGGACTTATTCCTGTTTACAGACAAGTTCATGTTCAAACTTTGTGTTGAAATTGCATTTATCTTAAAGTTTCAGGTTGTTCATAATATTATAAGATTTTGTAAAAGAAACAGTTCATCAGTTAAAAAAGATTTCTGTAATAGATTTGTGTTTCTCTGCGCAAATATTTGAACTTATTGTTATTTTTGGGGTTTATATGACATGAGTTTTCTGATCCGGACACTTTGGGATCAAAGTCGGTTGGATTCGGCCCCCGGACCAAAATGAGTTTGACACTGCTGTTCTAGAGACTCACGTGTTGATCACATGAACATTTTACACAGAAATCGACCGACTTTACATCAGATTTTAGCAGCAAAACTTTTCTCAAATAGTCAGAAGCCTAGAAGCCCTAGAGCAAAGGATCATGGTCTCTGTAGTTCCGTGTGAGACGTGTGAGATGTTTGTTCACCTTTATTGGACCTCGTGCCTGCAGGGGGCTTCTCTTCTCGTTTTTTATTCCCTCCTACGATGTGACATTCCAGAGAGCGGTAAAACTCCGAGGATGCGTCCGTGTCGTTGAAGGAGACGAAGACGGAGACGGAGACGGACGAGTTGGAGTACGACGTCTTGAGCTGCGGATGGTTTTTGGGCACCTCTTCTCCGTTGAGCTGCCATTCTAAAGTGAGTCTGTAGAACGTGACCGTCCACAGAGTACAGCTCCGAGTGACCAGCGGCCCCGATCTCTGCTCAGACTCTGCACAAAAACATAACACAGACAATCCACTCATCCTGAAACTGATTTAGCTTAACTTTTAAGAGAATTGGTCAAGGAAAAATGTTTGAAAGAATAACAAGAGTAAAGAGAATTTTGTTATAATTAGAATAATTGTAGATTTTTTTTTTTTTTTTTTGATGTAGTAAAATGTTCATTCATCTTTTTGTAGATGAATGCCCATGATCGTGCTGTAGTTGGAGATGAGCAGAGGCACAATAAGCTTCAGTTTCTGCCTCCATCTGCTCAGTGACTTAGTGTTTGATTTGATTCTTTTTCAAACTGAATATGTTTTATTTTATGGGCATCATCAGAGCAGCTGCGGGGTCTTAAAAGTCTTAAAATGGTCTTAAATTTCATGTTCCTTAATTAAGGCCTTAAAAAGTCTTAAATTCTGTTGTCCAAGTCTTATTTTTTTCACAAAGGTCTTAAATTTCATAAGCCTATTTTTTTGTAAATTCAACCGGCTACAGTTTGATGTTAAGATGAGCCGTGTGTCAGATGCCCTCCCCGTGTCTCCATGGGGTCTGATTCTGACCCTGTAGTTTAGACTCAACAAACATATGGATTAAAGCGACACACACAGGATGTTTTCTCCAGCAGCTTCATGAATCTGCCCCATCACCAAATCTTCAACCAACAAGGTTCATGCACAATCTACATGAACCTTATCAGGAGAGATGCTTGTACCAGAGCTAATTTCCACCTGTTGTCGCTGGGCAGGTTCATTAGTTGTATTTAATTGACCTTAACATTATAATAATCAGCTGTTCTTCCTGGAGACCTGTAGCATGTTTTGGGTTGATGGGGGAAACCGGAGCGCCCAGAGGAAACTCATCCAGACACGCAAACTCCACACAGAAAGACCAGAGCGACTCGGGATCGAACCCGGAACCTTCTTGCTGTGAGGCACTCAGCCACCGCGCTGCCATCTTCCATGATGAATTTATCCACAACTATCAAGGGAAGAAAGACGAAAACTTAAAGGAAACAACGAGCACAGATTAGTGAACTCATGAATAGAACAGAAGGAACTTGTTCACTCAGACTGATTTTACAATTTAAATCAAAAACTGATTTCATAATGTGGTTATTTAGCCAGGTTGGTGCCCCCTACTGCCTCTGTTCAGTTTCATTTCTCTCCAGCTCTAGGTCTGGAATCAGAATACATGAGACGGTTTGCAAAACCCCGGAAGTTGTAAACGGCGCACCGGCCAATCAGCTGTGAGCTGTGAGGCCATGACGTGGTCATGGTGGCGTCTGTCTGTGTCCCTTTTGTGTTTCAGCACAACAAACAAAACGTCCAGATGGATGTAGACGAAGACAGACATTCTGTGTTGCCAACGATTCCCCAGATTCCTGAGGATTTTCACTCTCTGCTTTGTTTGCTGTTGTCCCGGAAATGACTTGGACACCACTAGTGATGGGCATTCGATCGATTATCGATTAATCATTAACTTTTTTATGTTTAAATGATCATCATTATTATTACTATCTGCACTAATCTGCATAAATAAATTCAACTTTACGACATATAAACATAACGACTCTAGATCCACATCAGCTGTTTGACATTATAATGTGTTTAATTCAGTTTTGTTCAAATCTCACAGAAACAAAACTTAAAACCACATCACTAATTTACATAAACTAAGTGAAGATAAAACTCCAGCTCTTGTGTCGCTGATGTGGTTCAACTTGTGTTGGATTAAAAGACATGACTCAGGTGAATACAGGTCAGTGTGACCAGATTTGTGTTTGTCAAAACCAGGACAGCGTACGGGGGGAGGGGGGCGGGGCCTCGTCATCCACATTGAGCGACTCTCACCTGGAAAAACTTTTTCCCACTGGACACAGAAACATATGTGCTGCTTTATCCACTGTGCACATGGACTCACACTTGTCCCAACGCAACGGAAAGTGTGGAATTTCTTCTACAAATCCTGGTTAAATCCACATTTGTGCTTCAGTTCGTTACAGACTGACCCACTGTTTGTGTCTCGCTCCTTCTGATGCAGAGACACACGTACACACCTGTTTGGTCATGATACACACAGCAACCTACATTCGGTTTGTCGATTAAAATGAACATAATCGATGAAATTCTTAATGATCAATTATCGATTAATCGACTAATCATGCCCATCCCTAGACACCACTGAGCTTCCCGGTGCATTCCATACGTCACGACCAAACAGCAGCGACTAGTTAAATAAAAACATACCCGTCTACCGTCGAGCGAACGAATCCTAATGCTGCGAGGTCACACGGTTTCCACCAAGTGAAACCGACTCATGACTCAGGGTAGTTGATATTAGGTTTATATAAGGATCAGAACATGAGTTGAGTTTGTTGTGTGACTCATGTGGCTCGTTGTTTTCTTTAAGTTTTGTTCTTTCTTCTCTTGATATTTGTGGATAAATTGTTCATGAAGAATGTTTCTCCTTTGTGGAGTTTGTTGGTTGAAGATTTGGTGATGAAGCTGCTGGAGAACGTCCGTAAAAACTTGTGTGAAAAAGTTTTACAGTTGAAGATGCAGAGACTCTCACCTGCGATGACAGAGAGCACAATGTCTGTCTCCGCCCCCTGCTGGTGCTCCGACGTACTGCAGCTGTAGTGTCCGGCCTCTTCGCGCGTCACGTTTTTAAAACTCATGGAGCAGTTCTGCAGCAGGTCCGCCCCTGTCTGCCCCTGTCTGCTCCTGCCTGCTCCTGTCTGTCTCTGTCCTCGGAGACGAATCACAGGACAGAAAGGTTTTCAGTCCCAGGAACACCTAGGTTTAGTCCGTTTAGTCCTGGTCCTGGTTTAGGTTTAGTTTAGCTGGTTCAGTCCAGTTTAGTCCCTGGTTTAGTTTAGTCCTGGTTCCTGGTTTAGTCCTGGTTTAGTCCTGGTTTAGTCCTGGTTTAGTTTAGTCCTGGTTTAGTCCTGGTTTAGTCCCTGGTTTAGTCCTGGTTTAGTCCTGGTTTAGTCCTGGTTTAGGTTTAGTCCTTTTAGGTTTAGTCCTGGTTTAGTCCTTTAGTCCCAGTTTAGTCCCAGTCCTGGTTTAGTTCCTGACTTTAGTCCCAGTTTAGTCCCTTTAGTCCTTAGTCCTGGTTTAGTCCTGGTTTAGTTTGAGTTTAGTCCCAGTCCTGGTTAGTCCTGGTTTAGTCCTGGTTTAGTCCCTTTAGTCCAGTCCTGTTTAGTTTCCTTTAGTCCTTTAGTTTGACTTTATTTAGTTTAGTCCTGGTTTCAGTCCTTTCAGTCCTGGTTTAGTCCTAGGTTTAGTCCAGTTTAGTTAGTCCCAGTTTAAGTCCTGGTTCCTGGTTCCAGTCCTAGTTCCTAGTTTAGTCCTGGTTTAGTTTAGTCCACTTTAGTCCTTTAGTTCCAATCCTGGTTTTAAGTTCCTGTTTTAGTCTTGGTTCAGTCCTGGTTTAAGTCTTTGTTTAGTCCTGGTTTAGTTCCACTTTAGACCCAGTTTAGTCCTGGTTTAGGAAGATAAACTAACACGAGAGTCACATTTCGAGCAGATTTGTACAGAGTTACTCAGTTTTATGCAGAATAACAGAAGATTTGGAAATTATAGAACTTCTGTAATCACACTTTTATGTTTTGCTAATTTTGTTTATTTAAATTGAGTTTCGGTTCCGTTTTTGTGTGTGTGTGTGTGTGTGTGTGTGTGTGTGTGTTTGTGTGTGTGTGTGTGTGTGTGTGTGTGTGTGTGTGTGTTGTGTGTGTGTGTGTGTGTGTGTGTGTGTGTGTGTGTGTGTGTGTGTGTGTGTGTGTGTGTGTGTGTGTGTGTGTGTGTGTGTGTGTGTGTGTGTGTGTGTGTGTGTGTGTGTGTGTGTTGTGTGTGTGTGTGTGTGTGTGTGTGTGTGTGTGTGTGTGTGTGTGTGTGTGTGTGTTGTGTGTGTGTGGTGTGTGTGTGTGTTGTGTGTGTGTGCGAAAGTGTAATCCTGCTCTGTCGAAGTCCTGTTTTAGTCTTAGTTTAGTCCTGGTTCAGTCCTGGTTTAGTCCTAGTTTAGTCCTGGTTCAGTCCTGGTTTAGTTCTGGCTCAGTCCTGGTTTAGTCCTAGTTTAGTCCTGGTTCAGTCCTGGTTTAGTCCTGGTTTAGTCCTGGTTCAGTCTTGGTTTAGTCCTGGTTCAGTCCTG
>NW_026571047.1:34756029-34778529 GCF_026225935.1 Boleophthalmus pectinirostris
ACCAATAAGAAACAAGTTTTAAGTTCAATTTAAATGTCAAAGTCCTGGTTTAGTCCTGGTCTAGTCCTGGTTCAGTCCTGGTTCAGTCCTGGTCAGTCCTGGTTTAGTCCTGTTTAGTCCTGTTCAGTCCTGGTTTTAGTCCTGGTTTAGTCCTGGTTCAGTCCTTTCAGTCCTGGTTAGTCCTGTTTAGTCCCTTCAGTCTGGTTTAGTCCTGGTTAGTCCTGGTTCAGTCCTGGTTCAGTCCTGGTTTAGTCCTGGTTTAGTCCTGGTTTAGTCCTGTTTAGGTCTGGTTTAGTCCTGGTCCTGGTTCAGTCCTGGTTTAGTCCTGGTTAGTCCTGTCCTGGTTTAGTCCTGGTCTAGTCCTGGTTCAGTCCTGGTTTAGTCCTGGTTTAGTCCTGGTTTAGGGAACATAGAACCACAGCACGGTTCTAAAGTCCAAGTGTGAGTCACCCTCAGTTTTCGTTCAGCTCTGGTTTGGTTCTGGTTTAGTCCTGGTTTAGACCCAGTTTGTAGTCCTGGTTTAGCTCTAGTTTAGACCAGGTTTAGTTCTGGTTTAGTCCTGGTTTAGACCCAGTTTGTAGTCCTGGTTTAGTCCTGGTTTAGCTCTAGTTTAGACCAGGTTTGGTTCTGGCTTGGTCTTTTTCAGATAAAAGTTGTTCGTCTTTCTGGAGAAAAGGGAAGTGTGGAGTTTTATCTGTAAAAAACCAGACGATGTTCTTTCTGCAAAGAGTTTGTAATTTTACCACAAATTTACACTCACAGTGTAATCCTGCTCTGTCGAAGTCCTGTTTTAGTCCTGGTTCAGTCCTGGTTTAGTCCTAGTTTAGTCCTCAGTCCTGGTTTAGTCCTGGTTTAGTCCTGGTTCAGTCCTGGTTTAGTCCTGGTTTAGTCCTGGTTCAGTCCTGGTTTAGTCCTGGTTTATTCCTGGTTTAGTCCTGGTTCAGTCCTGGTTTAGTCATGTTTTAGTCCTGGTTTAGACGTGGTTCAGTCTTGGTTTAGTCCTGGTTTAGTCCTGGTTTAGTCCTGGTTCACTGGTTCAGTCCTGGTTTAGTCCTGGTTCAGTCCTGGTTCAGTCCTGGTTTAGTCCTGGTTTAGTCCTGGTTCAGTCCTGGTTTAGTCCTGGTTTAGTCCTGGTTCAGTCAGTTGGTTTAGTCCTGGTTTCAGTCCTGGTTCAGTCTGGTTTAGTCCTGGTTTAGTCCCTGTTCAGTCCTGGTTTAGTCATGTTTTAGTCCTGGTTTAGTCCTGGTTTAGAGTGGTTTAGTCCTGGTTTAGTCCTGGTTTAGTCCTGGTTTAGTCCTGGTTTAGTCCTGGTTTCAGTCCTGGTTAGTCCTGGTTTAGTCCTGGTTTAGTCCTGGTTTAGTCCTGGTTCAGTCCTGGTTTAGTCCTGGTTTAGTCCTGGTTTAGTCCTGGTTCAGTCCTGGTTCAGTCCTTGTTTAGTCCTGGTCAGTCCTGGTTCAGTCCTGGTTAGTCTGGTTTTAGTCTGGTTAGTCAGTCCTGGTTCTTGGTTTAGTCCTGGTTTAGTCCTGGTTAGTCTGGTTAGTCCTGGTTCAGTCCTGGTTTAGTCCTGGTTTAGTCCTGTTTAGTCCTGGTTTAGTCCTGGTTTAGTCCTTGGTTTAGTCCTGGTTTAGTCCTGGTTTTTAGTCTGGTTTAGTCCTGGTTCAGTCCTGGTTCAGTCCTGGTTTAGTCCTGGTTTAGTCCTGGTTTAGTCCTGGTTTTAGTCCTGGTTCAGTCCTGGTTTAGTCCTGGTTTAGTCCTGGTTTCAGTCCTGGTTTAGTCCTGGTTTAGTTCCTGGTTTAGTCCTGGTTTAGTCCTGGTTAGTCCTTTAGTCCTGGTTTAGTCCTGGTTCAGTCCTGGTTTCAGTCCTGGTTAGTCCTGGTTTAGTCCTGGTTCAGTCCTGGTTTAGTCCTGGTTTAGTCCTGGTTTAGTCCTGGTTCAGTCCTGGTTTAGTCCTGGTTCAGTCCTGGTTTAGTCCTGGTTTAGTCCTAGTTTAGTCCTGGTTCAGTCCTGGTTCAGTCCTGGTTTAGTCCTGGTTCAGTCCTGGTTCAGTCCTGGTTTAGTCCTGGTTTAGTCCTGGTTTAGTCCTGGTTTGTGTCTTTCAGGATGGATTTCTCTGAGGTCTACAGTGACTCCGTGGGCAGTATCTCGGCGGCTGCTCGGTCCGGGTCTTTGGTCCGAGTCCGGGACCTGGTTCAGTCCGGACTCAGTTTGGACGTGAAGGACAACCGGGGCTGGACCTGCCTCCACGAGAGCGCTGCTCAAGGGCACAAGGGCTGCGTGAGGGAGATCCTCCGAGCCGCCGGTGAGGAAACGTCAAGTACAATTCTGATCAGATTTAAATTAAAGCTGAATCCAGCGCCAAAAATATCGAAAGCAGATCGATACTAAAACATTCCGTGGATTTCCCGGTTTTCTTGTCCCGGTTTTTCCCGTAGCCTCGTCGTCGTCTCTGGATTTCCAGTCGTTCGTGGACGTTCAGACTCACGAGGGAGAAACGCCGCTGTTCCTCGCCGCTCAGAACGGACGCCTCTCTGTCGTCAAACTCCTGCTCCGAGCCCGAGCCCACGTCAACCTGCAGACCAACGACCTGTCCAGCCCCCTGTACACAGGTCCAGACCTGGACCAGACCCGGACCAGACCTGGACCAGACCTGGACTAGACCTGGACCAGACCTGGACCAGACCTGGACACC
Source organism: Boleophthalmus pectinirostris (assembly GCF_026225935.1). Lineage (NCBI taxonomy): Eukaryota > Metazoa > Chordata > Actinopteri > Gobiiformes > Gobiidae > Boleophthalmus > Boleophthalmus pectinirostris. Next base: position 34,758,719 of record NW_026571047.1, read on the forward strand.
AGACCTGGACCAGACCTGGACCAGACCAGACCTGGACCAGACCTGGACCACGTCAACCTGCAGACCAACGACCTGTCCAGCCCCCTGTACACAGGTCCAGACCCTGGACCAGACCCGGACCAGACCTGGACCAGACCTGGACAGACCTGGACCTGGACCAGACCTGGACCAGACCTGGACCAGACCTGGACCACGTCAACCTGCAGACCAACGACCTGTCCAGCCCCCTGTACACAGGTCCAGACCTGGACCAGAGACCAGACCTGGACCAGACCTGCAGACTGGACAGACCTACCTAGACCTGGACCAGACCTGGACCAGACCCAGACCTGGACCAGACCTGGACCACGTCAACCTGCAGACCAACGACCTGTCCAGCCCTGGACCTGTACTGGACCAGACCTGGACCAGACCTGGACCAGACCTGGACCAGACCTGGACCAGACCTAGACCTGGACCAGACCTAGACCTGGACCAGACCTGGACCACGTCAACCTGCAGACCAACGACCTGTCCAGCCCCCTGTACACAGGTCCAGACCCGGACCAGACCTGGACCAGACCTGGACTAGACCTGGACCAGACCTGGACCAGACCTACACCAGACCTGGACCAGACCTGGACCACGTCAACCTGCAGACCAACGACCTGTCCAGCCCCCTGTACACAGGTCCAGACCTGGACCAGACCAGACCTGGACCAGACCTGGACTAGACCTGGACCAGACCTGGACCAGACCTGGACCAGACCTGGACCAGACCTGGACCACGTCAACCTGCAGACCAACGACCTGTCCAGCCCCCTGTACACAGGTCCAGACCAGACCTGGACCAGACCTGGACCAGACCTGGACTAGACCTGGACCAGACCTGGACCAGACCAGACCTGGAGACCAGACTGGACCTGGACCAGACCTGGACCAGACCTGGGACCACGTCAACCTGCAGACCAACGACCTGTCCAGCCCCCTGTACACAGGTCCAGACCTGGACCAGACCTGGACCAGACCTGGACCAGACCTGGACTAGACCTGGACCAGACCTGGAGTAGACCTGGACCAGACCTGGACCAGACCCGGACCAGACCTGGACCAGACCTTGACTAGACCTGGACCACGTCAACCTGCAGACCAACGACCTGTCCAGCCCCCTGTACACAGGTCCAGACCTGGACCAGACCTGGACCAGACCTGGACCTAGACCTGAACCAGACCTGGACCAGACCTGGACTAGACCTGGACCAGACCTGGACCAGACCTGGACCACATCAACCTGCAGACCAACGACCTGTCCAGCCTCCTCTACACAGGTCCAGACCTGGACCAGACCTGGACCAGACCTGGACTAGAACTGGACTAGACCTGGACTAGACCTGGACTAGAACTGGACTAGACCTGGACTAGAATTGGACTAGACCTGGATTAGAACTGGACTAGAAGTGGGCGAGACCTGGGATAGACCTGGACTAGATCTGGTTTAGACCTGAATTAGTCCGGGTTTAGACCTAGTTCCTTTCTGGTTTAGTCTTGGGTTGGTCCCAGTTTAGTCATAGTTTAAATGTGGTGTAGTCCTGGGTTAAATCTGGTTTAGTCTTGGTTTAGTTTTGGGATAGACCTTGTTTACACCTGGTTTAGTCTTGGTTTAGTCCTGGTTTAGACCTAGTTTAGACCTGGTTTAACCCTGGTTCATTCCTGGTTTAGACCTGGTTTAGTCCTGGTTTAGTCCTGGTTCATTCCTGGTTTAGTCCTGGTTCATTCCTGGTTTAGACCTGGTTTAGTCGTGGTTTATTCCTGGTTTAGTCCTGGTTTGTTTTAAAAGCCTCGTGTCCTCGTCTGTACAGTCTCTACTTGACTCTGGACCGGGGGTGGGCAAACTTTTTTGACTCGTGGGCCAAAAAAAGGTTCTAAAATTTGACAGGAGGGTCGGACCAGGAGCAGACGGGTGGAGGTTTTTGGTGATCCACCTCATAAGAGAAGAAAAATAACACGGGATACGTAGAAAACAACTCCACTCATCTTTACAGACGGGCTGAATACAACATAATCTGAATACAACATAATCTGAATACAACATAATCTGAATACAACATAATCTGAATACAACATAATCTGAATACATCATAATCTGAATACATCATAATCTGAATACATCATAATCATCATAATCTGAATACATCATAATCTGAATACAACATAATCTGATACATAATCATAATACTGAATACAACATAATCTGAATACAATAATCTGAATACATCATAATCTGAATACATCATAATCTGAATACAACATAATCTGAATACAACATAATCTGAATACATCATAATACATAATCTGAATAATCTGAATACATCATAATCTGAATACATCATAATCTGAATACAACATAATCTGAATACATCATAATCTGAATACAACATAATCTGAATACAATCATAATCTGAATACATCATAATCTGAATACATCATAATCTGAATACAACATAATCTGAATACAACATAATCTGAATACATCATAATACTCCGCTCCTCAACAAAGGTGAATGTATCTAGAGTGCGCCATCTATTGGGAAACGCCAGAATTGCAGGGAAAATAAGACATTAATGAGTTTTTTAAATTATTATCATTACTATTATTTATTCAAGTTTGGCGGGCCGGATTCAAAAGATTAAAGGGCCGCATATGGTCCCTGGGCCGTAGTTTGCCCAGCCCTGCTCCAGACTGTTTGGTGTTTCTGCTCATTGTTCGTCCTTCATGTTGTCCGTGTTGTGTTCGTGTTTCCAGCGGTGGACAGAGGTCACACAGAGGTCGTGCAGCTGCTGCTTTTGAAAGGAGCTGAGGTGAACCGGAGCCACACCGCCTCCTGCTGGACGTGTCTGCACCAGGCCGTCTACAAGGTCACACACACACACACACACACAAGGTCACACACACACACAAGGTCACACACAAGGTCACACACACACAAGGTCACACACACACAAGGTCACACACAAGGTCACACACAAGGTCACACACACACAAGGTCACAGACACACACAAGGTCACACACACACAAGGTCACACACACACAAGGTCACACACACACAAGGTCACACACACACACAAGGTCACACACACACACACAAGGTCACACACACAAGGTCACACACACACAAGGTACACACACACACACAAGGTCACACACAAGGTCAACACACACACACACAAGGTCACACACACACACACACAAGGTCACACACACACAAGGTCACACACACACAAGGTCACACACACACACAAGGTCACACACACACAAGGTCACACAAGGTCACACACACACAAGGTCACACACACAACTCTGTTTTTAAACACAGCTCCAAACTTCTGACACACAAATGTTTCTCCTTCTCGTTCTTTGTTTGGGATCAGCTCCACAAACTCGTCTTATTCATCTGGTTTAAAATCCTTTCATCTGAAACTCTCACGTCTTTGGGTTTGAATTTCACTTTGGGTTTAATTTCCTCCTGACAGAGACGACCAGCTCTGCTAGGGACAGAGAAGTAATCAAAATAAAACCAAGTTGTAAAATGGAATAAATGAAAATAATGTTTAATTAACAGGGGTGTAAAAGGTAAATTAACAAAAGACTAAAATATACAGAAAATAACCTAAACTAAGAAACAAAACAACAGAATAAACTGAGTTTTGTGCCACAAAAGGAATCACGCAGGTTTACACAAAACGAGTGGTAAAATTAAGGGACAAACATGAACTAAAACACAAGTTCCTCAAATTAAACCACAAAAACCCACAAACAGAATCGAGTGACCAAATCAAAAAAGGCACAAAACAGAACTAAACTAAACTCCACACACGAACACAAACTGGCAGACGGGGCACCGAGGCCAGCAGCCCCGAACAGGTGCTGATAATCTCCTTACATCAGGGGCGGAGTCTGCAGGTGAGGTGGGCGTCGACCTGCCCCACCAATCACAGACCAGGGCTCCCGCAGCAGGAATCAGGAGAACTCAGCAAAATCATTTAGAACGCACAAAACTAATTAGAACTAAAGCACTGGGGCCGTAACAGCCGCGCTGATGTTTTTTGTTCCCGTCCTCAGGGTCACAGTGACATCGTGGAGCTGTTGGTCTCAGTTTGTGACCTGGAGTCTAAAGACGATCACGGCATCACTGCTCTGTTCGTGTCGGCTCAGTACGGACGCTCCCGCTGCCTCAGGATCCTCATCGCCGCAGGTCAGAACAAACCACACTGACAAAACACATTGAACAAGAGTTTAAGACTGTGGTGCCCAGTACGTCGAGCTCCAAGACACTGTGGGTAGATCGAACTGTCGCAGGACTCGAGGCTGGTCTTCATACTGTTTTTTTTTTTTTTTACGATCTTGGTCTTGTTTTGCCATTTGAATATCTTTAGTTGAGGTTGGGTGTCTGATAAATGTGGAGCAGAAATCTTTAGGAGTTATGTGGAGGCACTGACTTCTGCGTCGACTCATCACAATCTGCCACCGTCGCCTTGTCGCTGTCGTTTTTAATTTATGGATCTGCGTCGAGGTCTCTGCGCCACCAAGTAATTCACTGCCACAACACTAGGAGGCGAGGATTTAAAACTGGAGTTCATTTAAACAAAATGAAGCGGGAAAGTGGAGTATCAGAAATGTTTGTATCTGAGGTGCATGTCTGTCGACTCAGACGTTCTGCGGAGAAGATTCAAGGCCACACAGACGATTTGACACACGACCATAAATTGGGCTTTAAGGAGACTAGTGCCCCCACTAGGGACCTACCCTTCCCNAGGTCACACACACACACACAAGGTCACACAAGGTCACACACACACACAAGGTCACACACACACAAGGTCACACACACACAAGGTCACACACACACAGGTCACACACACACAAGGTCACACACACACAAGGTCACACACACACACAAGGTCACACACACACACAAGGTCACACACACACACAAGGTCACACCACACAAGGTCACACACACACAAGGTCACACACACACAAGGTCACACACACACAAGGTCACACACACACACACACACACAAGGTCACACACACACACAAGGTCACACACACACACAAGGTCACACACACAAGGTCACACACACACACACACACACAAGGTCACACACACACACACAAGGTCACACACACAACTCTGTTTTTAAACACAGCTCCAAACTTCTGACACACAAATGTTTCTCCTTCTCGTTCTTTGTTTGGGATCAGCTCCACAAACTCGTCTTATTCATCTGGTTTAAAATCCTTTCATCTGAAACTCTCACGTCTTTGGGTTTGAATTTCACTTTGGGTTTAATTTTTCCTCCTGACAGAGACGCCCAGCTCTGCTAGGGACAGAGAAGTAATCAAAATAAAACCAAGTTGTAAAATGGAATAAATGAAAATAATGTTTAATTAACAGGGGTGTAAAAGGTAAATTAACAAAAGACTAAAATATACAGAAAATAACCTAAACTAAGAAACAAAACAACAGAATAAACTGAGTTTTGTGCCACAAAAGGAGTCACGCAGGTTTACACAAAACGAGTGGTAAAATTAAGGGACAAACATGAACTAAAAACACAAGTTCCTCAAATTAAACCACAAAAACCCACAAACAGAATCGAGTGACCAAATCAAAAAAAGGCACAAAACAGAACTAAACTAAACTCCACACACGAACAACACAAACTGGCAGACGGGGCACCGAGGCCAGCAGCCCCGAACAGGTGCTGATAATCTCCTTACATCAGGGGCGGAGTCTGCAGGTGAGGTGGGCGTCGACCTGCCCCACCAATCACAGACCAGGGCTCCCGCAGCAGGAATCAGGAGAACTCAGCAAAATCATTTAGAACGCACAAAAACTAATTAGAAGCTAAAGCACTGGGGCCGTAACAGCCGCGCTGATGTTTTTTGTTCCCGTCCTCAGGGTCACAGTGACATCGTGGAGCTGTTGGTCTCAGTTTGTGACCTGGAGTCTAAAGACGATCACGGCATCACTGCTCTGTTCGTGTCGGCTCAGTACGGACGCTCCCGCTGCCTCAGGATCCTCATCGCCGCAGGTCAGAACAAACCACACTGACAAAACACATTGAACAAGAGTTTAAGACTGTGGTGCCCAGTACGTCGAGCTCCAAGACACTGTGGGTAGATCGAACTGTCGCAGGACTCGAGGCTGGTCTTCATACTGTTTTTTTTTTTTTTTACGATCTTGGTCTTGTTTGCCATTTGAATATCTTTAGTTGAGGTTGGGTGTCTGATAAATGTGGAGCAGAAATCTTTAGGAGTTATGTGGAGGCACTGACTGTTCTAAAGGCTGAAGTATATTTCTGCGTCGACTCATCACAATCTGCCACCGTCGCCTTGTCGCTGTCGTTTTTAATTTATGGATCTGCGTCGAGGTCTCTGCGCCACCAAGTAATTCACTGCCACAACACTAGGAGGCGAGGATTTAAAACTGGAGTTCATTTAAACAAAATGAAGCGGGAAAGTGGAGTATCAGAAATGTTTGTATCTGAGGTGCACGTCTGTCGACTCAGACGTTCTGCGGAGAAGATTCAAGGCCACACAGACGATTTGACACACGACCATAAATTGGGCTTTAAGGAGACTAGTGCCCCCACTAGGGACCTACCCTTCCCTGGTGCCTCCTCGGCTCAGGTACTCCAAGGTCTAAACCTGGTCTAAACCTGGTCTAGTCCTGGTCTAGTCTGGTCTAGTCCTGTATCTCCCTCTAGGTGCCTGTGTGGACACCCAGGTCTCAGACAGATCTAACCCTGGTGTAAACCTGGTCTAAACTGGGTCTAACCCTGGTCTAAACTGGGTCTAACCCTGGTCTAAACTGGGTCTAAACTGGGTCTAAACTGGGTCTAACCCTGGTCTAAACTGGGTCTAAACTGGGTCTAAACTGGGTCTAACCCCGGTCTACCCGTGTCCGTGTTGCAGGAGCGTGTGTGGACTCTCAGGCGTCAGACGGAGCTTCTCCTCTGTTCTTGGCGTCTCAGGAGGGACATGAGGCGTGTGTGTCTGAGCTCCTCTGTCACGGCGCAGATCCAAACCTGAGCTGCAGCGCCGAGTGGAACCAGCTCCCTCTGCACGCCGCCGCACAGTTTGGACACACAGGGTACAAAAACACAATATTTATATATATTTATATATTTATATAACAATATTAATATTTCTATTTCTATTTATTCTTCACACAAACAGAATCCTCTGCACTGGGGCGTCTAAAATTCTTTTAACCAAACACAGACACAAACACAGGTCTTCACCAGACATTATTCACTCTGTCCACACTCAGGGTGTAAACTTGTCCTGTAGCCACAGCTGCCCTGGGACAGACTGACGGGAGCGAGGCCTTAAATCACTCACACACATTCAAACACCGACACAGTCACAGGAAATCAGGTCCAAAGAAAATCTGTTTTATATTCTCTAGATTAGAACCTTGTATTTGGTTCCATATCTGGCCAAAATATTTGGGTCCAAATAAATGAATATTTGGAGTTTGCTCACGACTTGAAACTGTCCCTGATGCAGAGTTCTGATCCAGGTTCTCTGGATGTTCTGTTGTTCATGTTCACTCCTCCGTCTCTCGTCAGGATCCTGCAGAAGCTGATCCCGCTCACAGACCGCTCCATAGGCCACGCCCCCGGACAGGTGAGCCCGCTGTACCTGTGCGTGCAGAGTGACCAGAGGGGGGCGCTGCAGCTGCTCCTCCGGGAGGGCTTCAGTCCAGACGCCCAGGACTGTGAAGAGCTGCTGGGCCTGAAGTCTCCTCTGACCCAGGCCGTGTCCCTGACTCTCACCGACCACCGCCGCGGGTAAGAGTCCTGGGTTAGTCCTGGTTTAGACCTGGTTTAGTCCTGGTTTAGTTCTTTCTTTCTCTGTTCTTTCAGTCTGGACTCGGTGAGGATTCTTCTGTCGGCTGGAGCTTCAGTCCTCAGGGAGACCTGGGCTCTGGTTTTAAAATCAGACCAACCGGACCTGCTCCAACTGATCCTGGACTTTAGGACTTTCCCCGGACTTTCACCCCACTGCCAGGTCTCTCTTGGTCCTGGTCCTGGTCCTGGTCCCGGTCTCAGTCCCGGTGTTGGGTCCAGGAGGTTCTTGTCGGAGCAGGAGGTGCAGGCTCTGCTGGAGGAGGCCGTGGGTCAGACTCAGACGGGGCTGATGTGGATCCCTCTGCTGCTGAACGCCGGACTAGAACCGAACACCCTGATGGACCAAAGAACGTAAAAACTAAAGAACTGATCTAAAAACTAAAGAACATAAGAACAGATCTAAAAACTAAAAACTAAAGAACATAAGAACAGATCTAAAAACTAAAGAACGTAAAAACTAAAGAACGTAAAAACTAAAGAACTAAAGAACGTAAAAACTGTAAGAACAAGAACTAAAGAACTAAAAACTAAAGTAAAACTAAGAACACTAAAAACTAAAGTAAAAACTAAAGAACGTAAGAACAGATGTAAAAACCGTGGCAGATGTGTGTCCTGAAGCTGCTCTCTTGACCCTCTGTGTTGTTGTGTTGTTGTGTTTTGTTTCAGGTGCTCAGAGGCTCCTGGTCCCGTCCTGAACCTCCTGCTCCAGAACTTGGACTGGTCCGGTCTGGGTCCAGATCTGAGACTCGTCCTGGACCGGAGACGGACCGAGCAGACCTGGGTCCCTCTGCCGCTCTTCGGTACCAAACACAGATTCACACACGAGAAAGAAACGGATTCATCTGAACAAATATGAACTAACGCTCTTCTCTCTCTCTCTCTCTCTCTCTCTCTGTCCTCCTCTGCTCTTCTCTCTCTCTCTCTGTTTTTCTCATTTCTATCGTATTCCCTCCGTCTCTCTCTGCTCTTCCCTCTCTCCCTCGTATCTCCTTTTTTTTTCTTTTCTCCTCCCCCCTCTCACTTCTTCCCTCTGCTCTCTCTCCTTCCTCTCCCTCCTTTGCCTCTCCTTGCCCTCCCTCTCTCCCTCTCTCTCTCTAAACCCTCCTCCTCTCTTTTCCTCCATCTTTATCTCCCTCCTTCTCTCTCTCCCTCCCTCACCTCTCCCTCTTTCTCCTCTCTTCTTCCTCCTCCCTCTCCCTCTCCTCCTCTCCTCCTCCTCTCTCCCCCTCACTCTTTCTCTCCCTCTTTCCCCTTTCTCTGCTTCTTCCTCTCCCTCTCCTTCTCTCTCTCCCTCCCTCACCTCTCCCTCTCTTCTCTTCCTCTCTCCTCCCCTTTCTCTCTCTTTCTCTCTCTCTCTCCACTCTTCTGTATCTCTTCCTCTTTCCCTCCCTCTCTTCTCTTACTCCTCCTCTCTCTCCTCCCTTCCTCTTTCTCTCTCTTTTTCTCTTTCTCCTCTCCCTCTCCTCTCTCTTTCTCTCCCTCTCCCTTTATCCTCCCGCTCTCCCTTTCTTCTCCTCCTCCCTCTTTCTCCTTCTCTTCTTCTCCTCCCTCTTTCTCCCTCTCTTCTCCTCCTCCCTCTTTCTCCTCCTCTCTCCTCCCTCTTTCTCCCTCTCTTCTCTTTCCCCTTTCTCTCCTCTCCTCTCCCTCTCTCCCCCTCGCTCTTTCTCTCCCTCTTTCCCCTTTCTCTCCTTCTTCCTCTCTCCCTCTCTTCTCCTCCTCCCTCTTTCTCCTCTCTTCTCCTCCCTCTTTCTTCCTCTCCTTCTCTCCTCCCTCTTTCTCCTCTCTTCTCTTTCCCCTTTCTCTCCTTCTTCCTCTCCCTCTCCTTCTCTTCTCCTCCTCTCTTCTCCCTCCCTCTCTCCCCTCGCTCTTTCTCTCCCTCTTTCTCCTCTCTTCTTCCTCCTCCCTCTTTCTCCTCTCTTCTCCTCCTTCTCTTCTCCTTCTTCTCCTCCTCCTCCTCCTCCTCTCTCTCTCTCCGTCTGTCAGATTCCGTCCCCAGTCTTTTTCACTTGTGCAGGTCGAGCATCAGAAAACTTTTGGGTTCGGCTTCGTTGATGAAAACTACAATTTTACAGCAGCTTCCTGTTCCTGTTTCGTTACATCACTTCCTGCAGTTCAGAGACGTCCAATCATCAGCTGACGTCTCCTCTGCACAGAAACACTGAAATCTGAAATATCTCTTATAAAATAAAACAAATTAATTTCACTAATGAGACGGTGACGAGTTTTATTGAAATGTTTCAGCTCGGTGTGTTTCTTCTGACACAAGTTACACAGGGTTTTTCTCATGAAATATTTAATTTTCCTTTAAGATGAAATAATAGTGATATATCTTCATTTATAAAGCAAAAATCAATACAAAAGCATACAAATAACAAACAAAAACAATGATGCAACAATTCAATTTATTATAATAAATCAATAAAAAGAAATAGAATTAAAAGAAATAAGGAAAAAAATCAAGGTAAATGAAGACCAACCAATAAAAAAATAGTCTTAAGAAGTGTGTGAAGAACCCCTCAGTCGTCCAGGTAGAATCCATGAGGAGAAAAATTCAGTTTGTCGACTGGACAAAAGTTAGTTTGGTTGAAGACGTTTCGCAGCTCATCCAAGTTGCTTCTTCAGTTTCAGAACTCGACAAACTGAATTTTTCTCCTCATGTCTTAAGAAGTGATTTAAAAGATGATCCTGATGGTACGAGTCTTTTCTCCTCAGGCAGGTCGTTCCAAAGCTGAGACGCCCCCAGACTGAAAAAGGCTCCAGCACCTTCGACCGGAACCTGGACTTTGGAACAGACATGGGGACCTGAGGAGCTTTTATTTTTTATTATTTATTTATTTTTAATTATTTATTTGAGCAAGGCAAAACAAAATCAACAACACTAACAAAAAACAAACCAAAAACAAGGATATGTACATGTACGTATTTGGGACCTGGTGTTCAAAAGAAGGAGGATGAAGTTTTTAAAAAAACGTATGTCTTACACCAAATGTTTTACACAAATGTGGTCAGATCTAAGGCTGAAGAGGAACAGACACAGAGACCTGAGGATCTGCGGCTCGTACAGGGTTAAAAGTTCTGAATGTAACTTGGTGCAAAACTTAAACGAGCTTTAAAAGTGATCAGTAAAATCTTAAACTCAATTCTCAAACACAAAGGAGCCAGTGAAGGGAAGTAAAACAGGCTCATGTGTTGGTGTTTGTTAAACCCCGAGAGGAGCCGAGCTGCTGCTTCTGAACCAGTTGGAGGCAGGAGACGGATTTGGAGTTGAGGCTGGAGAGCACTAACAACGAGAACTAATGAACAAAAAATTAAATTTAAGCTAAAACAATTAGGGTAGGACAGGATAACATTTTTTTTACTTTACCCTTGTCCTTTTGAGCAACAGAAATGGTCCCAAACATGAACGTGTACATATCCTTATTTTTGTGATGTACCTTGCTCAAAAAAAAAAATAAATAAATAAAATAAAAAATGTGAAGTAATAAAGAACAGATTCTAAAATAACATCATAATAACAAGATATAATTCATGTTTTATATTGAAACACAGGATGAGGATAACCACTCTGCCACCGCAACACATGGTTCAATTTTGCTGTATCATTTTCATTAAAGCTGCTCTATGTAACTTTTCTGTTTGAGGATTTGCCACCTTCTCGTCTCCATGGAGATCCAGTCTAATCCATTTTATTTCTACAGCACAGACCTGGTCCTTGTCCAGCTCCGGGTCCACGTACGGTACTTTGATCGACTCTGATTGGCCCGTTTAAGATCATTTTGAATTACAATATAAACATATTTTATCATTTGAGCTCATGCCTGGACTAAAGCTGTGTTGATTTTATTTTAGAGGTGTTTTTTTTAACATGTGGTTGTCAAAATATCCAGTACATATTCAATATAAATGTACACACATGCATAAATACATATAAACATACACAAACAAATATATTTTCGTTTTTGGTCATACAAACTAATAATAATGATAAAGAAGGTATGAAAGTTTATCTTTTATGATGGTGCAGAATCGACAGAGGCGGCGCTACCTTTAGGCAACAGCAGGCGGCAGCTTAGGGCCCCTGAACCTGGAGAGGCCCCCAAACAACTGTCCTCAGTGTCACTAATGACCTAAGAGCAATTAGATTTTCTCTTAATATAACATAAAATGAGAGTAGTTTTACTTTTAAATTAAAAACATTTAAAAAACCCATCAAAATAGAATCTGATTATCAAATTTATTTTAACTGTCAAAGCGTTCGCCCTTTCACGTTAGAATGGACGAGTCGGCTTCACCCTGATCTGAACAGAATCATAATCATAATCGTATGTAATGGATGTAAAGAAAAATGTAATCGTACAAGTTAAAAAAAAAAAAAAAAAGGACTTCCAGCTCTGGTTTTCAAGTAGGCGACCGAACTGGTAAGACAAGTTTCCAATCCACCATAATTTAAATAAAGATGTGTGTGTCTCAAGAACAACAGGAAAAAAATAAACAATAAATACACAAAAATACAAAAAAATAATAATAAAAAATACCCACAAAAACAACAAATGGTGCATTATAGTGAGGACCCCAAACTCAAGTTCACCTCGAGCCCCCAAATTGTTAACTCCGCCACTGATAATTGAACCGTGAAAATGAAAAATGTAAGATTTTATTTTATTATTTTTCGTTTATGTTTGTAACAAACTAATTATGATAAAGAAGGCGCAGAAGTTTATTGTTTATCAAAATAAGCAAAATGAGAATGAAGAATGTAAGGATTTTTTCATTTTTAATTAGTAATCATCTGTTATTTATGTTCTGACGCTGTTTAAATATAAAACATGAATTATATCTTGTTATTATGATGTTATTTTACACTCTTGTTCATTATTCCACATTTTTAATTAATAATCATCTGTTGTTTATGTTCTGACTCTGTTTAACCTACTGCCGTGGAATCCTACTCTCTGATTGGCTCTCAGCGCTGTCACTCACGGCCTCTGCGTCACTGATTGGCTGCTGCCACGCTGCGGGGCGTATCTCCGGTTTGACAGGTGCATCGCGTCCAGAGAAGAATATCCGACATTTCCGACATTTTTGTGCGTTTAAACGTGTCCAGATGTGACCGAGACCCGGCGGGACCATCGACAGGATATGCCTTAATGTATTACATCCGTACGTAACCACACGCGCTTCTGTTTACTGTTTTAGAGCGGTTTTTGGGGCGGTGTTTTGTTAGCCGCTAGCTTCATTTTAGGCTCAGCGTGAAGCTAGCTGCGGCTAACGTCCACTCTCACTTTCACAAACAAACCCGCTCAAAGATGACATTTCTGCCTCTAAAGCTCTACATTTATAAACACCGAGGCTTTATTTCCATGCAGCGGTGTAAATAAGACGCGATCGAAGACTGAAATTGGTTTATTTTTTATTGAATGCGCCAAAAACGTAAGATTTTCCACGTGATTTGCTCCTAACAGCTGGAATTGGATTTTGAACTTTGACCCGGGGTTAGGATCCGAGTTTAACCCGGGACAGTCCCAGTTTAACCCGGGACAGTCCCAGTTTAACCCGGGACAGTCCCAGTTTAACCCGGGACAGTCCCAGTTTAACCCGGGACAGTCCCAGTTTAACCCGGGACAGTCCCGGCTTTGAGCCTGTGTCCCCAAAACCAGTGATTTGTCAGTGACATCAGGACTAAACCAGGACTAAACTAGGACTGAAACAGTACTAAACTAAGGCTAAACCAGGACTAAAATAGAACTAAACCAGGACTAAACTAAGACTAAAACAGGACTACACCAGGACTGTCTGGGTCTAGACCTGGTTTAGTCCTGATTTAGTCTTGGTTTAATCTTGGTCCAGCTCATTCAGTCCTGGTTCAGTCCTGGTTTAGACCTGGTTCAGTCCTGGTTAACTCCTGGTTTAGTCCTGGTTTAGTCCTGGTTCAGTCTGAGTCTAGTTTAAATAAGTGAAGAGTATAAATAAAACATTGACTGTAACAGAATCAGAGGCGTCGGGACTCAGACACTTTTACCTGAGCAACTTTACTTACTAAACTGTACTTTTATAGTACAGCAGTACTTTTACTCCTACGTGAGTAATACTTTTAGTGAAGAAAGAGTACTTTTACTCCCAGCTGTGAGTGAGTCTAACGGGACAAATGATTGATTGAAATGATTCTGACGTTTGTGTTTCTCTTTCAGATGTGATTCAGTTTGTCTCAGTTTTGTGTCCAGATTTCATGTTTTGTCCTTCAAATTATTTTAAATTCAAATTATATTAAATTCAAATAATAAATTCGATGTCACGTCCAGACAGTGCCGCTTTACGTGACTCTTACTTGAGCAGTACTTTTGCCTTAGTCTTTGTACTTCTACTTGAGTAATATTGTTTTGAAGTAGCGTTGCTCTTACTTCAGTTTACTTTAACATTCCCTGACGTCCTGGATGAGGAGGATGTGCTTATTGTGGTATTTTCCTTATCACTTTTATTGGGAGTCAAAGATCACGTTTATTTTCCTCGTGCTGTTTTTCTGTGAGTTCTTCAGACTGTAGAACGATCAGACTCACTGTTCTGTCTCTTTCTCTGGGTTTTCATCAGAAATATCCAAATGTCAAATCCACAAATGTTTTTTTTTTTCTCCTCGATTATTTCTGTCAGTGAGAAGCTCCATTCTCCAACCACACCTCAACATCTGGGAGGGCATCTGACGCACTAAACTAATAGTAAACCAGGACAAAACCAGGACAAAACCAGGTCAAAACCAGGACTAAACCAGGACTAACCAGGACTAAACCAGGACTAAACCAGGACTAAAATGGTCCGTTGTGTAATTAATGTGGACATCAGATGTAACATGTTTTTGGTTTTGGTTTTTGCTTCACTGAACAAACCGAGTGATTTAATTCTAGTTTAGATGTTGTTTTGTTCTCCTCAAGTCCCAGTCTAGTCTGGGTCTAGAACTGGTTCAGTTCTGCTTTAGTCCTGGTTTAATCTTGGTCCAGCTCAGTCAGTCCTAGTTCAGTTCCACCCTTAGTCCTTTTTCAGTCCTTCTTCAGTCCTTTTTTAGTCCTGCTTTAGTCCTGTTTTAGTCCTGCTTTAGTCCTGCTTTAGTCCTGCTTTAGTCCTGGGGAGATCTTCTTTAATCCAACAGATAAATCCTTCTCTTAAACTGTGGTTGTGTTTTTTGTGTGTTGTGTTTTTGTGTTTTCCAGCGGAGGCGCGGATGGAGGAGGTGCGTTCCCGTCCCTACATCATCCCCGTGCGGCCGGGCGGAGACATGAACCCCGCCCGCCGCAGAGACTCTGGAGTGTGGCACCAAACGCGCAGCTTACTCTACAAGAACCTGCTCATCAAGTGGAGGACCAAGCAGCAGTCGCTCCACGTGAGTCCCGTTGGTTTATGTTTGTGCGTAAAAATCTACATCCGCTCTACGCACACTTCCAGTTCTCCGCTTTCCCGCTTCATTTTCTAAACACGAACTCCAGTTTTAAATCATCGCCTCTTAGTGTTGTGGCGGTGAATTACTTGGCGGCGCACGGACGTCGACGCAGATCCACGATTCAAAAACGACGGCGGCAGAGTGCGATGAGCTGATGCAGAAATATAAAACGGCCTTGAGGAGAAAAGCTGAAGTTTTTGTTTTTCCAGGAGCTGATTCTTCCTCTTGTGTGTTTTCAGGAGCTGATTCTTCCTCTCCTGCTGCTCGGTCTCCTCATCCTCATCAGCACGTTGAACCCTCACGTGTACTATGGCAGCGTGAGCACCATGGAGCTGGAGCAGGACAGTCCGTTCCTCAAAGCTCTGGGCTACACTCCCATCAACAACATCACGTCCAGCATCATGGAGGAGGTCGCCCAGGAGCTGCGTATGTTCTTCTATTAACGGTTCCCCCTCTCTCCTCTCTCCTTTTATATTTCTCCCTCTCTCCTCCCCTCTGTCTGAGTAAAATGTGACGTCTCTGTCTCCCTCTCTTTCTTTCTCAGACATAGAGGAGCACCTGGAGATGTTTGCCACGGAGGAGGACCTGGAGAACGCGTCTCTGTATGAACCCTCCAGTTTCGTGGGAGTCGTGTTTTTGGACAAAGCCGCCACGTCGTACAGACTCAGATTCCCGTACAACCAGCTGCCCCTGCCCAGCGACTACACCGAGACATTTGGTACTGACCTTTCACCGTTTACCACAAACTTTTCACACCACAAGCCCCAAAACACTCCCCCTGACGACTAGGGACGCACCGAGTATGAGTGTTCTGTACTTGCAGATACAGTGAGTGTGTTCACATGCACATCAGTGTCCCGGTTATTATCCATATCCCGGTATGTCAGTATTTCTGAATAGGGATGGGCATGATTAATCGATAATTGATCATTAAGAATTTCATCGATTACGTTCATTTTAATCGACAAACCGAATGTAGGTTGCTGTGTGTAGTGTGACCAAACAGGTCTGTACATGTCGGTCAGTCTGCAGTAACGTACTGAAGTGCAAACGCGAACGATGTGCAACGATGATTTGTAGAAGAAATTCCACACTTTCCGTTGCGTTGGGACAAGTGTGAGTCCATGTGCACAGTGGATAAAGCAGCACATATGTTTCTGTGTCCAGTGGGAAAAAGTTTTTCCAGGTGAGAGTCGCTCAATGTGGATGACGAGGCCCCGCCCCCCTCCCCCCGTACGCTGTCCTGGTTTTGACAAACACAAATCTGGTCACACTGACCTGTATTCACCTGAGTCATGTCTTTTAATCCAACACAAGTTGAACCACATCAGCGACACAAGAGCTGGAGTTTTATCTTCACTTAGTTTATGTAAATTAGTGATGTGGTTTTAAGTTTTGTTTCTGTGAGATTTGAACAAAACTGAATTAAACACATTATAATGTCAAACAGCTGATGTGGATCTAGAGTCGTTATGTTTATATGTCGTAAAGTTGAATTTATTGATGCAGATTAGTGCAGATAGTAATAATAATGATGATCATTTTAATATAAAAAAGTTAATGATTAATCGATAATTGATCGTTAATTCTTCTGATGATCGATTAAGAAAATTTCATCGAATGACCGTCCCAAATTCTGAATGTGCTGTTCACATGAGCGCTGAGATACTCCTGTCCCTGTGACATGATCACGGTCGTACGTGTGCAGGTCGTGCGTGTGCAGGTGGTACGTGTGCAGGTGGTACGTGTGCAGGTCGTACGTGTGCAGGTGGTACGTGTGCAGGTCGTACGTGTGCAGGTCGTACTCCTGTGTGGAGCGTGTGTCTGCGTAAAGATCCAAACGAACAGTAGAAGTAATGTTTGTAAAGTTCACCATAATCCTCCTCTGTCCTGGTAAAACCCGGGAGGAAAAGTGTGAATTGTTGTTCACTTTGGGAACCACAGACTCCCAACACTTTATACTGTTTTACTTAGTAATTTTTGTTCTCTTAACTTTGTCGTAACTGTGATGTTTCATTTCGAGTCTTTCTTTGTCTCGTCTCCTGCAGCGAACTGTCTCTCCAGCTCCACAAACTGCAGAGCTGCAAACTACTGGTACTCAGGCTTCACCAGGCTCCAGAGTCTGATCGACGCTGCCATCATCCAGGTCTCAACACACACACACACACACACACACACACACACAGACACACACACACACACACACACACACACACACACACACACACACACACACACACACACACACACACACACACACACACACACACACACAGCACACACACACACACACACACACACACACACACAGACACACACACACACACACACAGACACACAGCACACACACACACACACACACACACACACACACACACACACACACACACACACAGCGCAGGAGTTTACCAATCAAAATGAAGTTTTATCTGGGTAACTGATTGTTTTCTAATACTATCGCACTTATAATGAATCTGCTTGAAATAAATAAAACAAAACAAAGGCAAAAGCTGCGTTGATTTTAAATTATATTCACCCACTTAGTGCAACATAAATGATAAAGTTCATAACAGCACCTCTTTAATGTTTATTGTCCCCGTGTGCCCAACTATCGTCTTTCATCTGTGGGACTGATTCAGTCCAGTGTCCTCACAACGGTCACAATCCCACCATGTGTTCGAACAGAATGTTAATCTGTTTAATCCGATATTGGCGATCTCCAAAAAACTGTATCCACAGTGTCGCAGCAGAGGAGTGAGGTCCTCGACACACACCTCAACAACTGCGATAAGGAAAGTACAGGGACGAGTCTCAGTGGCCTGAAGAGCTGGTCCTCTCTATTTAATCCTCTGCACGTTTTAAGTCGTCCAAATCCACTTCAGTTCAACTCGAGCAGTAGTCCGTGTTATGTCTCTAGGTCCTGAGAAAGCGGCAGCAGCACAGCGGTGAGTCGGGGCGGCGTGCGCGCTCACACGTGCACTCAAATATACCAATAGGACGGCACACCTCAGCGCATCGGATAAACAATAACAAAAAATAGTGGCCTTTAGAAATAAAGAAAAAATCCACACCTTATGTCGCCTGTGCTACATACTCATGGGTTTTATCTTTCTTTCTTTTTTAGGCGCCATTTTGAGGATTCTTGACCTTTCATAAGATATAATATTTGGTTTAGGATTAAACAACTCAGAGCAGAGCCTTCCTCTGGTTCAGGCTACGTTTATATGTGACACTCTGAACAGAAGACGCAAAAGTGGCGTCGCGTATTCACTTTTTATTCTGCATCTAGACGAGCGTTTTCAGGAGGAAATCTGTGTGCAAACGGTGACACAAAAGTGTGTGGAATTTGATTGTGTGTGGACGCCAGGCGGCTCGGTGGTGACACTTGGTGATGTATGTGACATAAACGTGTACGTGACCTGAGTTTTGCGTCTTGGGCAGTGTAGACGGAAACACTACAGCGGAGCCTATTCAACTCTTCCACTCTGGAGGGTGGCTTTAGATTTTTGCGTTTTTAAGCCCCAAAGACAGATGTCACTGTCTAAACGAAAGACTCTTCCCATCAAATATTCTGTGGTTTTTACCCTCAAGTGTTTTCTTGTGTAAACAGGCCCTGAATCTGTTCATGCTCCCTCTCTCTGTCTCTCCCTCTCTCTGTCTCTCCCCCTCTCTGTCTCTCCCTCTCTCTGTCTCTCCCCTCTCTGTCTCTCCCTCTCTCTCTCTCTGTCTCTCCCTCTCTTTCTCTCTCTCTCCCTCTCTCTGTCTCTCCCTCTCTCTCTGTCTCTCCCTCTCTTTCTCTGTCTCTCCCTCTCTTCTCTGTCTCTCCTCTCTTTCTCTGTCTCTCCCTCTCTTTCTCTCTCTCTCTCCCTCCCTCAGATGCAGACGAAGCGCTCGGTGTGGAGTGAGCTGGACTTCCGTGTGGTGATGATGGGTCAGCCCGGTTCTGTGGAGGTGCAGAAGTTTCCTCACGCTCTCATCTCCATCTACCTGGTCCTGGCCTTCACGCCCTTCGTCACCTTCCTCATCGTCAACGTGGCGGCGGAGAAAGAACATCGCCTCAAAGACACCATGACCATGATGGGGCTCTACGACACCGCCTTCTGGTGAGGAACTGCGTCAGATGCCCTCCCACCTAAAGGCCGCCGCACACTACAGGAGAATTTGCCCGATTTTGGCCGTGATTTCTCCTCCCCGACCTTTTCCTCCTGTGTGATTTTAAAGTGTCAAATCATAACCACCAAACATCAGCAACGCTGCGATAACAGCCGATAAAACAGAGCATCAGGGGCAGAGGAGACAGACACAGAGACGCAAAATACAAACTCAGGAAACAGTGAAAATAATGATTAGATTAGATCTTTATTCCTCACCTCTCGTAAAGTGGTCAATTTAAACCGCAGCGTCTCATCCACATTATCCAGAGAAATTGTCCTCACAAATAACGACCCCAGTTCACAAAACTGTGCTGTGAATCCAGTTTGA
>NW_026571047.1:34783529-34822938 GCF_026225935.1 Boleophthalmus pectinirostris
TTATTTTTCGTTCATAGACGCAGAAACGACATATTCACTTTTAAACTCGCCGCTCGTGATAAACACTTTCTCTTTTTCTCACACTCGTCTCAGACGTTTGAGTCAGAAAACGTGTGTGAAACGTTTGTGTAAAACAGAACAGAGTCTGAGTCCAGAAAGACGATGGAGACACAGTGAGTGTGTTTGAGCACAGACTGTGGGGGCAGAGTGGGAGGAGCCTCGTACTGTCTCTGCTGGAGGGGGCGGAGCTGCGGACACAGGCGTGTGACACAGTGAGACTCAGGAGGAAAAGAAAATAAATCATCCAGTCATCATCAAAGAAGTAACAGTCTGTGGGAAGAGTCGACTGGTTTATTATAAAATATAAAACAGAGAAACTCTGGTCTGATTTTCACTGAATAAACATTCTGAGCTGAACCAAATAAATTAAAACACTTCACATCAAAATCGACTTGATATCGTGACCCGTGTATGGAGATCCGTGTTGAGTCGTGGGGAAAGCGTTGACCTGTGTCTGACCTTGTGTAGGTGGTGTACCTGGAGGCGCAGGGAGATGGCGCCGTCTTCTCGTCTCTGTTGAACGGACCTCATCCTCTGTACGTCCCTCTGCTCATGCTCGTCTTAGACTGTGGACTCTACCTGCTGCTCGCCATTTACCTGGACCAAGTGCTGCCCGGTGAGAGGCTTGGACCGGGGTTAGACTGGGTTTAGAACTGGTCTGGTCCTGGTTTAGAACTGGTATAGTCCTGGTTTAGACCAGTTTTAGACCCTTTTTTTGTCCTGGTTTAGCCTGGGTGTAGTCCTAGTTTAGACCCTGGTTTAGTCCTGGTCTATACCAGGTTTAGACCGGGTTTAGACCCAATTTTAGTCCTAGTGTAGACCTGGTTTGGTCTTTAGTCTTGGTTTAGTCCTGGGTTAGACCTGGATTAATCCTCATTTGGTTTTTGGTTCAAATGTGACCAGATGTCACAAAATAAAATGTCCAGATTGTTCAAACTTGTGGAAAATGATTCTTTTCCGTTTGTACAAAAAAAGGACTCTTGGTTTAATGGGACAGTGAGTTTAGAACTAAAGTAATAATCTTAGTCTTATTGTAGTTTAGTTCTTGTTTTAGGTCTGGTTTAGTCCTGGTTTAGACCTGGTTTAGTCTTGAGTCAGTCCTGGTTTGGTTTCTGTTTTTATCTCTGTAATTAACTGAAATTAAATAAAACTGAAATCTTTCTCGTCTTTATTTTCGTCTGTAAATGTAAAATGTTTTATTTTGAAATAATCCTCGTGGTTGTGGTGGTTTTTGGTTCAGGAGAGTTCGGTCTTCGCCGCTCGCCGCTCTACTTCCTGAAGCCGTCCTATTGGTCCAAACGGAGTAAACGTTACGTGGAGGTGAGCTCAGGCTGCGACGCCGAGGCCAACGGGACGACAGGGGGCGCCGTCTCCATCGAACCCATCTCCCCGGAGTTCAGAGGCAAAGAGGCCATCAGGTCTGGACCCGGACCGGGACTAAAACACGACTAAAACAGGACCAAAACAGGACGAGACCGGGACGAGACCGGGGACTAAAGCGGGACGAGACCGGGACTAAAGCAGGATTGAAACAGGACGAGACTGGGGACAAGATTGGGGACGAGACCGAGACTAAAGCGGGACTAAAGCGGGACTAAAGCGGGACTAAAGCGGGACTAAAGCGGGACTAAAGCGGGACTAAAGCGGGACTAAAGCGGGACTGAAACAGGACAAGACCAGCACGAAACTGGGAGTACACCAGGAGTAGATCAGGACTAGACCGGGACAAGATTGTTACAAGACTGTGACGAGACCGGAACAAGACCAGGACTAGACCAAGATGAGACCAGGACTAAAGCAGGGCTAAACCAAGACTACACCAGGCCTAGACCAGGACTAGACCAAGACTAAAGCGAGACTTAAAATGACTAAACCAGGATTGAAACCAGGACTTGAGTAGGACTGAACCCAAGATTAAAGCAGGACTAGACCAGGACTAGCCCTGGACTAGACTAGGACTACACCACAACTAGACTAGGACTAGCACAGGATTGAACCACGATTAAATCAGGATGAAAAAATGACTAAATCGGGACTAAAGTGGGACTAAACCTGGACTATACCAGGACTATACCAGGACTCAATCAGGAATAAACCAGGACTAAAGCGCGGGACTCAACCAGGACTAGACCAAGACTAAAGTGAGACTTAAAATGACTAAACCAGGATTGAGACCAGGACTGAACCAGGACTTGAGTAGGACTGAGCCCAAGATTAATGCAGGACTAGACTAGGACTAGCCCTGGACTAGACTAGGACTACACCACAACCAGACTAGGACTAGCACAGGACTGAACCACGATTAAATCAGGATGAAAAAAGAACTAAATCGGGACTAAAGTGGGACTAAACCAGGACTTGACCAGGACTCAATCAGGAATAAAGCAGGACCAGGACTAGACCAGGACTAGACCAGGACTAGACCAGGACTAGACCAGGACTAGACCAGGACTATTAAAAACCTTCTGTCTCAATGTTTTGTGTTTCGTTCTAGAATCAACAACATCCGTAAAGTTTACAAAGAGAAGGACGGCACAGTGGAGGCGCTCAGGGGTCAGTCACATTAATCTGCTCTCGTTTGTGTTTAAACTTCAGAAAACTGTGCTCCACCTTGTGATGTCACGACGTAAAGCTCACAGGAGTCAGTTTTAACCCTCCCGCCCGTCTGTGCGCAGGTCTGACCTTTGACATCTACGAGGGTCAGATCACGGCTCTCCTGGGCCACAGCGGAGCGGGGAAGTCCACGCTCATGAACATCCTGTGCGGGATCTGCCCCCCCACCTCCGGCTCCGCCTTCATCTACGGCTCCCCGGTGTGCGAGGTCGCCGACCGCCACGAGATGAAGCAGCTCGTCGGAATCTGTCCCCAGTTCAACATCATCTTCGACGTCCTCACCGTGGAGGAACATCTCAGAACCTTCGCCGCCATCAAAGGGATCCCCAAGAACCAGATCGACGAAGAGGTGACGAAAAAAACAGGACTGGACCAGGACTGGACCAGGACTGGACCAGGACTGGACCGGGACTAGACCGGGACTAGACCGGGACTAGACCGGGACTAGACCGGGACTAAACCAGGACTGAACCAGGACTGAACCAGGACTGAACTGAGACTAAAGCACCTTTTCTTTTCTTCAGGTGTCTAAAGTTCTGAAGGACCTGGACCTGGAGAAGATCCAGACGGCTCAGGCCAAAAACCTGAGTGGAGGCCAGAAGAGGAAGCTCTCTGTGGGCATCGCCATCCTGGGAGACCCCAAGGTACCAACCACACGTCCTCTGTCCTCTGTCCTCTGTCCTCTGTCCTGTCCTCTGTCCTCTGTCCTCTGTCCTCTGTCCCCTGTCCTCTGTCCTCTGTCCTCTGTCCTCTGTCCTCTGTCCTGTCCTCTGTCCTGTCCTCTGTCTCTGTCTCTGTCCTCTGTCCTCTGTCCTCTCTGTCCTCTGTCCTCTGTCCTCTGTCCTGTCCTCTGTCCTCTGTCCTCTGTCCTCTGTCCTCTGTCCTGTCCTCTGTCCTCTGTCCTCTGTCCTCTGTCCTCTGTCCTCTGTCCTCTGTCCTCTGTCCTCTGTCCTGTCCTCTGTCCTCTGTCCTCTGTCCTCTGTCCTCTGTCCTCTGTCCTCTGTCCTCTGTCCTCTGTCCTCTGTCCTCTGTCCTCTGTCCTCTGTCCTCTGTCCTGTCCTCTGTCCTCTGTCCTGTCCTCTGTCCTGTCCTTTAGTCCGACAGAACCTGAACCACGTCAGCGCACAAGGAAACATCTGTTTTTATCAGCGCTTTATAGTTTATGTAAATGAGTCATGTGGTTTTAAGTTTCATTGATACCACAGGACACTGTAATACTCTATTATCACCCAAGTAGAAGTGTGTGTGACTCATCTGCGAGCGGCGTGTTGAATCTGAAAACCCCAGATTCTGACGGAGTTGAGTCTCGTACGCAGATGATCCTCAGTCCGTCTCTGTCCCTCAGATCCTGCTCCTGGACGAGCCGACCGCCGGGATGGACCCCTGCTCCCGGCACCAGGTCTGGACTCTGCTGAAGAGCCGACGGGCAGAGAGGGTCACCGTCCTCAGCACCCACTACATGGACGAGGCCGACATACTGGCAGGTAACACGAGGCTAACCACTCTGCCACTCTGCCACTCACACACTACAGGACAAGGTGTGACGAGGCTGATCTACTGGGTTCAGAGCACAGATCAGCTCACCTGTTGTAGTTCCAGTTAGGGATGGGCATGATTAGTCGATTAATTGATAATTTTTCATTAAGAATTTCATCGATTACGTTCATTTTAATCGACAAACCAAATGTAGGTTGCTGTGCGTAGCGTAGAGTGACCAAACAGGGTCAGTACGTGAAGCTCTCTGCACTCAGAAGGAGCGAGACACAAACAGTCTGCAGTGTACTGAAGTGCAAACGCGAACGATGTGCAACGATGATTTGTAGAAGAAATTCCACACTTTCCGTTGCGTTGGGACAAGTGTGAGTCCATGTGCACAGTGGATAAAGCAGCACATATGTTTCTGTGTCCAGTGGGAAAAAGATTTTCCAGGTGAGAGTCGCTCAATGTGGATGACGAGGCCCCGCCCCCCCTCCCCCCGTACGCTGTCCTGGTTTTGACAAACACAAATCTGGTCACACTGACCTGTATTCACCCGAGTCATGTCTTTTAATCCAACACAAGTTGAACCACATCAGCGACACAAGAGCTGGAGTTTTATCTTCACTTAGTTTATGTAAATTAGTGATGTGGTTTTAAGTTTTGTTTCTGTGAGATTTGAACAAAACTGAATTAAACACATTATAATGTCAAACAGCTGATGTGGATCTAGAGTCGTTACGTTTATATGTCGTAAAGTTGAATTTATTTATGCAGATTAGTGCAGATAGTAATAATAATGATGATAATTTTAATATAAAAATATTAATGATTAATCGATAATCTATCGTTAATTCTTTCAACGATCGATTAAGAAAATTTCATCGAATGCCCGTCACTAGTTCCAGCTCAGTCCTGTGCCTCTCCAGAGCACAGGCCTGTAGATCAGTGTGGACTTTTGTGTATTTTAAATCATAATAATGTTTGTCCATGTTGACAGTCTCTGTTTGTGTGTTCAGATCGTAAAGCAGTGATCTCTCAGGGACAACTCAAGTGTGTGGGCTCCTCTCTCTATCTGAAGACCAAGTGTGGGGTCGGCTACCACCTCAGGTCTGGCTCCTCTCCCCTACGCTGGACTCTGCTCTCCTCTCTCCTCTCTGTTGCTTGAGTATAAGTGTTTCCTGTTTTTGTTCAGGATGTCGATCACAGAGTCATGTGACTCGGACAAAGTCTCGTCTCTGGTCCAGAATCACGTCTCTAAAGCCCAACTGTCCCGACGCCACGAGAGCGAGCTCACCTTCACCCTGCCCTTTGAGAGCGTGGACACTTTCCCAGGTGCGGACTCACCTTGACTTATGATTCTTAGGTCTGACTCTCATTGGTGCTGGTCGTGTTTATAATCCTCTCTCTCCTCGGTCGTTGTTCAGGTCTGTTCTCGGAGTTGGACGCCGCTCCGTCTCTGGGCATCACTCATTACGGCGTTTCCATGACGACGCTGGAGGACGTCTTCCTGAGGCTGGAGGCTGAGGCCGAGGTCGACCAGGCCGGTGAGGGGCACTCTGTTTATACACTACAGTTACACTGACACACATGTGGTTTAATGATGCCTTAAGGTTCGTTCACACCAAGGCGTCAAAGCGTCCAGTTTCAATGCAAAGTCTATGTGGACGCGCGACTAGAGCGTCCTGCGTTTTTGCAGTGCGTTTTCGGCGTCAGCGCGGCGCGAATCTGGCGTCGACGCGGTGCGTCTTGGGCGTTTTGGCGTCAGCGGCCAAGACGCGCGTCCAAAGCGTCAGCGTCTAGAAGTTGAAAATGCTGAACTTTTTGCGTCAGACGAGCCGCGTCGACCAATCAGGGACGAGTATCCAGAGACGCAGCGACGTTATTATCAGGAAGAAAAACCCCAGAACCAGAACGAGAACCACAAACATGAGCGGAGAATAAATATATACACCACAATCACCGAGCCGATCGCAAGGACTACACCAGGACCGGACCAGGACTAGACCAGGACTAGACCAGGACTAAACAAGGACTAGACCGGGACTAGACCGTGATTAGACCAGGACTAGACCGGGACTGATCCAGTGTCATTAGCAGAGTATAAATATATATACGCCCCGGTCGTCGACCCGATTTCCTCCGCTGATGTTTTATGTCATAAAAACACTAAAGTCTCTCAGTCTGGTCTGATATTGTTTCGGGAAAAGACCAGGACCGGGCTCTTGTTTCCAGGGCAACGGACGCGCGTCAAGTATTTTTGTCCCGTTCGTCCACGGCGTCAAAGTCGAGCGTCGGGGGCGTCTAAACGCAAATGCAAACGCGTCCAAATAGAGACGTCAAGGTGTTTTTTGAAGCTTTGGTGTGAACGGCCTTTTACACTTATCACTGTGACTGATGATCTGTACCGATGTTCCCTCTACACACACACACACACACACACACACACACACACACACACACACACACACTCTCTCACACACACACTCACACACACACACACACACGCACTCACACACACACACGCACTCACTCACACACGCACTCACTCACGCGCGCACACACACACACACACACACACACACACACACACAGTATGAAAATAAGAGGCAGTGCAGTAGAAGTGTATTCTAATAGAAAGTTGAGTTGTTCTCATACCTGACAGTGTTGACTGTTGAGACGTGCTCCTCCTCAGAGGGGTCTCCTCAGAGGGGTCTCCTCAGAGGGGTCTCCTCAGAGGGGTCTCCTCAGAGGGGTCTCCTCAGAGGGGGTCTCCTCAGAGGGGTCTCCTCAGAGGGGGTCTCCTCAGAGGGGTCTCCTCAGAGGGGTCCTCAGAGGGGTCTCCTCAGAGGGGTCTCCTCAGAGGTCTCCTCAGAGGGGTCTCCTCAGAGGGGGTCTCCTCAGAGGGGTCTCCTCAGAGGGGTCTCCTCAGAGCGGTCTCCTCAGAGCGGTCTCCTCAGAGCGGTCCTCCTCAGAGGGGTCTCCTCAGAGGGGTCTCCTCAGAGGGTCTCCTCAGAGCGGTCTCCCTCAGAGCGGTCTCTCTCAGAGGGGGTCTCCTCAGAGGGGTCTCTCAGTCTCCTCAGAGGGGTCTCCTCAGAGAGGGTCTCCTCAGAGGGGGTCTCCTCAGAGGGGGTCTCCTCAGAGGGGGTCTCCTCAGAGCGGTCTCCTCAGAGGGGGTCTCCTCAGAGGGGTCTCCTCAGAGGGGTCTCCTCAGAGGGGTCTCCTCAGAGGGTCTCCTCAGAGCGGTCTCCTCAGAGGGGGTCTCCTCAGAGGGGGTCTCCTCAGAGGGGTCTCCTCAGAGGGTCTCCTCAGAGCGGTCTCCTCAGAGCGGTCTCCTCAGAGGGGTCTCCTCAGAGGGTCTCCTCAGAGGGTCTCCTCAGAGGGGTCTCCTCAGAGGGGTCTCCTCAGAGGGGTCTTGTGATGGTCACTCTCTGCTGTTCCTGCTCAGTTCATTCACACAGGTCTTATTACTGTCTTCTGTCTGTGGGTGAAATCTCTAAGGAAACAACTGCAGGTAGAACAGGTGCACATGTCCCTTTTAGCCGTTCAAATACTCCCACATTCTGCCTGATATATGTGACTTTACACAGACACATGACCCTCTGTCTGGTCCTGACCATCTCTGTTTCAGACTACAGCGTGTTTAACCGCGAGCAGCCCGAGGACGAGGGCGATACTTCATCTGTGGACGACCTGGACCAGAGGCTCCTGAGCTTCTCCGAGTCTGACGGGGTCAAAGGTCACGCCCTGTGGAGGCAGCAGTTCAGCGCTGTGGCCTGGCTGCACATGCTCAACATGAGACGAGAGAGGAAGGCCTTTGTCTACACGTGAGTCTGTCCTCCAGATACACACCCATTTTGTGAAAACTCACCGTTCATTTGCTGTTGGCTGTGGGAATGTTTTTCACTGGTCTCCAGAGCAAATTGATGCAAGTTTAAGCAATGTTCAGTCTGGATTTAATACCAGATCCATGTTGATTAGTTTGATGTGTGTAGGTCCAGTGATCACAGAGATATGACCCATAAACCAGGTCAAACATCAGGCAGAATCAGAACAGACTTTATTGCCATATGTTAGTTATTATTGCATTGTAGTCTCTTTATCTCACAGGTGTCAAACAGATCCGGCCCGGGGGCCAGATCCGGCCCTCCAAGACCTTTAATCTGGCCCTCGGGTGATTTTCTACAAAAATATTTAAATTATAATTTCTATTAAAATCTTGTTAATTTTCTGTGGTGTTTATCACAGCAGAGTCTCCAGCGTCTCTGTACGTGGCCCCTCCCACCAGAGCAGCACAAATGAAGACTTGTCTCTTTCCAAACGCTCTTAAAGGACGATCGTTTTGACTGTTGACCGTGACACCCTCATCAGAAAAATGTCCAACATGAGAAAAGTGGAGCCGAGTGCAGGATTTTACAACAAAAATTGACTTATTCTATTTACAGACAAGTTCATGTTAAAACTTTGTGTTGAAATTGTATTCTTCTTAAAGTTTCAGGTTGTTCATAATATTATCATATTTAGTAAAAGAAAGAGTTCATCAATTAAAAAAGATTTGTGTAATAGATTTGTGTTTCTCTGCACAAATATTTGAACTTATTGTTATTTTTGGGGTTTATATGACATGAGTTTTCTGATCTGGACCATTTGGGATCAAAGTTGGTTGGACACGATCCCCGGACCAAAATGAGTTTGACTCTCCTGCTTTATCTCATTATGCGTCTCGTTATACAGTAGTTATTATTGCACTTTTGAATCTGTCTGCTGGTTTTATATTTCACAATAGTCCTTATTGTATTTCTGACCCTCTCTTTCTCTGTCTCTGTGTGTCTGTAGTTTTGCTCTGTTCCTGGTGTTCGTGGCTGCCGTCCTGGTTCTGTCTTTGGCCACTGGGAACATTCAGATCCACTCTCCGGACAGAGAGTTCCTCCCCGTGTATCTGCTGAGGAGGAACCAGGCCCCACACAGATACGCCACCAGCCTCCTGGTCCAGAACTCCTCAGGTCCAGAACCGTCTCCGTGTCACTCACATCTAATATTAACACCACTTTCTGAACCTGCAGTGAAAAAATCATTTGACTTTTGTTTGTTGACTTTTACACTGACAGAGTTTCAGTGAACTTTGTGACAGTTTTTGTTTTCTCTGGTCTGTTCCTCATCACAAACACACCTGGATTTATGTTTCGTTTCATTCACACAAACCCTGCACATTTTGATTTAGTTCTTCTCTCAAACCAAAAACACTTTATTCCCCCTTGTGATGTCATCATGTGGTGATACAGGAAGTGCTCCGCTGTGTTTGTAAACTCCACACATCTTCACTAGAATCAATCAAATAATTTCAGACCAGGAATTGTCGATCTCTACTGAACTAAAGGTAAAAGGAGCTGTTCACTTGAAAACTTCATGACATCACAAGGTGGAACAGAGCATTTTGAGCTTTGGAGGTATAGACACTTACACCAGCAGTGTCAGCAGCATGTACTTTTAAAAGCTTCAATTTACACCAGAGACAAAGATCTGCTCCTGTGATTCCAGCCTCTGTGTCTTCTCACGTTTAAACTCTAAACTCTGTCTTCTCACGTTTAAACTCTAAACTCTGTGTCTTCTCACGTTTAAACTCTAAACTCTGTCTTCTCACGTTTAAACTCTAAACTCTGTCTTCTCACGTTTAAACTCTAAACTCTGTGTCTTCTCACGTTTAAACTCTAAACTCTGTGTCTTCTCACGTTTGAACTCTAAACTTTTCCCATAGTTCATGTTTTTGTCGTTGATTGTCTCTGTTCTGTTTTAAATCTCTAAACTAAAGTGTCAGAGTGGAGGTTTTGCAGTGTTACGAGTCGTATCTGTGGAGCTGCGTTAATGAAGCTCGTGTCTGTGTCACTTTGCTCGTTGCTCCTCGCGCGACTCTAAACTTTCTGTCCTCGAGCTCCTGATGCGACGCTCTGTGTTTACGTGACTGTAGTGGTTTTATGCAACGGATTTTGAAAGGACATCGGAAGTTTATTTTGACCTTTGGCGTGATTATTTCCTGTTTTTCCCCTGATAAAAGTCTGGAGACGCTCTGATGCTGCAAAAGTAGAACTCCAATCTAATTTGAGCGACGTGTAGCATCATGACGCGGCTGATCGCGTGTCTGACACTGCTGGTGTAAATTTTCCAACCAGTTAAAATGGAACGTGACACCTGCTGATGTTCTGCTGCTGCTGCTGCTGCTGCTGCACTTACTCTGTCACACTTTGGTGAAAATATTGGGTAATAATAAAGAGTTACTCAAATATGTGTGAATGAAACAAAACACAACTCCAGCTCTGTTTGTGAGGAGAGAACAACATTAAAGGTTGTATGGAGGATTTTTTTTTTTGTTTCAAATTGTCAGGGAAAGTTTAAAATACCATTACAGAGATGCAGCAGACCAAAAAAAAAAGAATGAAAATCCAACTGTGGACATAGTGAGGCCAAATAAACATCAGCCAATAGAAAACGAGGCTCACTCATTTTCTATTGGTTGTTAGGTTGTCAATCAAACTCCTACGTTTCTAGTGTAAGTGACTCGTCGGTGCGCGGGGATTGCGTGGTTTATGCAGCGGTTCTTAGAGGCTTTTTCAAATGTGTTTCTTCCTCTCGGTTTGCACAAAGTTTGTTGCGATGGAGGACGAGAATCCACGACCGGTTCGCTGCAAAAGAAAGTACATTTTTGAGATCGCTGAAAAAAGAAGAGAAGGGGAAAAGGAGCAAAGCCAAACTGAGGTGATTCTTGGAGATCTCTTCCAGTGATTGTGCGAATGAAGCAGACGAATGGTCTAATGGTAATTCTGAACGCGCACTGGATGTAAACAAGCGTGATTTCTAGAGTGAGGAGGCGGGAGGAGATGTTTCTACTGAGGGAGAAGTGAAGGAGGAAGGTGGTGTCACGCATGCACAACATTTGAAAAATCACTGTCACTGTATTTCTCTTCTCTTAAAAAATCCTCTCTACAACCTTTAACAGTTAGCATCAAACCCCCAGGGGAGTACCAGTTGATCTTATTTCATATATTATCTAGTTTAATGTTTTGTAAATCTGTTTTCCCTCAGACTCAGACATCTCAGAGCTGATTCATAACCTGGAGTCTCAGGACCTGCAGGTGGAGATGATGAGACAGAGCGACTTCATGTCAGCAGCTCCTCACAGCGCCGCCATCAACGTCACCGGGTCCAACAAGGTCTCACACATCCTACACGCTTCAGATGGGAATATAAGATTACAAGGACTGTGAACGCACCACAAATAAGATCGATAAGCGACTAAAACAAAATAACATTAGAGCCATGAGTGTCCAAACCATCAAAGGGTTTAACCCATTGACGCCGGATGCTGCACAGCGCAGCGCTGAGTCTCCTGTCGGTGTCCGGATTGTCTGACGATCAGCTTAACTGGTAAAGGCGGAGCCACATCTGGAAGCATGGGGGGCGTGTCGTCCTCTCGCTTCATTCACTCCCATAGAGACACAAAACTGCTGGAGCTGTATTGTCACGTTAAACCTTCTTTATCGTGGCGTATTATTTCCCCATTGAAAAATAATAAAATAAAAATGCTGACAGTGACAATGACAGTGAAGACACGGACAACATTTTTGTGTTTGACCATGTTTATTTGTTACACGACATAGTGATATGGCACCTGTTATAGGAGCGTCTGGAACAGCGAACAGATCAAGTGGTTGAGCGCGTTCATGCGCTGGTAGTAAAGAACAACATTTGTTACTTCAAACACCAGGTCGTGATGGGAAAATGTGTGGGATACATTTGGATTATTTTTCAATGGGGAAATAATACGCCACGATAAAGGTTTAACGCGACAATACAGCTCCAGCAGTTTTGTGTCTCTCTATGGGAGTGAATGAAGCGAGAGGACGACACGCCCCCCATGCTTCCAGATGTGGCTCCGCCTTTACCAGTTAAGCTGATCGCCAGACAATCCGGACACCGACAGGAGACTCAGCTCTGCGCTGTGCAGCATCCGGCGTCAATGGTTTAATATATATAGTCCAGGGTTCGACTGCAGGTCCTTTCTGTGTGGAGTTTGCATGTTCTCCCTGTGTAAAGCTTTCCTCTGGGTGTTCTGCTTTTCATGTTTTCATGTACATACATGTAGTATTTTATATGATACAGTATTATCCTGTTTTATGATGCTTTTTGGTGTCACTGTCCGTAGGGTTTAATACTGTCTCTGTGTTTATGGTTTGTGGTGCGTTTACTGTCTGTAGGGTTTAATAATGTCTCTGTGTTTATGGTTTGTGGTGCGTTCACTGTCCGTAGGGTTTAATAATGTCTCTGTGTTTATGGTTTGTGGTGCGTTTACTGTCTGTAGGGTTTAATAATGTCTCTGTTTATGGTTCGTGGTGCGTTCACTGTCCGTAGGGTTTAATAATGTCTCTGTGTTTATGGTTTGTGGTGCGTTCACTGTCCGTAGGGTTTAATAATGTCTCTGTGTTTATGGTTGGTGGTGCGTTCAGGGTTTCCGGTACATTCTGGCGTTCAACAGCACCACGGTTCACTCTCTGCCCATGACCGTGAACATTCTGAGTAACGCTCTGCTCCGAGGCCTGAACAGCTCCTCACACATCCACACCTGGACCAAACCCTTCGACTACGTGAGTAACACACACACACACACACACACACACACACACACACACACACACACACACACACACACACACACACACACACACACACACACACACACACACACACACACACACACACACACACACACACACACACACACACACACACACACACACACACACACACACACACACACACACACACACACACACACACACACACACACACACACACACACACACACACACACACACACACAACACACACACACACACACACACACACACACACACACACACACACACACACACACACACACACACACACACACACACACACACACACACACACACACACACACACACACACACACACACACACACACACACACACACACACACACACACACACACACACACACACACACACACACACACACACACACACACACACACACACACACACACACACACACACACACACACACACACACACACACACACACACACACACACACACACACACACACACACACACACACACACACACACACACACACACACACACACACACACACACACACACACACACACACACACAACACACACACACACACACACACACACACACACACACACACACACACACACACACACACACACACACACACACAACACACACACACACACACACACACACACACACACACACACACACACACACACACACACACACACACACACACACACACACACACACACACACACACAAACACACACACACACACACACACACACACACACACACACACACACACACACACACACACACACACACACAACACACACACACACACACACACACACACACACACACACACACACACACACACACACACACACACACACACACACACACACACACACACACACACACACAACACACACACACACACACACACACACACACACACACACACACACACACACACACACACAGACACACACACACACACACACACACACACACACAAACACACACACACACACACACACACACACACACACACACACACACACACACACACACACACACACACACACACACACACACACACACACACACACACACACACACACACACACACACACACACACACACACACACACACACACACACACACACACACACACACACACACACACACAAACACACACACACACACACACACACACACACACACAGCACACACACACACACACACACACGCACAACACACACACACACACACACACACACACACACAAACACACACACACACACACACACACACACACACACACACACACACACACACACACACACACACACAGACACACACACACACACACACACACACACACACACACACACACACACACACACACACACACACACACACACACACACACACACACACACACACACACACAGACACACACACACACACACACACACACACACACACACACACACACACACACACACACACACACACACACACACACACACACACACACACACACACACAACACACACACACACACACACACACACACACACACACACACACACACACACACACACACACACACACACAAACACACACACCAAACCCTTCGACTACGTGAGTAACACACACACGGGCTGAAATGAGAGAAAACTGAAAACACACAAAGCTCCTCTGGGTTTTTAAAGTCCATGTACCTCCTACAGTCATATTTTAGAAAACCAGCTGTATGGAAAAAGACTTTTTAAATCAGTTCAGTTCTGCTTTAGTCGTAGCTGAATCATCGTCATAAATAGTCACTTTTTCATTTGTATTTCGTTGTAGAAAATCCCAGATGCCACGTCGTACGCGCTGGTTTATATCGAGGCCATTATCCTGGGCATGTTGGCGGCCGGGATGCCCGCGTACTTCGCCATGGACCACACCCGGGACCGAGAGGTGAGGCTCAAACACGTTTAGGTTCACACTTCGCTCTTTGCTCTTTGTGTTTTTCTGATGTTAAAGTTTGTTCCGGATTAAACACCTTTTGCCCGTTTTGTTCCAGATTAAATGCCGGTCGACGCTGCGTATCTCGGGTCTGCTGCCGTCGGCGTACTGGTGCGGTCAGGCCGCCGTGGACATCCCCTTCTTCTACCTCCTGCTCTCCTCCATGACCTCCATCCTCTTCAGCTTCCACACCAACTCCCTGCTCAGCTCCAGCAACGTCACCGCCGTGGTGCGTGTACCCCGGGGTTAGAGTCTGGGTTTAGACCCGGTTTAGAGGAGTCCTGGTTTAGAGTCCTGGTTTAGAGTCCTGGTTTAGAGTCCTGGTTTAGAGTCCTGGTTTAGAGTCCTGGTTTAGACTGGGTTTAGTCTTGGTTCATTCCTGCTTTTCCACTGTTATAGACTTAGTCCTGCATTAGACCTGGTTTAGACGAGATTCAGTCCTGGTTCGGTTCTGATTCGGTCCTGGTTCAGTCCCGGTCTTTCTCTGTTGTAGATCTTGTGCATCATCGGCTTCGGTCCGGCCATGATCCTCTTCACGTACGTGGTGTCATTTGTTTTCGCTCGAGTTCAGAGCAACAGAGACTTTTTCTCCGTCATCTCCATGATGGTGAGACTCAGATCAGATTCAGCTGCAGCTTCTGAGACGCCACACGCACCTGCTCCCTCACCTGTCTGTAACACCTGCCGTCTCTGCTCCCTCACCTGTCTGTAACACCTGCCGTCTCTGCTCCCTCACCTGTCTGCAACACCTGCCGTCTCTGCTCCCTCACCTGTCTGTAACACCTGCCGTCTCTGCTCCCTCACCTGTCTGTAACACCTGCCGTCTCTGCTCCCTCACCTGTCTGTAACACCTGCCGTCTCTGCTCCCTCACCTGTCTGTAACACCTGCCGTCTCTGCTCCCTCACCTGTCTGTAACACCTGCCGTCTCTGCTCCCTCACCTGTCTGTAACACCTGCCGTCTCTGCTCCCTCACCTGTCTGTAACACCTGCCGTCTCTGCTCCCTCACCTGTCTGTAACACCTGCCGTCTCTGCTCCTCTCCTGCTGTCTGTAACACCTGCCGTCTCTGCTCCCTCACCTGTCTGTAACACCTGCCGTCTCTGCTCCCTCACCTGTCTGTAACACCTGCCGTCTCTGCTCCCTCACCTGTCTGTAACACCTGCCGTCTCTGCTCCCTCACCTGTCTGTAACACCTGCCGTCTCTGCTCCCTCACCTGTCTGTAACACCTGCCGTCTCTGCTCCCTCACCTGTCTGTAACACCTGCCGTCTCTGCTCCCTCACCTGTCTGTGCAACACCTGCCCGTCTCTGCTCTGTGTGGTGTTACTGTCTGACCTGTGACCTTTGACCTTTGACCTCTCAGGTGTGTGTGGTGTTACTGTCTGACCTGTGACCTGTGACCTTTGACCTCTCAGGTGTGTGTGGTGTTACTGTCTGACCTGTGTCCTTTGACCTCTCAGGTGTGTGTGGTGTTGCTGTCTGACCTGTGACCTTTGACCTCTCAGGTGTGTGTGGTGTTACTGTCTGACCTGTGACCTGTGACCTTTGACCTCTCAGGTGTGTGTGGTGTTACTGTCTGACCTGTGACCTGTGACCTTTGACCTCTCAGGTGTGTGTGGTGTTACTGTCTGACCTGTGACCTTTGACCTCTCAGGTGTGTGTGGTGTCGGCGTCTCTGGTGCAGTTGACGTTTGTGAACGACAGTCCGGCTCTGACCAGAAACCTCCACAACGTCCTGTGTCTGTTCAACCCCCTGTACCCGCTCATGGGCTGCCTCAACTCCATCACCAAGGTAACATACTACTAGTACTGCAGTACTACTGTTACTGCAGTACTACTACAACAGTTATACCATACCAACTTTATTTATAAAGCACTTTAAAAACTTTACAGTCGGCCAAAGTGCTGCACACAAACACAGGACACACAATAGAAGAAAATATATGATACACATGCAATACTTCCATTCAAAACATAAAAAACAGCAAAATACATGTCGCTTATTAAAAGCCAGTGAAAAAAGATACGTTTTTAAGACTGATTTAAAAACAGGTACAGACTCGGCCTCTAATCACTAACGGCAGCTGGTTCCAGAGCCGAGGGGCAGAAACAGAAAACGCACGGTCCCCACAAAGTTTACGTTTAGCTTTTGGGACGGCGAGCTGGAGTTGGTCTACAGACCTGAGAGTGCGAGAGGAGAGGGAACGTGAGGGTGGATCAAGTCAGTGAGGTAGGAGGAGCTGGGCCGTGCAAACACTTAAAAGTGAATAAAACAATTTTAAAATCAACTCTAAAAGACACTGGGAGCCAATGGAGAGAAGCTAAAACAGGTGAGACGCTCTTGTGTTTCCGGGTTTCAGTTAAAAGTCGAGCCGCTGAGTTTTGGACCCGTTGCAACCGGGAAAGTGCATTTTGGTTGACACCAACATAAAGTGCATCACAGTGATCCAACCTATTTGTCACAAACACATGTATGACAGTTTCAAAATGTTCCATTGACAAAATAGGCTTAATTTTGGCCAGTTGCCAGTTATAGAATACAACTCCATCACCAAGGTAAGATACTACTAGTACTGCAGTACTACTGTTACTGCAGTACTACTACTACAACTACACAACTCCATCACCAAGGTACTGCACAGAATACTACTACTATTACTGTAGTACTACTACAACTATACACTACATCTCCATCACCAAGGTACTGCTCACGATACTACTATTACTGCAGTATTATTACTATTACTACAGTCATACAGTGCAGTTGTTGTACTCTGGTCCAAAGCAAGAAAAATATCTGAAGAAAGCTTTTTTTCTGAAACGTGATTTAAAAATAAAAAAGTGTTTTTGGACATGGGCCGTCTGTGTGTGTTTTCACTTTTATTATACAGCACAGTCCCATCACCAAAGTCCTTCTGCTGTTGAGGGTTTTTGTCTCGCGCCTCAGACTGTTTATATCAATGAACAGAGCTAACACGCCGTGTTCCAAACAGGAAGTGAGCATGGTGGCTCTTCTGGCTCCATCAGATCTGGCTCCTTTGATTTACATTGGATTATAATGGCTCCTCTCTGTTCCTGCTGCTGTGGCCTCGACA
Organism: Boleophthalmus pectinirostris; assembly: GCF_026225935.1. Classification (NCBI taxonomy): domain Eukaryota; kingdom Metazoa; phylum Chordata; class Actinopteri; order Gobiiformes; family Gobiidae; genus Boleophthalmus; species Boleophthalmus pectinirostris. Next base: position 34,801,421 of record NW_026571047.1, read on the forward strand.
TTTTGGTCTTAAATGTTTGTATTAATCTGCGACACAGATTTGTTTCTGTTTAGTTCATCCAGAAAATCCTTTTCATAATATAGAGCCTGACTTCAGATTCACTCCTGTGACCTTCAGCAGCGTGAGCTTCATTTGACGCTGTGGAGACGTCACACTCGCTTAGTTCACATTTTTATACAGTTATGTCTGCGGCTGGTACCTGACCCGTGTGCTTTGGCCCCTCCTCCTCTCTGTCTCAGGGTAAACCTTAATGTTCCTGGACACAGATGTTCTGCTCTCACACTGGACAAACGCAGCACAGTTTCAGGGGCTTTAGAGTTTGGGCACAGAATCTACTTTTGAGCTGTGGTCAAACTGTAATCTCAGAGGCAAAGTCTACAAGGGATACGTGTTTAGGCTCCAGTGAATATTTCAAGCATTTGCCGTGACGCATTTGAACACCAGAGTTGAAAAATCTGAACTTTTAGCAGAATGACAACAGTTAAATAACAGAATAACAACACTACAACATGTGAAGATTTTTAAATTATCTGTAAGTAACTAAGTTTTACAAAATGTGGCGTCACACTTCGATGCTTTAGGGTTAATTGAAATGCAAAGACGGTATCAGACACTTTCATTTATTCTACACATATCTACTCTTAAACCCGATTCACACAGGATAAGTCGTTTGGTAATTTGCAGATTACTGCCCCACCTCTGTGTTACTTGCAGCACATTCACACAGGATCAGCAAAATTAGTGAATTCCTTAATTTCACTGACATTGACTTAGTCTACGTTCAGTCTGCACCTGAAGTTCCCAAATCTGATTTTTTGGCCCCTATGTTCCTGTATCTGATCTTTTAATGACGTCTGAACCACACAGATGTGATGTTTTCAACATGTGACCAGGACACTTGGATATGTGCTCCTGAAACTGATCCATATCTGATCTTTAACATGTGACTTGAGTGTGAACAGTCAGGTCACATTCATCCACCTACACGTCATCAACAAGACACAAACGTCACTATTCTGCACTGAAGTAGAGAAAACTGTTCATGATCCATGTGACTGAAGTGAAGCACATCTCCACTCACCACAAAACACCACCACCAAAAACCTGCTCCTTCTCCTTCTCAATCTCCTCCTTAAAACAAGTCAGTTGTTCATGTTGTGGCTCCGGTACGAGAGGAACTTTAAAATCTCCAGGTGCTCGATGCTGCGTCCATGTTTGTTCAACTTGTGTAAACACAGAGACGCTCGCTGTGTGTGACGTCGTCGTGTCTCCAGTGTCACATGTGGGACACTTTTGGACCGTTTAATGTTCACACTGGAGTCACACACAAGTCACATTTAACTGGAAATGTGAACGACCTCGAAAAAACATCGGATTTCACAAAAAAATCGGAATTGAGCATTAAGCCCTGCAGTCTGAACGTAGACTTAGATTGAAAGAGAAAAGAACGCAGAAAGAAAAGAAAGAGACAAAAGAGAAAAGGCGCAATTACAACAACAAACCCCGAGATGCAGATTCGCACAGGACGAGTGTTATCACCGGACGTCTGCGTTTGGCCAAATATAGTCTGACATTTGTGGTGGAATTTTTACTCACAGGATTAAGATCTCAGGCTCCTCCCCCATTATTACAAATCACCAAAGGTCCACAGGTCAAACTGATCCTGTGTGAATAGAGCTTAAGACATAATGTTTATTCACGTACAGAGCGTTTAAACGGCAGCTCTCTCCTCTGTTTCTGTTCCAGGCCACGTTTCTGTCGTCTCTGAACGAAGACAACTTCTTATGGAAAAACCTGCTGATCGCTGTGATCGCCGTACGTCCCTCACCCTCAGTCACCACTCTCATTTCATTTCATTTTTAAGTAAATAAATAAAAGTGTGAATGTTGTTGTGTTCAGCCGTACCTTCAGTGCATCGTGCTGCTGTTTCTCCTGCGCTGGATGGAGATCAGTTTCGGAGGCAGCACCCTGAAGTCGGACCAACTCTGCAGGTTTGGGGGTGTTATGGCTGTGCTAATGCCGATTCTGGGCACATAGTTAAAGAGGATGTTCTTATTTCTTCTGCCTTAAAAACCTTAAAAACAGATCTAGTTCTTTCAGTTCAGTTTGCAGTGGTCCAAAGTTCTTCCTCTCACCTTCCTCATTACTCACCACCATGAGTTTAGAAAAGCTTTTTACATCTTTAAGAGAGATCACAAACCCACTCAGTCCTGGTTCAGTCCTGGTTTAATCCTGGTTTAATCCTGGTTTAATCCTGGTTCAGTCCTGGTTCAGTCCTGGTTTAATCCTGGCTCAGTCCTGGTCTTTCTCTGTTGTAGATTACAGTTTTTTTCCTGTGTTCGACAGAGCAGTGATCGAATCCAACAAGAGTCTGATAGGAATAAAATATTTGTGTCCGACTCTGACTGAACCCGACGCAATTAAAATCACACTATTTATATTATTATGACACACGGAGGATATGGTTTGTTCCTCTAACGGAAACAGAGACTCAAAATACAAACTCATGATTAGACTTTATTCGTCATCTCTGGTAAAGTGGTAAAGTTAAAGTGCAGCGTCTCATCCACATTATCCAGAGAATAATGAGTCCACAGAACCGCGCTGTGAATCGGGTTCGAGTCGTTCTTTAAAAGTAAAAAGGTGAGAGTAGTTCCTCACGTGTGTCTTTTTACACCCATACAGTGCACGGATCGAGGTGTTCCTGTGGACTTTATCTCCAATCTTTTATTCTTAAAAAATCCTGGATCTGAAGTTTTGCTCCACATTTCACAAATAATAATCACACATTTTGGACTTGGATCTAAACTAGAAGTGCAGAGTCTGATCTTTGACGCTTGAGAGTCTCAGAGCGAGTGACAGGAAACAGCTGATGCCATCATGTGTACGAGTCCAACCTGAGCCCAAACATAAGTGCCAAATATTTATCCCGTCAGACTTTGATCGGGTTTCATGCTCTGTTGTAGATCCTGTGCAGTTAAGTTTTACTTTCACAGTGATACTAACAACTACTAGCATGCTAACGGCACACAGAACTTTATAATTGGAGTCAAAATGAGACGTCTGCTCTGTCTGATTTTACAACTCGTCTGTACTGCGGCAAAACAGATTTAACTTCATTAGATAGACTTGTCTTCAGCCTGTTCAAGAGTTTATTTTTTTGTTTCAGGATTTCGTCGAAGTCGAAGTCGCGGCAGGAGCGAATCCCAGAGGAGACGGAGAACGAGGACGAAGACGTGAAAATGGAGAGAGTCCGAGTGAAGGAGGCTCTGAACTGTCAGCCCTGTGAAGAGGTACAAACTCTCTGCTCTTACTGGTACTTTACACTGATATATACATGTATGTGTATGTCTGTGGTGGAACTTTGTTGTTGTCATCTCCAGAACAAGAACAGCTCTTATGTTCTTCTGAAATATGAACAGGCCTTAAGATGTTGTAGATAAAAGTGAAGATCTGTGTTTGTAACTGATTCATAATTGTGTCTGAAATGAAATGTACTGATGAAAAGTTTTAAAGTGACTCTCAGTGTGAATGTGTCTGGAAAAAGGGCAGAAAACACAAGAGGGACTCTTCTTTCTGCTCCTTTTCATTCATTTTGTCTTGTATGTTTAATGTTATGACACTGTTAATGTCTTTTTATACTTTATGAAAGAAATAAACAAACAAATAAATGATAAAAAACTCAAGAAAAAATAGAAAAGTGATTTAAAGAGCACATTTTGAGGAGCTTGTGATCAGCCTGTGTTCATGGTTCTGTTTAGGAGTTTGATTTTACACTAAAAGGTGAAAGTGACTCACTGAAACTGAAAGTGAAACTGTGTGCAGAAGCCTGTAGTGGTCGTGAGCAACGTGAGGAAGATCTACAAAGGAAAGAGAGAGGGATTCTCCTTCAGCAAAAACAGAAAAGTCGCCACCAAAAACGTCTCATTCTGCGTCAAAAAAGGTTCAAATTAGTTTTTATTTTCTGTATTTAGATGTTTTTGAGGCATATTTTAAAACAGTTGTTGTGTTTCAGGTGAAGTTCTGGGTTTGTTGGGTCCAAATGGAGCTGGAAAAACCACCATCATGCACATGTTATCAGGAGACACAGACCCCACCACAGGACAGGTGAGGAATCTGACCCACAACCTCCACCTACAGACAAAAGCAAGTAACACACAAACTCACTTTCAGTTGTGTTTGTGTGTCAGGTGGTGTTGGGGCCGCCCCCTGTGGACCATGTGGGGTACTGTCCTCAGCTCAGTCCTCTGTGGCCCAGAGTCACTCTGCAGGAACATCTGGAGATCTACGCCGCGGTGAAGGGCATCAGAGGAGAGGACGTGCCCGGGATCACCAAACGGTAACAACACGCACCGGGACGCGCCGGGACGCTCCGGGACGCTCCGGGACGCGCCGGGACGCGCCGGGACGCGCCGGGACGCGCCGGGACGCTCCGGGACGCTCCGGGACGCGCCGGGACGCTCCGGGACGCGCCGGGACGCTCCGGGACGCTCCGGGACGCTCCGGGACGCGCCGGGACGCGCTCCGGGACGCTCCGGGACGCTCCGGGACGCTCCGGGACGCGCCGGGACGCGCCGGGACGGGACGCACCGGGACGCTCCGGGACGCTCCGGGACGCTCCGGGACGCTCCGGGACGCTCCGGGACGCTCCGGGACGCTCCGGGACAACGGGAATCCATACAAAAAACAAAAAAATACAAATCTGAGCGCAGAGGCACATTTATAATCACACTGATCACAGACAAAGAGAAGAGGAGTGAAGTTAACCAATGTATTTATTTAAACTGTTAAAGTGGTTTTTACATTTTAAATCTGCTGCTGTATTTGATTTTTTTTATTTGTTTAAAGTTTTTCTTCTTTACTTCCTCTCTTTCGTGTTGTGTTTGTTCAGGCTGTAACAGTTTCTCTGTGTTTGTTCAGGGTGGTGGAGGCTCTGGAGCTGAAGGATCATCTGCACAAACAGGCCAAGACTCTGTCTGCAGGAACCAAGAGGAAGGTACAAGACTGAAACACACACACACCATGATGTTCTACACAGTCTGATGTGAAGCTTCAATCTGATTTTATTCAATACAAAATAAATAAAATACTCTTTAGAATAACTTCATATGTTTCACCTCTTCTGTCTCTCCCTCTCTCTCCCATTTCCTCCCTCTCACTATCCCTCTCTCTCTCTCCCCTTTTTCTCTCTTTTTCTCTTTCTCCCTTTCCCTCCCTTTCTCTTTTCTTCTCTCCCCCTCTCCTCTTTCTCTCTCTCTCCCTCCCTCTCCCTCTCTCTCTGTTCAGTTGTGTTTTGCTCTGAGCATGCTGGGAAACCCTCAGATTGTTCTTTTAGATGAACCGTCATCAGGGATGGACCCCAAATCCAAACAGAGGATGTGGTCAGTTATACTTTTTATTTTATTATTTTTCTCTTCATTCTCGTCATTAGAGGAGCTCATGGGTAAAAGACGAGTTTATATTTAAATGTTTGTGTTTGTAGGCGTGCGATCCGAGCGGCCTTTAGGGGGCGTCAGAGAGGAGCTGTTCTCACCACTCACTACATGGAGGAGGCCGAGGCCGTGTGTGACCGAGTCGCCATCATGGTGTCCGGACAACTCAGGTACGACACAACTCTGTCTCGTTTTACAACTCTGGAAAAGTGTCTGTGTGACATTTTTAAACTCCACCTGTTTCTATATATATTTATACTTATATAGTTTTTTTTTGTTTGTTTCATTCATGAAAGATGAAAACAAAATAATTATGTTTCTTGCATCAATGTGAATGAAAAGGAGCAGAAACAAGTTTAGATTTGTAAGATCTGCCTCTTTTCACTCAAAATAAAACAGTTCCAACTACATTTACGTGACAGACACAAGATTAAACACTTGTTCATTCACACAAAAGGACAGGTTTTTTTACCACATCATGTTTGACGTTTCTTTTAAACACTTGAATTCATTTTGAAGTTTTGTGTTTTTCATTTAGACTCACACCTTTAATTGAAACACTTTTTTCCAGTGTTGTTCTTTTAAAGATTTCAGTTCCTTTCATATTATAATGATTTTCTCTCTTTGTCAGTTTTCTTTGGAGATTTGTGAGCAGGATCTGCTGATTTGCTTTGTACATCTTTTTTTTTTAAATATGAAGTTCTACCAGTGCGTCAGAATCTTTAATTGTGTAAATCTTGGGTTTGTTGAGTTTGTCTCCACTTCTGCTGATGATTCTTACAGCTCTTTTCTGTAAAAGGAAAACTGGTTTAACACAAGTTTTACAAACACTTCCCCAAACTTTAATACAACAGATCAAATATGGAACAATCGATGAATGATACAACAAAGACAAAACACTCTAATTTAATAATTCTTTTGCCTGATGTTACACAAAAACTTGAACTCATGCTCCCGCTCTGTTTCCTCATCTCCAGTAAATAATGTGGCACTGACTTTTTTCCCTAGAACTAAATACCACACATTTTGTTTTACTGATAATTAAGGACAATCTTTTAGAATAAAAAATAGATTATTTGTCAAAGAACTGCAGTAAACACAGAGCAGGGGGCGGGGATAGGGGGTAGATGGAAACAGAAATTTAAAACAGTCAAGCCTCAAATGCAGAACAAGACGGGATTACACAGACACGCAGGAGTCAAGTCCAGTCAAATCAAAACACAACTGAGAATAAGTCAAAGATAAAGATTTGAATGTGGAGTGTGTGAGTGTGTTGGTCCTGGTCTGTCCCGGGGCAGCTGTGGCTTCAACAGTATCTCACCATCACCATTTATAAATCTGATTCAATTATTTTTAGTCTAAACCTCAGTGTCGTCTCTCCCCGTGTGTCGCTCAGGTGCATCGGGTCGATCCAGCACTTGAAGGGGAAGTTTGGGCGCGGCTACAGTCTGGAGGTGAAGCTCAGAGACGACCTGACCGGGCTCCAGCAGGTGGCGCTGTTACACAAAGAGATACTGAGGATCTTCCCCCACGCCGCCCGACAGGAGAGGTACACACACGCCTCTGCTCAGTCCCAAAAGTACAACAACACACAAAAGTACACAACACCAACACACTCACTGTACACACACTCTACACACACTCTACATACAACAACTACATTCACTGTACACACACAGTACACACACACTGTACACACACACACACACACACTGTCACACACTGTACACACACTGTACACACACTCTACACACACTCTACATACAACAACTACATTCACTGTACACACACAGTACACACACACTGTACACACACACTGTACTGTACACACACTGTACACACACTGTACACACACACACACTGTACACACACACACACACACTGTACACACACTCTACATACAACACACACACTGTACACACACACTGTACACACACACACTGTACACACACACTGTACACACACACTGTACACACACACACTGTACACACACTGTACACACTGTACACACACACACACACTGTACACACACACACTGTACACACACACACACACACACTGTACACACACTGTCACACACACACACTGTACACACACACTGTACACACACACACTGTACACACACACACTGTACACACACACTGTACACACACACACACACACTGTACACACACACACTGTACACACACACACACACTGTACACACACACTGTACACACACACACACACTGTACACACACACTGTACACACACACTGTACACACACACACACTGTACACACACACTGTACACACACTGTACACACACACACTGTACACACACACACACACACACTGTACACACACTGTACACACACTGTACACACACTGTACACACACTGTACACACACACACACTGTACACACACTGTACACACACTGTACACACACACACTGTACACACACTGTACACACACACACTGTACACACACACTGTACACACACACACACACTGTACACACACACACTGTACTGTACACACACTGTACACACACACACACACACTGTACACACACACTGTACACACACTGTACACACACACTGTACACACACTGTACACACACTGTACACACACTGTACACACACACTGTACACACACTGTACACACACACTGTACACACACTGTACACACACACTGTACACACACTGTACACACACTGTACACACACTGTACACACACACTGTACACACTGTACACACACTGTACACACACTGTACACACACTATACACTGTACACACACTGTACACACACACACACACTGTACACACACTGTACACACACTGACTGTACACACACTGTACACACACTGTACACACACTGTACACACACTGTACTGTACACACACTGTACACACACTGTCACTGTACACACACTGTACACACACTGTACACACACTGTACACACACTGTACACACACTGTACACACACTGTACACACACACACACTGTGTACACACACTGTACACACACTGTACACACACACACACACACTGTACACACACACACACACACTGTACACACACACACACACACTGTACACACACTGTACACACTGTACACACACTGTACACACTGTACACACTGTACACACACTGTACACACACTGTACACACACTGTACACACACACACACACTGTACACACACACACACTGTACTGTACACACACTGTACACACACACTGTACACACACACTGTACACACACACACACACACACACGTACACACACTGTACACACACACTACACACACACTGTACACACACTGTACACACACACTACACACACACTGTACACACACACTGTACACACACACTGTACACACACTGTACACACACACTGTACACACACTGTACACACACTGTACACACACTGTACACACACACTGTACACACACTGTAAGGCAAGGGAAGGCAAGTTTATTTGTACAGCACAATTCGTACACAAAGTCATTCAAAGTGCTTTACAGAATAAGAAATACATTAAAATCATAATAAAAACAAATCAAAACATAAATAATCATGAAGATTAAAATTAAAAAAGAGAGACATAAATTGGAGAGAAGAGTGCGGAATGAAAACCTTTCAGTTATTTGCACAGTTAAACAGAAATGTTTAGAGTCTGGATTTAAACAGCGTCACAGAAGAGTCTGTCTCACATGTTCAGACTGTTCCAGGTTTTAGCTGCATGAACCTGAAACTCTGACTCCCCTTGTTTAGTCGTGACTCTGGCACCAGCAGGAGTTGGTCCCTGAGCTCCTCAGAGTGTGAGATGTTCATATGACACTAACATGTCACAGATGGACTTTGGTGCTCGGCCATGGAGACACTTGTACAAACAGAGACGCTTTAAAGTCTCTGAGCCACAGGAGCCAGAGCAGAGACCTGAGACCAGGACTTATGTGCTCGTACTTCCTAGTTCGAGTCAGGACCCGAGCTGCAGCGTTCTGGATGTTGTGGATGTTTGGATGTTGTGGATGTTCTGGATGTTCTGGATGTTCTGGATGTTCTGGATGTTCTGGATGTTGTGGATGTTCTGGATGTTGTGGATGTTCTGGATGTTCTGGATGTTCTGGATGTTCTGGATGTTCTGGATGTTGTGGATGTTCTGGATGTTCTGGATGTTGTGGATGTTGTGGATGTTCTGGATGTTGTGGATGTTGTGGATGTTCTGGATGTTCTGGATGTTCTGCAGTGTCTCACAGCTCGTTTGGAGAGACCAGTGAGCAGAACATTACAGTATCTAATCTACTGGAGACAAATGCATGGATAAGTTTCTCCAAGTCTGATTTAGACAGTAAACCTTTGATTTTTGCTATGTTTTTTAGATGGTAAAAGGCTGCAGATGTTATTGATTTTATGTGACTGTTAAAGTTCAAGTCTGAGTCCATTATTACCCCGAGATTTCTTGCCTGATTTGAAGGTTTTAGAGCGAGAGACTGGAGGTGATGCTGACACTGTCCCTTTGTTTCTGTACACTGTACACACTCACTGTACACACACTGTACACACACACTGTACACACTCACTGTACACACTGTACACACATGTACACACACACTGTACACACACTGTACACACACACTGTACACACACACTGTACACACTCACTGTACACACTCACTGTACACACTGTACACACACACTGTCACTGTACACACACTGTACACACACTGTACACACTGTACACACTGTACACACACACACTCACACACACTGTACACACACTGTACACACTGTCACTGTACACACACTGTCACTGTACACACTCACTGTCACACACACACACTGTCACTGTACACACTGTCACTGTACACACACTAACACACACTGTACACACACACTGTACACACACTGTACACACACACTGTACACACACACACTGTACACACACACACTGTACACACACTGTACACACACACACTGTACACACACACTGTACACACACACACACACACTGTACACACACACTGTACACACACACACACACACACTGTACACACACACACACACTGTACACACACACACTGTACACACACACTGTACACACACACACTGTACACACACTGTACACACACACTGTACACACACACACACTGTACACACACACACTGTACACACACACTGTACACACACTGTACACACACACACTGTACACACACACACACACACTGTACACACACACACATGTACACACACTGTCACACACTGTACACACACACACACTGTACACACACTGTACACTGTACACACACTGTACACACACTGTACACACACTGTACACACACACTGTACACACACACTGTACACACACACACTGTACACACACACACACACACTGTACACACACACACACTGTACACACACACACACACACACACTGTACACACACTGTACACACACACTGTACACACACACTGTACACACACACACTGTACACACACTGTACACACACACACACTGTACACACACACTGTACACACACTGTACACACACACACTGTACACACACACACACTGTACACACACTGTACACACACACTGTACACACACACTGTACACACACACACACACACTGTACACACACACACACACACTGTCACACACACACACACTGTAACACACACACTGTACACACACTGTACACACACACACACACTGTCACACTGTACACACACACTGTACACACACACTGTACACACACACACACACACTGTACACACACACACCACACTGTACACACACACTGTACACACACACTGTACACACACTGTACACACTGTACACACACACTGTACACACACACTGTACACACACACTGTACACACTGTACACACACACTGTACACACACACTGTACACACACACTGTACACACACACTGTACACACACACTGTACACACACTGTACACACACACTGTACACACACACTGTACACACACACACACTGTACACACACACACACACACTGTACACACACACACACACTGTACACACACACTGTACACACACACTGTACACACACTTGAAGTTCCAGGTCAGGAGTCTGAGTTCAACCAACAGCATCGACCCCAGTATAAAACGTGTTATTTGTTTAAACGTGGCGACATGTTTGTCCTGAACGTCTGTTTTAAAGTTTTAGAAAATGCTGCAGTGTTTAAAGTTCTCGTTCTCTGATCTTGTGAGATTTGAATTTCTTTTTACAAACTTCTTCAGAGGAGGTGGAGGAAGATGATTAAAAACTTTGTACCAAAATTAAATCTGCACATTTGATTGTGTTGTTCCTATTTAGAAATGTGTATTTGTCAAGTTTCCTGCAGGAGTGATCATCTGTGGGCTTTTTGTCTAATATCATGTAGGTGCAGCAGATGCAGCTGTATGTTTAAATCAAACAGTCACAGGTTTTAATGTTTCTCTTCAGTTTTGCGACGCTGATGGTTTATAAAATCCCCATGGAGGACGTGAAGTCTCTGTCCACGGCCTTTTCCGAACTCGAGAAAGGTGAGTCCACACGACTGTAAAGTACAATAAATACAGACCAACTGCCACGTTTACATGACAGATTTAACTCTCAGTAAAAATGAATTTGACTTTAAAAAGTCCATGTGAACACTTCCTAACGTAACTGTGAAGTAAGTGTTTGGTTTCTTCTGATTTTAAAGTTGAATGACTTTGGTTCCTGGATCCTGTTTGTGGTTTGTGTTCAGTCCTGGTTTAGATTGTGTTTGTGTCCAGGAGCAGCTGAAGTCTGTGTTTTTCCAGTCGATGTAAATCCGTTGCTGCGCTCCCTTAAATCAAGGAGATTTAACGAGTTTTCTGTGCAAACCTCAATTCAGAATGATTATTTCTATGTAAACTGGAGGGAGAATATTTTAATTCAGAACTATTTAATTTAGAACAATTAATTCAGAATTAAGAAACATCATGTAAACGTGACCAGTGAGTCTTTGTGTGAGACGTTTTACACAAAACTGACTCTAATGTTCCTGGTCACACACTGTGTTTGAGTAACTCTTTATTATGAGTCTGTTTCATCTACAAAGCTCCAAACGCTCTGCTCCACCTTGTGATGTCATGAAGTGGTAGTTTCCAAGTGAACAGCTCCTTTTACTTTTAGTTCAGATCAGATTTAGTTCAGTAGAGATCGACAACTCCACCACTGAAATGATCCAGATGGAGTTTAAAAACACAGTGGAGCACTTCCTGTATCACCACATGATGACATCACAAGGTGGAACAGAGTGTTTTCTTGTTTGTGTTCTCAGTGTGTAACTTCACAAATGTGACTGAACGTCGTGTTTCTGTTTTCAGCCAAACAGTCGTTTAACTTTGAGGAGTACAACTTCTCCCAGTCGACGCTGGAGCAGGTAAAACCACAACTGTTTATGAACCATTGTCCAGAACCGTCACAAGTATCAAAGTATCAAAGTATCAAAGTATCGAGAATCACATCCTTAGATCAGATCGATACTAAAACTGATATCGAAACTAGATCCTCATTTTTCTCAGGTATCGATCCAAAAAAGTCTCACTGACAGAACAGAGCAGAACTTTTCCTGAATCTGGACCTGGTTTAGTCCTGTTTTAGTCCTGTTTTAGTCCTGTTTTAGTCCTGTTTTAGTCCTGGTTCAGTCCCACATTCTGTATTTAAATGTTTGTTGTTTTGAGGTGTTCCTGGAGTTTGCGAAGGAGCAGGAGAGTGAAGAGGACGAGATGGGGTCTCTGAGCACTCACTTCCAGTGGCAACGGCTGAGACAAGACGGAGCCAACCACACAGACAGCATCGTGCACCAGCTATGAGAACAGACCCACCAAGACCAGCTTTAGACCGGCTCTGGACCCGGTCTGGACCCGGTCTGGACCTGGGTCAGGACTGAGGTGAGGTGGAGGTGCTTCTGACTTCATGAAAACTATTGTGAATCAGCTCGGAAACCGGAGAATCTTTGCAAAAAAAAAACACTAAAAATAAACAACAAATCAAGAGTCAAGACCTGGTTTAGTCCTGGGTTAGTCCTGGTTAGTCCTGGGTTAGTCCTGGTTTAGTCCTGGTTTAGTCCTGGTTTAGTCCTGGATTAGTCCTGGATTAGACCTGGTTTAGAAATGAGCCAAGATGGATGGACTTTTATCACATAGAGCATTTAAAACTATATCTGAGCCCAATCACAAAAACAAGATTTTAGACCTGGTTTAGACCTGGTTTAGACCTGGTTTAGACCTGGTTTAGACCTGGTTTAGACCTGGTTTAGACCTGGTTTAGACCTGGTTTAGATCTGGTTTAGATCTGGTTTAGACCTGGTTTAGACCTGGTTTAGATCTGGTTTAGTCCCACTACATAATCTCCTCAGAAGTTTCCCTGGACTTGTCCAAAATCCAGGACTAAAGGAGCGACAGTTGCACGTTTCTGAACCTCAACAACAACAACAAAAAAAAACAGTAAAAAGTGCAAAAAACAGACTCTAAACATTCTCACATTTTTAAGAAGTGAAGACGTCGGGACGAGTTTCTGGAATTTACTTTAACTTTTTTAACTCAAAAAAAAGAAAAGAAAAATGCACCAAGTTTTTCTACATCCAAGAAGATTTTAGTTCCACATTTTTGCTGCGAGTTTGACGATGAAGAAGAGACACAGATAATCACAGTCGTCGTTCAACTTTTGGGAAACTGGACAAAAAGAAAATATTTGTTTGATTTGGGAATTTTTCATTTAGATTTTTTTTTTTTCCAGAATTTTCCTGAAGACTTTTCATCATAAATAAACCACGTCAATGTGATTTTATGAGATTTAAATGGACGGACGTTTGTGTGGAACTTTTACAGAGCGACTGTGTTTCCACAAGAGATCTGGACCTGGTTTAGACCTGGTTTAGTCCTGGTTTAGACCTGGTTTAGACCTGGTTTAGACCTGGTTTAGTCCTGGTTTAGACCTGGTTTAGACCTGGTTTAGACCTGGTTTAGACCTGGTTTAGTCCTGATTTAGACCTGGTTTAAACCTGTTTCAGACCTGTTTTTTTGACTTGGTTTAGACCTGGGTTAGACCCAATTTAGATCTGGGTTTAGACTTACTTAAAACCTGATTTAGACCTGGTTTTTGACTTGGTTTAATCTGGTTCAGTCTTTGTTTAATCTTGGTTCAGTCCTAGTTAATCCCTGGTTATTTTTAGTCCTGGTTTAGTCCTGGTTTAATATTTTTTTTGGGTCATGTTTTCTCTGTGTCAGACGTCCTGCGTTTAAACCTCAGATCCTCACAGAGACCTGGTCCTGGTCCTGGTCCTGGTCCTGGTCCTGGTCCTGGTCCTGGACTCTGACGGTGCTTTGAACACGACTCGTGTGTCCACCTGCGCTTCACACATTTTCACACGTTTTCACACGTTTATTATCACAGATTTATTCAGCGTTTGTCTTTTCGTGGTGTTTTTGTGAGAATCTGAACCAAAGTCTTTCTCAAACCTCCATTTCCAAAACGGTAGCAAAGAGTGCAGAACTCAGAGGAGGCAGCAGGGGGCACACTCGGACCTCACATCACGGTTCAGACCTGGTTTAGACCTGGTTTAGACCTGGTTCAGTCCTGGTTTAGTCCTGGTTTAGTCCTGGTTTAGTCCTGGTTTAGACCTGGTTTAGACCTGGTTTAGTCCTGGTTTAGACCTGGTTTAGTCCTGGTTTAGACCTGGTTTAGACCTGGTTTAGACCTGGTTTAGACCTGGTTTAGACCTGGTTCAGACCTGGTTTAGACCTGGTTTAGACCTGGTTAGACCTGGTTTTAGTCCTGGTTCAGTCCTGGTTCAGTCCTGGTTTAGTCCTGGTTTAGTCCTGGTTTAGTCCTGGTTTAGACCTGGTTTAGACCTGGTTTAGACCTGGTTTAGACCTGGTTTAGACCTGGTTCAGTCCTGGTTTAGTCCTGGTTTAGTCCTGGTTCAACCTCTGAGTTTCTTGCACTGATCCAAACTTGTAGCATTCAAAGCGTCGCATATTTTCTAGAGGATCTGAACGTGACGCGGCCCCTCGTGTGCGAGTGTGACGCGGCCCCTCGTGTGCGAGTGTGACGCGGCCCCTCGTGTGCGAGTGTGACGCGGCCCCTCGTGTGCGAGTGTGACGCGGCCCCTCGTGTGCGAGTGTGACGCGGCCCCCCCCTCGCTCGGCGTCCGTGGTGTTTTCCTGTAAATATTTCCGTTGGTTTAATCACACAATTGTAATATTTCATAAAAAGTCAAAGGGAACTTGAGTCTGACTCTTAAAAACTGAAGCGTCGCTCAGAGACGTTGAACGTTTGTGTTTGTGAAAAGCATTTAAACAAAAATATTCAGGGTTAAAGAGAAAAGAAAATGTCCCAGCTTCACAATGACCTGGTTTAGTCCTGGTTTAGACCTGGTTTAGTCCTGGTTTAGACCTGGTTTAGTCCTGGTTTAGACCTGGTTTAGTTTAGTCCTGGTTTAGACCTGGTTTAGTCCTGGTTTAGTCCTGGTTTAGACCTGGTTTAGTCCTGGTTTAGTCCTGGTTTAGACCTGGTTTAGACCTGGTTTAGACCTGGTTTAGACCTGGTTTCTGTCGTTGGCGAGCGCTGTCGGCTCATTTGTAATAACATAATGTTTAAAAATATTTATTCAAATTAAATTCTTGTTTTTATTCAGTTCTACAAAACGTTTGGTCAGAAACACTGGAGTGAGCTCTGAGGATTACCTTTTTATTTTTTTTTTACAATTTTGGGTTTGAATTTGTGATTTGGGAACTTTCCAAGAGATATATTTAACTGTTGCTTGAATATGATTATTTCTCATTGTTTTGATCAGGGTTTAAAACTGTTTGTGTTATAATTTAGTCCTGGTTTAGTTCTGGTTTAGTTCTGGTTTAGTCCTGGTTTAGTCCTGGTTTAGTCCTGGTTTAGTCCTGGTTTAGTTCTGGTTTAGTCCTGGTTTAGTCCTGGTTTAGTCCTGGTTTAGTTCTGGTTTAAACTGGTCTCATTTTTGCACTGTTGTCACTTTTTTATGATTTCACACTAAATATAATATTTTATTCTCAAATGATTCTGAAATTTCTGCCTTTTTCTGACGACAGCTCTTATTTTGAAAGGGTGGCTCTGTTTCCTGCCTTCAGTGACATTTAAAGCGGGTTTTTCTCGTTTTACATTTTAATTTTGCACTAAATGTTTTTAATTGTTTTATGCAAATGTGTGTTTGTCCTCAATAAATGTTTGAATTCTAATACTGACCAAGTCTTTTGTTTCTTTACTCGAGTACATTTGTGCGCGTCAGTGTCACCAGTCACCAGTGACCCCACGGTGACGTGGGGAAGGTCCAGATCTTTCAAAAAACCTATAATATGATGTTCTAATGTTTTCAGATATATTGTTTTTGTTAAAAATATATATATATTTTTTTTTTTATTATTATTCTTCTGCTCTTTAATTTTGACCAAAAACTCAAGACTCAACAAAAGATCCAAACAGATTAACTGTTACAGTTTGACTCTTTCTTGAATAATACAAATGTTAATATTAAACTCAGCCTTGACTTCTCCTTATCAGAAATACATTTCTTAGATTTAAATATTTATAAGGACCTTGATGGGGATTTACAGAGCACAATTTTCAGAAAAGTAACTGATCAAAATACAATTTTAAAAGCAGAGAGCTTCCACCCCCGCGGTTACTTCAGAATGTCCCTTATGGTCAGTTTCAAACACTACGGCGGATTTGTGACACTGAATCTAACTTTGAAAAAAATGCTCAAGATATGAGCTGTCGATTCAAAACCAGAGGCTGCACAGACAGGACTTTGTCTTCAGTTTACAATCGAGCCAAAAGTCTTAATAGAGAAGAACACAGACTCAGAAACCAAAGAAAAATGTGAGTCCTAATCAAGTGTATTTTGTAACTGAATGTGGCACTGAAGCAAACCGAATCAAACAAATCATCAAACAGAACTGGAGTATATGAAGAAGTGTCAGTGTCCAGAGAGACGCTCACCAGCAGCTGTAGAAAAGCCCCAACGCTCAGTGCCTCAGGCTGGTGAACACTTCTCTCCCTCCATCCAAACAAAAGACACGGTTGGACACTAAATCTGCTCCACATGTGGGAACTGAACCTGTTGTGAACAACAGACTCACTCGTTCATGGACGTTCACTCAGGTCAAAGTTTTGATATTAGAACATTCATTCATTGTAACAGCACTTCTATGGAGTAAGAAGCTGTCAAAAATATTCGTGCGCATAAAATAGAAATCCGTTCATATTTGTCTGTAGTTGTGCATAAAATAAATATTTGTAAACTCTCAAATGAGTCCAGTCGTACATAAAATATATTGTGTGTATTTTATCCATCAGAATACGAATTGAAAAATTACGTCATGAATTATAATCACGAAATGAAAATTTACGATTACACTTTCATCAGTACGAATACGAATTCACAGACGAAATTTTACTGTCAAAAATACGTCATCACTTCACAGACATTATTCATCGAGCAGAAGAAACATCGATCAAGATCAAGACTGAGCAGCTCAAGTTTGTATCAGAGTAAAAACAGAGTAAAAGCACAAGAAGCTACAACAGAACAACAAGTGGGTTCATTCAAATCTATTGTAAAAATGTCTTGAATTCGGGAACCGAACGCTGCTGTATAATATTGTGTAGAAACACCTCCTCTGAACGGGAAACTGCACCTATATGTTAGAAAACATAGTGGAGCCAGTTGGAAACATCAGACGTAACGTTCTCCCAGGGCTGATTAACAAATATCAGGTTCTCTGTGTGTTTAGATTAAAACATTCACGACTCCAGCCACAGCGAGCATCAGTCAGTCTGAACCTTCAGCTGCATTTCAGACAATGGGTTTTTCATGAGTTCTAATGGGTTATACATGAGTTATAATGGGTTATACATGAGTTATAATGGGTTTACATGATGTTATAATGGTTATAATGGGTTATACATGAGTTATAATGGGTTATACATGGTTATACATGAGTTATAATGGGTTATACATGAGTTCATAATGGGTTATACATGAGTTATAATGGGTTATACATGAGTTATAATGGTTATACATGAGTTTAATGGGTTAATATACATGAGTTATAATGGGTTATACATGAGTTATAATGGGTTATACATGAGTTATAATGGGTTATACATGAGTTATAATGGGTTATACATGAGTTATAATGGGTTATACATGTGTTATAATGGGTTATACATGAGTTTATATATGGGTTTACATGTTATATGGTTATACATGAGTTATAATGGGTTATAATGAGCAAATCCATCCACGTCACGGTGACGTTAAACTTACGGTAAATACTGTAAACATACCAAGGTGTTGCCTGTAAACATGAACATTAATTGATGCTGAAGCTGCATTAAACTGTAATGTGGAACATTTCATTGGCTGTGACGTCTGTAACCAGGACAGTTTGGTCGTGTTTGGTGTAAACTGGGACATTTCAGCGTAAAGAGGAACTTTTGGTGGCATTTCATGCGAGAAATGCAGCTGAAGGAAGTCCGTCTGTGAATTCGTTTTCGTACTGATGAAAGTGTAATCGTAAATTTTCATTTGGTGATTGTAATTCATGACGTTGTAATTTTTCAATTCGTATTCTGATGGATAAAATACACACAATATATTTTATGTACGACTGGACTCATTTGAGAGTTTACAAATATTTATTTTATGCACAACTACAGCCAAATATGCACGGATTTCTATTTTATGCGCACGAATATTTTTGACAGCTTCTTACTCCGTACACGTCTGTCGTGTACAGACTTGAATGTCCATGTGGTCGTTTTTACACAGGCCCAACAAAACAAACTGAAAAACAGACTGAACACAAACAGGCTGTGAGGACCTGGACCTGGACCTGGACGCCTGGATCCTACGGCCGAACATGACAAAGAAACACAACCAGTTTAAATACAGGAATATTATGTAATGTAACGAATGATGAAGGTTTAGACCTGGTTTAGACCTGGTTTAGACCTGGTTTAGTCCTGGTTTAATCCTGGTTTAGTCCTGGTTTAATCCTGGTTTAGTCCTGGTTTAGTCCTGGTTTAGTCCTGGTCCTGGTTTAGTCCTGGTTTAGTCCTGGTTTAATCCTGGTTTAGTCCTGGTTTAGTCCTGGTTTAATCCTGGTTTAGACCTGGTTTAATCCTGGTTTAATCCTGGTTTAATCCTGGTTTAGACCTGGTTTAATCCTGGTTTAATCCTGGTTTAGTCCTGGTTTAGTCCTGGTTTAGTCTGAATGAAATCTTAAATACTTGTAGATGCAGTTGTACAGACTGTTTTGTTCCAGTATTGCAGGTTCGTTGAATGTTGAAAAGAAAAAGGAAAGTTCTACATTTAATGTCCAAATAGGAGAGTTCTGGATCCTTTTACTGCTGCTTCAGTGTTTTTCATGGTTTAAAACAGTTCAGAGACTCGATCCCTCAGTCAACAACAAAATATCCTCTTTAATGTTCAATAATATAAAAATCCATCTTTATTTTGTGATTTATGAATCATGTCTATGGACTTGGGTCGTGAGGGTTTGTGACTTTGTAATTATGGTTGAATATTTTTCTTGAGCTCTAAAAGGGTAAAGTCTTGGGTTAAAACACACTGTCTGTTAAAAAACATTTCCAGTGGACTTTCAAACTTCTTGTAAGGTGGTAAATCAATTTATTTTTTCCCATAAAGTGTTGAATAGAAGGATTCGACTATTTTAATTTTTTTTATTTCTCCTGTTATTTGTTCCCCATTTTCTTTTTTTAGGGTTAAAAAAGTCTTATTTTTGTTTTAAATTTTCTTTAAAAAGTATCATGTACATTTCTCTCCTTCTTCCAGTTTTTTTTCTCTCGCTCTTAAAATTATTCCTTTACTTTTAATTTTTGCAAACTCTGACATCTCTTTTTTTTAGTTCGTTACAATTAAAACCAACTTCTAAAAGGTTAAAATAACGTAAACGTCTCTGTCGTCCCAACATGCGTCTCTTTTCTTTTTTTTTTCTCCCTCCCCACTCTTCTAAAAAGTGTCTCGTCGTGTCTTTCACCGTCTCCCACCAGTGGCTCGTGTCTCGTGTCTTGAAGTTTCTGTCGCTCTCGTTCATCTCCACCTGTCGTCTCTGGGCAGGTTGATGTTATAGTTCATAAAATCGAACGTACAAAGAGAATGTTTATAATGTCTGCAGCATTATAACAATTGTGTATTTGTGTGTTGTGAAATTTTATTTTAATGAAAACTTTGAAATGATTTCAGATCTTTAATCAATGGAAATGTATTCTGAGTAGATCTGGCCTCACACCGGGGACGCCAAAATATGGAGTGTGAAATGTACCTGGGCTCACAGTGCGATGCCACGAGATGTGGTCCCATTAAATCTAATCCAATCCCATTTAATCAATTACCTACATTAATTAATTAGTTAATAATGAATTAAACGGTTGATCTGAAGGTTGGTAAATTCTTGTCCATATCAGTGACCTGCATATTTTGAAATGACATCAGTGGAAACAACATCACTATTCACCAAAACAAACTGTGGTTTATGAAGATTTATTGACCAAGTGAAACACAAACATTTAAATATCAAATATGTAAATGAGTGGAGGTCGAACTAAACCGGAGTCTAGAAATATGAGGCACAACTTGAAGAGTTTATCTAAAGTTCTGTGTCGAGTCTAAATTGATGAAGTCGTCCTGTGACAGTGACACATACGACCCTGGAGCGTGGACATGTCCAGTCTCCATGTGCTCCTCACACGTCCAATGAAGGTTTGAGTTTTTCAAGACGTCGGTTCTGAAGAATCAAACACGATGAAACGGACGAAGGTCACGTGATCTAAACAAGACTTCAGGTTGAGTCGGCGTCAGGCTGGAGGACGCTCTCCTCTGCTCCAGAGGATCTTCTGCTGATGAACTGAGATCTGAACAAACTACTGGTCAGAACTGGGCTGGGGTCCGTCTTTCTCCTCTTAAGTCTGAAGTTAGGCGGGACAGACTGACCAATGAGGTGTGTGTTGTGTGTGGGATGATGTGAAGAATGGGAGTTAGTTGAGTTCGTGTGTTATGTCACAGCTCTC
>NW_026571047.1:34824722-34829722 GCF_026225935.1 Boleophthalmus pectinirostris
CCTCTCCAGTGAGCTCCTTGGCCTCGGCCAAAAGGATCTCGTCCACTTCCGCGATGGCATCTTGGACGCTGAGGCTGGAGGTGTCGGATAGTGACACAATCCTTCCAGACCCTGCAGTGGAGTGGGGAGAGAGGCTTTTAGAGCACGAGTCAGTACTGGAGGTCGTCTGGGCCTTAGTGCAGCAAGAGCTCATGGGCCACAGTCCGGGTCTCGCTTTGGGCGGCTCCTCCAGCTTCCCCTTGATGGACTGAAGCCTTGTGGTTGTGGGTTCTGCTTCATCCTGGAACTCAGATGTTGCCGAGTGCCTCTCGGTGGGGACACAGCTGCCGCAGCCTCGTCTCACGTTGTCCTTGGCGGAGCGCAGCATGGCTCTGGCGTGTCGCACCATGGCTTTCATCTGGCTCTTGGGGGGTCTGTATTTTGTCTCCTCGGGGACCACCAGCTTCTTGTCCAGCACTCGGCTGTGGCGCAGGACGGTGTTGATCTCGGCGGTTACCTCCACGCTCACCAGTTTGAAAGAGCGTTCACGGGCTGCTGAGTGGAGCCCGGCACTGAACGGAAAGTCTCAGTTAAGCTGGTGTCCAGGGCACTGCTGACTGCCTCCTCAGACACCAGCAGGGGGCGCTCTTGTGCTCTCCCCTCTAACACAAGGTTCCTGAAAGCCTTCAGGATCAGGTTGGAGAGTGTAGAAATCACCTCCAAAAACATTTCGGCCAGGACCTCCTTGGACTCGCGCTGTGCCAGCTTGGCTGCACGGTCCCAGTAGAAAACCACCAGGGGCTGGACCTGCTCTGGGGGGGATTTGGGGGATGTGTTGGTTCAGAGGAGAGTGGTTTGCTGCCCGTGGGTCCGTCTCATTTTCATGAGGCCTTGGACTGGACACAGTCGGCTCCACCACAGACTCCTCTGGGCTGGATCTCGCGCTGGACATATTACTTTTTTTATCCGTTTGTAAAATAATTCTATTATGTGTAGGGAAAATAAGTCTTGTATTCTTGTATTGTCTTGTAGTTCCCTAAAAAGCTGGTTTGTACCTGGCTGAGTTACTTGTTTTTGCTCTTGTGTCAAAAGTTGGATAAACTACTCCTCCTCACAATCTCCTCAATGAAATCAAACCTTTGAAGTGTGACATCTCAAAGACAAAAGACAAAGACTTTATCTGTGAACTTTGGTTTCCACGGCAACAGTTTCTAGGGCTCAGTCACATGACCTTCACATGGCGTGATGATGTCATACTAATACAAAACTCACATTTTAAACAAAAACATTCTAAATTCTAGAATGTGTAACGGACGAGAGCAAACGATCTGACTGTGGTGAACAAAAGAAGATCTGGAGTGAAGGTGTGTGAATGAAGCAAAGGACACAAAAATCAGTTCAAAATTATATATTAATAATATAAATTCAGAGTGTATATATGTATATATATTTTGGTGAGTCTGGAGGAGCACCCACTTTTACAACATTCACATTTGATTTGAACACACTGATAAGACCTCACCTGGTTCACACCAGATTGATGTGTGTGTCACTCTGAATTGAGTTCTACACATTATAAACCTGGAGCGGCTCTTTCTGAAAGCGCTGGGAAAACCCGGCGTGTCATGACAAATATTTAAATCTGATTCATCAAAGCGTCAAAACAGGAACAAGCCAAACAATTCAACTTTAGTTCCGTCCAGTTGAGAGAAAAGCACAGACATCTTCCACATCCTCAAATGCTCTAAGCTCTTACCTTCTGCATGTTTTTCACAAACCCTGTAGAGCTCCTGCAGCAGCTCAGAATTCCCATAGAAATTATGAACAAACTTCAGAGATTGTGGGTTATTGTTGCACCAGGATAAATACATTATCAAAGCACAAACACATTTACAAAGCTCCAGACTGACGGGAGAAGTGCACGTCTGCAGTGATTAAACCAATCTCACAAAGATTCAAAAACAGTAAGTCTGTGTATTGTCGATTAGTACTGAATAGCCTAGAGAAAGAGTAAACTAAAGACAAACAATCCCAGATGCTTTTTGTTTAACACTCTTCATATGTTTAACATTAATGACAGTCTGAAGTTAAATCAATGATTTGTGTGTGTGACATGAGAGATTTAACCTGCTCATCGGCTACAACATCTGCACATTAATCGGAGCACATCGTCTTATCACTATTTTTATCAGTTTCACACCTTTTAAAGAGTCAGGATCAGTAAACGTTCGATGTACAGGACTTTATAATAAAGTCTAAAACATCTCCAAGGATCTGTTTTGATGTTATAAGAAGGTGAAAAACCAGAAATCCACATATTGCAGAGTTAAGGTGAAATCTATATCATCTATTGTCTTTAAACTCACACATGCCAGGTGAGGGTCACTGATCTCATCTGACCCCAAAAGTGACTTGGTGCCATTCATGACCCATAATCCACCACTGCCAATTGTAGTGAAAAGGCTGAAGTATGTTCACTCACTACTCACAAGTATCACTAGAGTCCGTCTTGCTGTGTACGGTGACATGACCTCGACTTTACACTGAGCTGTAGTGATGTGTAACACTCAGAGCTGCAAACGCTTTTATTTTGAAAAGCATCAGTTTACACCAGAGGCAGCGGAGCTGCTCCTGCAGCTTTTTGACTTATATTATATTATTTATATAACCTAAATGTTAGAAAAGACTTCAATATTTTCAAGTTTTGTGCCCATCCTTTATTTATGTGTGTATATTGAATCCTTTCATATGTGTTGTGCTTGCAAATGGAGCTCTGCAGAGGATCCATGTGTCCGTGTGTTTGACGTGTTCTCATTACTGGACTGTATGTGCAGCCTGCGGCCTGCAGCCTGTCAGTTGCTCATGACGTGGGCTTTTACTAAAATATACAGACAGATTTCCAAAATATCTTTCAGATCATTTAAGAGACAGACAAACCACCAAATCTGATGTGAGGAGTCAGAGGGTCATGATCAGAGACATGAGCCTCCTGCTCCTTGGCAGGAGGCTCATGTCTCGTTGTTTTTCATAGATATGAAATGTCTCACCTTCACATGAGCATCTGAAGTGAAGATGATCAAACACTGAACATGTGACATCATCATCAGACATGTCAATAAAAAACCTAAAGGCCTAGAGCCTCTGGGAGAGAAACGATTAGACAAAGAAGAGTGTGATTTTTAACACTTCTTACTTGGACAAAGGAAAAAACAACACCCAAAAAGTAAATGTCAGATGGGTGTAATAGCGCCCCCTAGGGAAGTTGCATAGTAGTGCAAAACTTTACTTTGTCGTAGACATATAAAATTTGGTGCACAGATTCATGACTTGGTCTCGATCAAAAAAGTAAATGACGACCCCGTGTCGTTTCCCATCGTGTTGCCATGGCAACAGGCCAAACATCTGTCCTCACCAAAACCAAATTTGGTACACAGATGCATCATGGGAATAGGAACAACAAAGTATATTACGCAGTTGCTAGGCAACCAACAGGAAGTCGGCCATATTGGATTGATGGTGCGACCTGTCCTCGTACTTGAACGAACTCGTCCTTGGGCGTTTGACCCACACAGAATCATTCTGTATCATCTAGACAAGTGGGACATTAA
This sequence comes from Boleophthalmus pectinirostris, assembly GCF_026225935.1. Classification (NCBI taxonomy): domain Eukaryota; kingdom Metazoa; phylum Chordata; class Actinopteri; order Gobiiformes; family Gobiidae; genus Boleophthalmus; species Boleophthalmus pectinirostris. The sequence continues at coordinate 34,828,310 of NW_026571047.1, forward strand.
AAGTTGTTTAAAGCTTTTTTTAAAGGTCACACGGTGTTGCTGTGGCAACGGTGAAGATTTCAGCTTTGTTTTTGGGGCACCATCAAACTTCAACACCTGATTATTTGCACAAACTTTGGCCGATTTCACTCAAACTTTAATCGTGGGTTCACACCTCAACCCTGAACAGACTGATGTAAGTAAATACAAAAATGGGTGCAATAGCGCCCCCTAGATAATTTGAATAGAACAATAACATTTTATTTGTCACAGATACACAAAATTTGGTATCCACAATTGTGACATGGTCTCGATTAAAAAACTCAATGACGCCCAAACCCCATTAACATTGTGTTGCCATGGCAATAAGTCAAAATTGTGTCCTTGCCAGTGGGACGTCCTGACACAAACGCTGGCGTAGCCAAACCCAATTTGGTATCCAGATGCATCATGGCAACAAGAATGAAAGAAAAAAGAATATATATATGTATATTGTGACCACGCCCCTTTACAAACCGGAAGTCTGCCATCTTGGATTTATTATTATTATTTTTTTCAATAAACACATGCAAAAATTTTGAAAAATGAATGGGTTAGGTTAAGTGTTAGGGTTAGGGTTAGGTGAGGAGGATTACAACTAGGGTTAGATTTAAGGTGAGGGTTATTAGCGTTCTGAGGGGCGCGGCGTTCTGAGGGGCGCGGCGTTCTGAGGGGCGCGGCGTTCTGAGGGGCGCGGCGTTCTGAGGGGCGCGGCGTTCTGAGGGGCGCGGCGTTCTGAGGGTTCTGAGGGTTAGCGTTCTGAGGGGCGTGTCGTTCTGAGGGTTATTAGCGTTCTGAGGGGCGCGGCGTTCTGAGGGTTATTAGCGTTCTGAGGGGCGTGTCGTTCTGAGGGTTATTAGCGTTCTGAGGGGCGTTCTGGGGTTATTAGCGTAGGCGGACACGCGAGGGCCCATTATTGTATTACTTTTATTCTTTAGTTTTTTTATTATTTTTATTACTTTTCTTTACTTTTATTTTTATTTATTACTTTTTTTTTCCTTTTATTTGTATTTATTACTTTTTATTTTATTTATGTATTTATTTATTATTTGTATTACTTGTTTTACTTTTGTTTTTAGGGGATATTGTGCAAAATTGATCTTTTTAGTTTCCTCTCATGTTCTAATGTTCAAAAACCTGTGAAGAGGTTTTAGAGTCATGCACGTTACGTTTGCGTAATCTAGTGATCTCTCCTGGCCCTATTCAAACCCTCCTTACGGTCAGCTGCAGTACGACCCTGTGCGAGGCTCCGCCCCCCCAGGCTCCCACACGACAATTCTCCATAAATCCACAAAAACACAGCGACTGGACAAACCTGATGTGACGAGCAGGAGTTTCATTAGTGTGTTGTGATAGTGCTCTGAAGGGGGAGGGACTTAGCACACAGAGTGCAAA
>NW_026571047.1:34842222-34859722 GCF_026225935.1 Boleophthalmus pectinirostris
AAAATGTTCAAAAGAAGCTGGAGGAGGAGACCCTGGAAGCCCACCTGATGACATCACTCTTGGTTTGTGGTGAAACGAGTGGAATTAAGGAAAATTCGGCTCTAACATGAGTCAGTGTCGTCACATTTTCTTTGTGTTTTGGTCGTTTTTAAGCAGCTTTTCTGTATTTTATCAAAACAAATGTCACTTTATGTTTCTCTTTAATGTTACAGGATCAGACTGGTCCAAAATAGGGACACATGGGACATTTCTTGTAAACAACAAATCAACAGTTTTTTTGTTTTTTTTTGTATAAATCTGCTGGGACAGGGGACACAGGCTCAAAACTGGGACTGTCCCGGGGAAACAGACGACTGCACTCACAAAATTTTGAGTGTTTTGGTGAGGAAACAGCCTAATTCATTCTAAAATGCACTAAAAGTAAATTAAAAATAACATAAATAATATAATAATAATAATAAATGATCAGGTCATGTGAGGAAAACAGTACAAAAAAATACATCTAAAAAAATCTAACTTAACTGTAACACAACTATGCAGACGTGGAGTTCGTAAATACTCATGAATAATTACCATACTGCCAATATAAACGTTGATAATAAACTCTTAAAACTATTTAATTTGACGCAATAATGTTTTTAAACGGATCTCGGCGCGTGTGTTTTGTCCTCCGCCGCTCCCCGTAGCAGCTTATAAAATGTCGCAAACCGGAAGTCCCGCCCCTCTTCGTCCCCTCTGCGTCAGACTGATGTGAGTGTCAAACATTTCTGCGTTTTAATCTTCATCCATCCATTAAACCCGCGCGTTTATAAACCATCCGCGGCCGCAAACGTGTCCTCGCGTTTGTCCACAACACATCTGTGATAACATTTGTGAAATCAGCCTTGTTTTGACGCGTTAATGTGAGTTTGTGTGTTTGTTTCCCCGCAGAGTCTGAGTCCCGGCGCCGCAGCGACATGGTGAGACACTTTTACTCTGAAAATCAATAAAAACACCGAGTTAAATCTGAGCCGCTCGACCCGAACCCGCGGAGGGAGTCAGGGCCGAGCGCGGGTGAAGTTTCAGCTCGGGGTTTGTTTTGTTGGATGTTTTAGTTTGTTAAAAGTGACTTAACGTCAGGTTAGCGCGGCACGAGCTAATGCTACATGCTAATGCTAAAGCTACATGCTAACGTCAAAGTGACAGGCTCTGGTTTGTTTTATTTTCACTTTTTTTTTAAATGAGGAAACAGCAGCTCTTTACGACAAAGTATAAGGTTCAGATAAAAAATAAAAAAGATGAATAAAGTCGAAGCCAGAAGAAGTTGTCATTTTAGGAGAATGAAGATTATACTGAGTGTGTGAAGAGTCTGAGGCTGGTGCATCGGCCTGGGCCATATGGATCAAAACATATATCTGGATATATTTTGCTATATCTCGATATACAATATATATATCTCTATATCTGTACAGGAAAAAATAACCCCCTAAAACTGAAAACTGCAAAAACAAATCTGCCAAATTCCACAAGGTCTTTTTTAAAAATTTTTTATTAAAGTGTAAGAGGTCAGCAGTTCATATAGAACATTTAAGATTACAAAAAAACCCTAATTACATAAATAATATTTTTAGCTGTAAAATAAAAGAAATAAAACATATTTCCTTCTTTTCATTTATAAATAAAACAACTCAACACAAGTTCATCTTTGCATTAACTCTGTTATCCGAACCAGAACCAGAACCAGAACCATGAGCTCCTTCAGCAGAAGAAGCTCAGGATGTTCCTTATTTTATCAGACACATGTTCTTATCCAGCGTCAGGAGCTCTGAGGTTTAATCCCACAATCCACTGCAGATCAAACCCAACGTTTCAAACACTTGTACAAGTGACACTGCAGCAGATTATTCATTAAAATCTTCTGTATAAATAAACTTTACATTGCTAAACTTTACAATATATAAACAACGACTCTAGGCCACATCAGCCCGTTTGAGATAATGTGTTTAATGCAGTTTTGCGCACGTGTGTTTACATTTTACAGAAACAAAACTTAAGAGCATGGCTCATTTGCATAAACAGCACTTCTGCAGCTCAGCTCGTTCAGCTTCTTTTGGACTAAAGGACACAACTCGGTGGAACATTAGGATGTTCTGCTGGTGGTTTTGTCTGTAAATGGTGGAAAAGTTTCGTGGAGCTTGAAGTTTTTCACTGGCACCAACTTTCGACGTTCACAGCAACAGTGACGAGTGAAGGAGACACGAGCGAATGAAATCAGGGAGGCGACGACAGAACAAACAAGCGAAGCGGCGAAATCAAAATTTAATATAAGCATTATATCGATAAATGCGATATGTCAGAATTCATATCGAGTTTAAAAACTATCTCGTTATATTTAAAATATCGATATATCGCCCACCCCTACTGGTGCACTATGGGCAATTTAGAGCATTTTGTAAAGGAGAAGAATCCGTGTATCATTCCTTCATACGACTGAATCAGGACTAAACCAGGTCCGGAACCAAACCAGAACTAAGACCAGGATTGAGACCAAGATTGAGACCAGGACCAGACCAGGACTAAAAATGATTCAATCCTGGTTTAGTCCTAGTTTAAATCTTGGAAATGGGGTTTCCATGATTTAAAATGCGATGCGGGACTCTACCGCATACGAACTGAACCAGGACTGAAACATTTTCAGTCCCGGTCTGGTCCCGGTCTGAGTCCCGAACCTGGTTTAGTCCTTATTCAGTCTGGAGGCGCAAATATTGAAGAAAATAGTTGCTTTTTCGTTTTCTTATTTTTATATTGAAAAACGAATGAAAGAATGATACACAGATTGAGTTTTTCTTCTGCCGCATTTTTCACTTTGACTTTGAGTTTATTACGACTTCATTCTCATAGTAATATAACTTGTCATAATATTACTTTATTTTGACTTCAACATTATTCTCGTAAAATTATGACTTTATTCTCATATAATTGCGACTTTAATATTGAAATATTACGACTTTATTTTCGTAGCGCCAGCATAATTACTTTTTTTTAATCTGACCCTTATACTCCGTCACAGCTCTTCAAGATGTAACTGTATAGATTTTGTCGTGAGCTGCTCCAGAGACTTTGAATCTGTGCGGAGTATTTTTAGTCAAAAGTTTTTATTTTATTTATTATTTTCATATATATAGCTGTGAATCTTTTTTTTTTTTTCTTTATACCTGTGCATCTTTTTTTGTTTTTGTTATAGCTGTATATATATTTTTGTTATAGCGCTGCATCTTTTTTTTTTTTTTTTTTATATAGTTGTGCATCTTTTTTTATATAGCTGTGCATTTTTCTTTTTTGGCAATAATAAAAAAATTGATAACCTCTAATGCCATTGACAGAGTGAAGTAGAAAATAATAAAAAATAAATCTAATAATAATTCTAAATAGGCACATAGAACACATTTCATATTGCAGGTTTATCTGAGTTCATATGTAATTAAATAAACATAGAATGAAGACATAAAGATAAGTTCATTCTCCAACCGGGAAAATAGTTCATCTAATGTCAAACTGACAGGATCTGGTTTGTTTTTTATGAGAAAAGGGCAGATATAACTGTATTTACTTTGTCTTTGAATCTGTGCAGAGGATTTTTAGTGTAAATATTCTGAAGCTTTGGATGTGATAAAGTTGATGTATTTGAATGAGTTCAGAGGGTTTTGTCCAAACGGGAGACACGCAAGACGTCCTACCCGCACAGACTCGTGGCTGTGGGGCTTCACGCTTGCCACATGAAGGATGGACCAAGTGCTGCGTCTCGGTGCCACAGAGACGACAGTTCCACCGGTCCACTGACAAATACACTGACAAATACTGACACGAACACACACTGACAAATACACTGACAAATACTGACACGAACACACACTGACAAATACTGACATGAACACACACTGACAAATACACTGACAAATACTGACACGAACACACTGACAAATACTGACACGAACACACACTGACAAATACACTGACAAATACTGACACACACACACTGAACACACACTGACACAACACACACTGACAAATACACTGACAAATACTGACACGAACACACACTGACAAATACACTGACAAATACTGACACGAACACACACTAATACACTGACAGTTACTCTGAGGAATACTGACAACCCTTAGTACACTGATCCAATACACTGACACGCACACTGCAAATACACTGACAATTATACTGAAATATAAATACACTGACAAATACTTAAGAGTACTGACAAACACACTGACATTTACACTTACAAACCTGAATACAGTAAAATACACTGACACAAATACCACTGATCCAACACACCCACAAACACACTGACACACACACTACAGATACACTGACAAACACACACACTACTGACACACACTCTACAGATACACTGACAAACACACACACTACTGACACACACACTACAGATACACTGACAAACACACACTACTGACACACACACTACAGATACACTGACAAATACAAATACAGACACTGACACACACTGATCCAGTCCTCGGGCAGATACAGTCTTGATCTGTGATATTTGGAGCTGAAATCTGCTGTTGATGTGAATAACTGTGTAACTGAAGTGACTAAACCTTTCCTTTTTTGTTTTAGCCTCGCAAGATTGAAGAAATCAAAGATTTCCTGCTGACAGCCAGGAGGAAGGACGCCAAGTGTGAGTGACTTTACATGTGACTGAGAGAATAATACTTATGTCAGTTATTAGTTTTACTGTTTAACGCTTCAGGTGCTTCTGTGTTTTCTTAAATGTGCTGAAATAGAATGACTGAAGTACAGGTTTGATGTTTCTGATCCCACAGGGTTTGATTCTAATTTTATTTTTGTCTTGTCCGTTTTTAGCCGTAAAGATCAAGAAGAACAAGGACAATGTGAAGTTTAAGGTGCGCTGCAGCAGATACCTGTACACACTGGTCATCACAGACAAAGAGAAGGCCGAGAAGCTCAAGCAATCACTGCCCCCAGGTACAGACTCGGGAACAGACTCGGGAACAGACTCGGGAACAGACTCGGGAACAGACTCGGGAACAGACTCGGGAACAGACTCGGGAACAGACTCGGAACAGAACTCGGAACAGACTCGGGACTCGGGAACAGACTCGGGAACAGACTCGGGAACAGACTCGGAACAGACTCGACAGACTCGGGAACAGACTCGGGAACAGACTCGGGAACAGACTCGGGAACAGACTCGGGAACAGACTCAGACTCGGTAACAGACTCGGTAACAGACTCGGTAACAGACTCGGGACTCGGAACAGACTCGGGAACAGACTCGGGAACAGACTCGGGAACAGACTCGGGAACACTCGGTAACATGACGGGGAGGGATGTGGGGCAGGAGACACAGCCTGTACTACAAAGGAGAATATTCTGTAGCTGCACAAACATTTGAACTGCGGCTGCAAAGATGTATTCACTGTACAGTTGGCAAATTGTAAACAAAATATCCTTTATAAACTACTAGATTTGTTCTTTCTAAGCTGCTACTCCTGTAGTTTAGACTCTACAAACATGTTCTGAAATGTAGGTGATTCTTGGATTAGTTTAAAGTTCAGATTTTATTCTTTGTGAATGTTCGTAGACGAGTTTAAAATGGTGTAAATCTGTGTTCTTCATTTTTGGGCCTGAGTTTGAACAGCAGATTATCAGAGCAGAACTGATACGAGTTAAAGCTGCAAATTTTACATTTGAAATTCTCATTTGAAGTTTTTACTGTTTGCCCAAGTTTTTTCTAAATCCATTCTGTTTTGTAGTTACACAGGACTTTGAAACTTAGTCAAATTTATGTCAAAATGCTTAAAGTCAGATGTTTTTTGTCTGTAAATGTCTTTGCCTCATAAAAACCCTCTGTATTCACGCCGCTGTCTTGTTCTTGTTGCAGGTTTGGCTGTGAAGGAGCTCAAGTAAAAGTGATGTACAGAAAATTGTAATAAAAAATGGAAAACCAACACCTGGATTTAGTTTTTTTAAGCTTCATCCACAAACAGCTGGATCATGTTTTAGCTTTATAAAGTCAGTGGTTCTCAAACTGTGGTACTGCACGTTTGGCTCATTTTGTTTTTATTTAGTTTAACATCGGCCTCACCCTGGTCCAGTTCAGTCCTGGTTTCCACAGAGTAACTGAGTAATGATCTGAAAGTGTTTGGATCTTTAACACATTTTTATCTTGTAGCCTTTGTTTAAATCCACTTTCGACCTGGTTTAGAACCGTTCTGTTACTGTTTGAAGAAGTCTGGAGAACCACTGATTTACAAAACAAGTGTCTGCTCTTAAAAAGTCAGAAACAGTTAAGAAATGAACATTAAAGTGTAAAATGTGAGGACAAAGTAACACAACCTAAAGTGATAATGAGCCTGTTAAAGTGGAGTCTGGTGTGTACAACTTGTTTGACCTTTATAGATTTGCTTTTAGTCCTGGTTCAGTCCTGGTTTAGTTCTGGTTCATTACTCACATCGTCCATGTCAAGTCTCTACTTTAGTGCATGTGAAAGTTTGATATGAACTAAACTAAAATCCTGCTCTCTGCGTCTGACCAGGATCCGGACTCAGATCTGGATCAGTATTGGATGGATGAAAAACTTTCCAAAGGGCAGGTCTGTTGTCAGTATTGGAAACCATTTCAGTCAAAGTGTTTTGACTGATTAAATTCGATTTTCACATGAGCCGAACACATTTGTGAGATTCAAACGCAGAAGTTTGTTATAAGTTGAGAGCAATCAGGCCAGGACTAACATCAAAAATAAATATATATGAGGCAGAGGAGCAGATCTATGGAACATTCTTGATGACAGGTTAAAAGGATCAACATTGTTTTAAAAATGACATATTTAGTTCATTAAACAAATATAGAGCACTAGAATTATTAATTTAAAGACACATTCTTACTGCATAAAACAGGCCTGGGCCTTGTCCAGCTCCAGAGTCACATTTGGCCCATTTAAGTTCATTTAGAATTACAACACAAACATATTTTCTATTTGTACCTCATGCCTGGACTAAAGCTGCTTTGTTTTTATTTTAGAGGTGTTTTTTAAATGACTTTCAGTCTCACTTTTTCATTACTTACAACATAAACTCTTCAGTCTGAGCAGCTCGACACAACAATGAGTTTTACTGCTTTTTATAAAGAAATACAATTAATATTCTGCACAACTGAGTTCAGTATTTTGGCTGCACAATATTTTCTGTTTCTCATGTGGCCCCATGAAAAAAAGAACTGCTAAACCCTGATTTAGAGACAATAAATTCATAATGTAGATTCTGTGGCTCATTTCACTTCAGTCTAAACTCCTTTGGTCTGAGTTTTATGTAAAATGTTTGTATCATTCTATTATGTACATGACTGAAGAAAAACTACTACTACAGAGTTCCCACAGTCATGGAAATCCTGGAAAAGTCATGGAAACTGACTGTTCAGTTCTCATGAGTCTGTTCTGATTATTTGTGTCTTTTGTTTAAAAGAGACGACAGTAAAAGCACTGACAGGATTTAGAATGTTCAAAAACTATAATCCCAAACCATAAGGTGAGTGGAAAGAGTTAAACATTTCAGATTTACACTAAAACTATGATCAGTTCTACACATGGAGGTGCTGGAAACTCATGGAAAATTCACTTTTTGAAACTGTCAGTGAAAAAGAGTGGGAAGCCTGATATTCTTACTACTATTACTACTTGTAATGACTTCCGCTGTCCTCCAGGTGTCGCCCTCCCTCAGTTTTTCACGCAGCCTCATTGTTTCCCGCAGAAATGACGTCCTGTGACACGCGGTGAGTTACCGCGCTCCGCTCAGACAAATGGATTATGAATTACGCACGAAAACAATTATGACGTAGTGACCAGTGTTTACGCGCGCTCCCGGAACTCCCACGAGACCGGCGCGCGCTCCCGCTGTCGTCTGTGCGCGTGAGGGGGCAGCTGTGCGCACGGACACGAGCCCGGACGTGCAGTGACCGTCTTCAATAAAACGCGGCTCGGGTCACGGTTTTTACGCGGAACTTTGCGCTTTTTACGCACGGGTCCGTCCCTGGAGCGGCTGGAGAGACGCACGGCGCGCACAGCGGGGGTCCAGCCGGAGATGAGCCCGTCGTGAGGAGCGGGGGGATCACGGAGGAGTTTGGAAGAGCATTCAGCGGGGGGATCTGGAGGAAGTTTGGCCGCTCAGGATGTCCGCGGACCGGGTGGATTACATCGCGCCGTGGTGGACTTACTGGCTCCATAATTTCCCCCACATCAACCTGAGACTGCAGCCGGCGGACAGCTCCTTCCAGCCGCAGAACGAGGAGTACCAGCAGGTGAGGAGCAGCGGGGAGACCGGGGCACGGAGGGGGAATGACCGGGGAGTGAGGCGAGGGGAGCCCGGGGGAAGCGTCCAGGGTAAATCGGGTCAAAACTGTCCCTCAAACGAGACTTGGAGGTTCAAAAACTGGTTAGAATCCAGGACTAACTGCAAACCGAACTGAAGGAGTAAACAAAAACTCCCCAGAGCCCAAAACAAAACCTGGATTAAAGCTGGAACTCTGTGAGACGTGATTAAAATCTGAACTGAGCCTAAACTAAACTAAATCTCAAAGGGAACAGAACCAGAATGTTTTGTCAAAGCGTTTAACAAAGACCAAACGAGGACTAAACCAGGTCTAAGAGGGCTATTGTTGGACTAAATTGACTGATTGATTTTTAGATTGATTCATTTAATATTCTGACATTATTCCACAAACAAATTTAACATAAACAGACTGAAAAAGTGCAGGTTGGAGCTTGAGTTTATTCTACTTTTTTACCTTTTACTCTTTTGCCAGAGCTTCATCTTTAAACCAGTTTCATTCATAAAAACAGCGAGAGGAAAAAAACAAATCAGTAACAGAAGAGTAAAATTCTACAGCACGAACTAAACCTCATGATTTATGTATCTGCCCAGAGTTAAACATTTAAACTTCTTTTTAAAATGGAACAGAACGTTGCACAGTTTTAGGTTTTCTGTACAGTTGGTCCAGATGTTTAAAAGATACACAAAATTTCAAGACTTTTTCCAAGACTAAACCAGGTCTAAGTGGGCAACTATCGAGCTAAATAAAGTCTACTCTTCACTATAAACAAGATGAGAACTAAACCAAGACTAAACCAGGAGCTAAAACAACTATTTACAATTTAAAACGGACAAAATCAAGTTGTAAATCATCTCTTGAGGAGCAGCAGTTCTTGGACTGAAGGAGCGAGTTTGGACCAGATCAGGACTAAACCAGGTCTTAACTGGGATCTTAAATCTGCACTTAGTTCAGACCAACATGGACCAACACAAAAAGGATGATCCATGTTTGTGCCCAGAGTTAAAAACGTCTTTATAAAGTGAAAGAGAGCAGTGGACAGTTTTAGATTTTCTGTACAGTTGGTCCAGAGTTTCACAGAAATAAAACATTTCATCATGTTTTTTGTAAAATCTGAGTCATTCAGGTCGAATCCACAGCAACAGAGAAATTCAATTTGTCAACCGGACAAACGTTTATTTAGGTGGGAAATATTTCTGAGTTGATCCGAGCTGCTGCTTCAGTTCTGGTCAGACTCTGCTGAAGGAGGAGCTAACTACACTGACACTCCTCTGGAACTAACACACACACGTTTACAGTTTGTGTTTGTAGCTCGACCTGTTCGTCTGTACTGAGTGGTGGTTTAGTCCTGGTTTAGTCCAGGTTCAGTCCTGGTTTAGTCCTGGTTTAGTCCTGGTTTAGTCCTGGTTCAGTCCTGGTTTAGTCCTGGTTTAGTCCTGGTTTAGTCCTGGTTTAGTCCTGGTTTAGTCCTGGTTCAGTCCTGGTTTAGTCTTGGTTTAGTCCTGGTTTAGTCCTGGTTCAGGCCTGGTGTAGTCCTGGTTTAGTCCTGGTTCAGTCCTGGTTTAGTCCTGGTTTAGACCTGGTTTAGTCCTGGTTTAGTCCTGGTTTAGACCTGGTTTAGTCCTGGCTTAGTCTGGGTTTAGTCCTGGTTTAGTCCTGGTTTGGTCCTGGTTTGTTCCTTGTTTAGTCCTGGTTTAGTCCTGGTTTAGTCCTGGTTTGTTCCTTGTTTAGTCCTGGTTTAGTCCTAGTTTAGTCCTGGTTCAGGCCTGGTTTAGTCCTGGTTCAGTCCTGGTTTAGTCCTGGTTCAGTCCTGGTTTAGTTCTGGTTCAGTCCTGGTTTAGTCCTGGTTTAGTCCTGGTTTAGTCCTGGATTAGTCCTGGTTTAGTTCTGGTTTAGTTCTTATTGTAAATCAAGTGTTTGTAGTTTTAATCTGACTAAATACAAACAGTCCGAGTGAAAAGTCCAGTTTTGTCCTGAATTTGTCGGTCGTTTTTTTCCCTCAGAATTCCCAGTCCGTGTTCCCGGTCCGTGTTCCCGGTCCGTGTTCCCGGTCCGTGTCCCCGTCCGTGTCCCCGGTCCGTGTTCCCGGTCCGTGTTCCCGGTCCGTGTTCCCGGTCCGTGTTCCCGGTTCATTCTAGTTGAATAAAATATTAAATGGTCAGAGTGGAGTGAGCGAGTGGAGCTGACGTGTTACAAACAGGACTTTAGAGGCTCCAGCGAGTCGCCCACACGAGCAGAAACACATGAGAAACATCAACGTTTCACTGGGAAAACACGAAACTCTCCAGAGAATTTTACACACAGATAATCAAACTGTTTGTGTTTGTCCAGTGAGGCTCATTTGGTTTCTCATAATTGATGTGATTCTGTTCTTTGTATCACTTTATAATAACTGCTCCTTATTAAACATTTATGAAGCATTATTTAACACATTTGTTCATCATGAGTAAAGTGTTACTCTTCTTTATTTGTCATCAGTTCATCATTTCTAGATGTTTCTGTTCATGTTTGTTCATCTTACACACGTTTGTTAAACATTATTCAACACATTGGTTCATCATTTGTAAACACCTCTTCATTTTTACACATGATTTAATCGTTACTAAATACATTATTTAACGTCTTTAGTCATCATTAATAAATCATTACTAATTCATTATTACTCATCAACTATTCATATTTAAAAGTGTTTTTAAAAAATATTTCTGAGTTGATCCGAGCTGCTGCTTCAGTTCTGGTCAGACTCTGCTGAAGGAGGAGCTAACTACACTGACACTCCTCTGGAACGAACACACACACGTTTACAGTTTGTGTTTGTAGCTCGACCTGTTCGTCTGTACTGAGTGGTGGTTTAGTCCTGGTTTAGTCCTGGTTTGTTCCTTGTTTAGTCCTGGTTTAGTCCTGGATTAGTCTTGGTTCAGTCCTGGTTTAGTCCTGGTTCAGTTCTTGTTTAGTCCTGGTTTAGTCCTGGTTTAGTCCTGGTTTAGTCCTGGTTCAGTCCTGGTTTAGTCTGGTTCAGTCCTGGTTTAGTCCTGGTTCAGTCCTGGTTCAGTCCTGGTTTAGTCCTGGTTTAGTCCTGGTTTAGTCCTGGTTTAGTCCTGGTTTGGTCCTGGTTTAGTCCTGGTTTAGTCCTGGTTTAGTCCTGTCCTGGTTTAGTCCTGGTTTAGTCCTGGTTCAGTCCTGGTTTAGTCCTGGTTTAGTCCTGGTTTAGTCCTGGTTTAGTCCTGGTTTAGTCCTGGTTTAGTCCTGGTTTAGTCCTGGTTTAGTCCTGGTTTAGTCCTTGGTTTAGTCCTGGTTTAGTCCTGGTTTAGTCCTTGGTTTAGTCCTGGTTTAGTCCTGGTTTAGTCCTGGTTTAGTCCTGGTTTAGTCCTGGTTTAGTCCTGGTTCAGTCCTGGTTTGGTCCTGGTTCAGTTCTTGTTTAGTCCTGGTTTAGTCCTGGTTTAGTCCTGGTTTAGTCTGGTTTAGTCCTGGTTTAGTCCTGGTTTGGTCCTTGTTTGACACAAACGGATCAAATTCTTAACCCACAAACTCAAACAAACATCAGAATCATTTGTTGTTGGTTTCATTTCAGCTCTGATCAGTTTAAACACTTGGAGACAATTCTCCAGAAAATCCTGAAGTAAACATTTATAAAGCATTTATAAGTGATGAGTTCATGATGAATGAGCCTTAAATCATTAGATGAAGTTTAGTAAATCCCAGACGTGTTTGTGAACATATCAGGTCTGTGGAGGTGGCGTCGTGTGGTGAGTTTAAACACTGGAGTTGAACCTGATTTAACGACGTCTCCAAGTGTTTCAAATAAAACCATCAACAAATGATTGAATAATGAACCGGAACCAGGACTAAACCAGGTCTAAACCAGGACTAAACCAGGTCTAAACCAGGACTAAACCAGGACTAAACCAGGACTAAACCAGGACTAAACCAGGTCTAAACCAGGACTAAACCAGGACTAAACCAGGACCAGGACTCTAAACCAGGACTAAACCCAGGACTAAACCAGGACTAAACCAGGTAAACTTTTAAACACTAAACCAGGACTAAACTCTCTGATTCAAGTGTCTTAAGTGAATCCTCTCTCCTCTCCTCTCTGTCCTCTGTCCTCTCTCCTCTCTGTCCTCTCTCCTCTGTCCTCTCTCCTCTGTCCTCTCTCTCTGTCCTCTGTCCTCTGTCCTCTGTCTCTCTCTCTGTCCTCTCTCTGTCCTCTGTCCTCTCTCCTCTCTCTCTCTCTCTCTCCTCTGTCCTCTGTCCTCTCTCCTCTGTCCTCTCTCCTCTGTCCTCTCTCCTCTCTCCTCTGTCTCCTCTCTGTCCTCTGTCCTCTCTGTCCTCTGTCCTCTGTCCTCTCTCCTCTCTCTGTCCTCTCTCTCTCCTCTGTCCTCTGTCCTCTCTCCTCTGTCCTCTGTCCTCTCTCCTCTCTCTCCTCTCTCCTCTCTCCTCTGTCCTCTGTCCTCTCTGTCCTCTCTCTCTCTCTGTCTCTCTCTCCTCTGTCCTCTGTCCTCTCCTCTGTCCTCTCTCCTCTGTCCTCTCTCCTCTCTCCTCTGTCCTCTCTCTCTCCTCTCTCTCTCTCCTCTGTCCTCTGTCCTCTGTCCTCCTCTGTCCTCTCTCCTCTCTCTCTCCTCTCCTCCTCTCTCCTCTCTCCTCTGTCCTCTCTCTCTCTCTCTGTCCTCTGTCCTCTCTGTCCTCTCTCCTCTGTCCTCTGTCCTCTGTCCTCCTCTGTCCTCTCCTCTCTCCCTCTCTCCTCTGTCCTCTCTCCTCTCCTCTGTCCTCTCTCTCTCTCTCCTCTGTCCTCTGTCCTCTCTCCTCTCTCCTCTGTCCTCTGTCCTCTCTCCTCTGTCCTCTGTCCTCTGTCCTCTGTCCTCTCTCCTCTGTCCTCTCCTCTGTCCTCTGTCTCCTAAGCGTTGCCTTCAGCGTTGGACAGGGGTCATAGGTCAAGAGGAAGTGAATCATTGGCGCGAGAACAAAAGAACCAGATGGAGACGTGACGCCATCTGTGAAATTAACTGGAACAAACCAGGACTAAACCAGGACTGAACCAGGACTGAACCAGGACTGAACCAGGACTGAACCAGGACTGAACCAGGACTGAACCAGGACTAAACCAGGACTGAACCAGGACTAAACCAGGACTGAACCAGGACTAAACTGAACCAGGACTGAACCAGGACTAAACCAGGACTAAACCAGGAACCAGGACTAAACCAGGACTGAACCAGGACTAACCAGGACTGAACCAGGACTGAACCAGGACTGAAAGGACCCAGGACTGAACCAGGACCAGGACTAAACCAGGACTGAATCCAGGACTGAACCAGGACTAAACCAGGACTAGACCAGGACTAGACCAGGTCTGTGTTTTATGCGCAGGGAGGAAATAGAATCTGTGTCTCTGAGGACGACTGTCAGTGTCTGGGAAACCCCCAAAACATAATACTACAAATACTACAACTGTGACTGTGAATACTCCTGCTGTACTTCTACTATTACTACTGCTGTACTTCTACTATTACTACTGCTGTACTTCTACTATTACTACTGCTGTACTTCTACTATTACTACTGCTGTACTTCTACTATTACTACTACTTCTACGAGTTAGTTTGGGTCATCAAAAGTATCAAAAATCTGATCCTGATCGATACTGAAACTAGTGTCTTAATCCTAACGAGATTCATTTTCCTCAGGTCTGGATTTGAAAAAAAGTCCAATTTTCAGGACAGGGTAGAATCTTTCCTGCTTAGACCTGGTTTAGTCCTGGTTTAGACCTGGTTTAGACCTGGTTTAGTCCTAGGTTGACCAGAATTTCAGAATAAAAAACTGGGACATCCCCGTTTGTTTGGTTTTTTTTGGTGGTTGGTTTAAGTATCAAACTTGAGACTGAAATTTTAGTATCATGACAAAACTAACTAATATAAACGATGATGAACTGATTCTGGTTTAGTCCTGGTTCAGTCCTTGTTTAGTCCTGTTTTAGACCTTGTTTAGACCTGGTTTAGTCCTGGTTTAGACCTGGTTTAGACCTGGTTTAGACCTGGTTTAGTCCTGTTTTAATCCTTGTTAGTCCTGTTTTAGTTAGTCCTGTTTAGACCTTGTTTAGTCCTGGTTTAGTCCTGTCCTTTTAGTCCTGTTTTAGTCCTTGTTTAGTCCTGTTTAGTCCTGTTTAGACCTTGTTTAGTCCTGTTTTAGTCCTTGTTTAGTCCTGGTTCAGTTCTCACGCTCTCATCACTTTTTCTTGACCGTGTCTCATTGTTCGAACAAAAACTTTGTGTCAGAGCGAAGCTAATGCGGCTAATGCTAAAGTTAATCTAATGTAAAATGATCAGATTTTCAAAACAAAACAAAAAAACGGGACACTGTCCTTTTGTGGTGTTTAGTAATAATAAAACTGTGAAACGAGTTGTAATTAAGAAAAACTTTTCTGCAGAGACGAACATGAGTCACTACAGTCACATTTTCTTTGTGTTTTGTCGTTTTTCAGCAGATTTTCTGTATTTTACAAAAACAAATGTCAGTTTCTGTTTCTCTTTACTGTTGCAGGATCAGATTTGGTCAAAAATAGAGACACTGGGACGTTTCTTGTATAAAACTCAAACAAATCAGTGGTTTTTGTATAAATCTGCAGGAACAGAGACACAGACTCAAAACTGGGACTGTCCCAAGATCTGGTTTAGACTTTGTTTAGATCTGGTTTAGACTTTGTTTAGTCCTGGTTTAGTCCTGGTTTAGTCCCGGTTTAGTCCCGGTTTAGTCCTGGTTCCGTTCTGTTTTAGTCCTGTTTTAATCTCGTTTTAGTCCTTGTTTAGTCCTTGTTTATTCCTGGTTCAGTCCTTGTTTAGTCCTGTTTTAGTCCTGGTTCAGTCTTGTTTTAGTCCTGTTTTAGTCCTTGTTTTAGTCCTTGTTTAGTCCTGGTTCAGTTCTCACGCTCTCATCACTTTTTCTTGACCGTGTCTCATTGTTTGAACAAAAACTTTGTGTCAGGGCGAAGCTAACGCGGCTAATGCTAACGCGTGCTAATGCTAACGAGAGGCTTAATATTGTCAAATGTTTTTGTCTAAATACAAAAAACTGAACTTGAAAATTGCCAAAAGACTCGTTTACTGTCGTGTTCTGACTCTCTCATAATGTTCATAATTACTCGCTCTTTTCTCAGTTTTATTATTTAGTTTTTTTAATGTTGCTTAGTTTTATAATGCTAATGTGGCTAATGCTAATGTGAGAGCGAAATGTAAAAACAACAGAACAGAGACGATTAGATTTAAAAACAAACAGATCAATAAAAGCTCAAAGACACACGATACATCACAGACCAAAACAAATACTACTGTTACCAAACTAATATTTATAACACAACAAAATAACTTACACAACAAACTCCACTTCGATACTAAAGAAAAGATTCGATTCTCGATACGATGAAAATAAAAACTCTTTTTCTTTAAACAATCTCCTGGAATTTTCCACATTAAACGGTTGAATTTTCTTTTCCCGTGTGTCTTTATATCTGTGTGATCCAGGACTAAACCAGGACTAAACCAGGTCTAAACCAGGTCTAAACCAGGTCTAAACCAGGACTAAACCAGGACTAAACATGGACTAAACCAGGACTAAACCAGGACTAAACCAGGACTAAACCAGGACTAAACCAGGACTAAACATGGACTAAACCAGGACTAAACCAGGTAAACCAGGACTAAACTAAATGGACTAAACCAGGTAAACTAAACCAGGTCTAAACCAGGACTAAACAGGAAAACTAAAACCAGGACTAAACCAGGACTAAACCAGGACTAAACATGGACTAAACCAGGACTAAACATGGACTAAACCAGGACTAAACCAGGACTAAACCAGGACTAAACCAGGACTAAACCAGGTCTAAACCAGGACTAAACCAGGACTAAACCAGGACTAAACCAGGACTAAACCAGGACTAAACCAGGTAAACTAAACCAGGACTAAACCAGGTAACCAGGACTAAACCAGGACTAAACCAGGACTAAACTAAACCAGGTCTAAACCAGGACTAAAAGGGGACTAAACCAGGACTAAAACGGACAGGACTAAAACAGGAAAGGACTAAACAGGACTAAAACAGGACTAAAACAGGACAAAACCAGGACAAAACCAGGACTAAAACAGAAGCAGTTCATCATCTGTTATATTAGTTAGTTTTGTCAAATTTGAAACTTAATTTTGATACTAAGGAACAGACTCGATACTCGATACTCGATACTCGATACTCGATACTCGATACTTGATACTGATCCTGTTTTGTCAGTGGGACTTTTTCAGTGTTGAGTTTTGTCATTGATTCAGTATTGATGAGTGGTTTTGGGTGTTTGTGTTTCTGTGCGGCGACAGCTCCATTGTCTCCAGAGGAATGTGAAGCAGCTCGTCATGTGACCAGGACTAAACCGTCTGTGTTTAAACAGACCAAGAGTCAAACCCAGAACAGGAATCAGGTTTAATTTATCCACATTTACCCTCCAATCTGATCGCAGGATCCACCGAGTTTCCCCTCCTCATTTCTATTATTAACCACAACATCTGGGAGGGCATCTGACGCACAGGGAGACAAGACTCCACTATTTTTAGGACTTGAGACTTGATAAAATGGACAAAGACTTGGGACTCGACTTGGACTTGACTCTGACTTGTGGGCCACTGACTCAAGACTCGACTAGGACTTGACTTGGACTTATGGGCCAGTGACTCGAGACTTGACTTGGACTTGACTCTGACTTGTGGGTCAGTGACTCGAGACTCGACTTGGACTTGACTTGGACTTTGGGCCAGTGACTCGAGACTTGACTTGGACTTGACTTGGACTTATGGGCCAGTGACTCAAGACTTGACTTGGACTTGACTCTGACTTGTGGGCCAGTGACTCGAGACTCGACTTGGATTTATGGGCCAGTGACTCGAGACTTGACTTGGACTTGACTTGGACTTATAGGTCAATGGCTCGAGACTCGACTTGGTCTTGCCTGTATTTAACTTGGGACTTGACTCGGACTTGAAGTGAAAGATGTGAGACTTGTGTGAGACTTGAGTGACCCTGACTCGGTGCGGCCTGTGCGGCGTGGGGGGACTCGGTGCGTCGTGGGAGGACTCGGTGCGGCGTGGGAGGACTCGG
>NW_026571047.1:34869722-34879722 GCF_026225935.1 Boleophthalmus pectinirostris
TCGTGTTCAGGTTTTTTGACGTGAATCTGTGTGTCGTCCCCGTCCGCAGCGTCACATCCACTGACTTCACCTCCGACAGCGTCCGGTGAGTCCAGATCCTGGACGGTTTTGGTGCTGAGGAAAGTCGTTCGGCAAGTTGTTCTGGGGACAGAATAATAAAGAGTTTTTTCTTCTCAAAACAACATGTGTTTAAAAAGAGTGACACATTTGCACCACAAAACCTCCGTCCTCTAAAAAGTCACACCTCATTATCACTTGGCACTATTTTCTCTCCGTTCGTATCACTGCGCCTGGTTCACTTTGTTTACTGCTTGGGATGTTAACGACAACATGTTTGACTACGACACCGATGATGAAGAAACTGAGTTTAGCACAGAGCCGATGGGAGATGTTTTTGAACCTGAATATACGTCCGTTACAGGAAAACTGTGAAATTTGTGCGGAGATTCAGACAGATTTTAGTTGTTACAGCCCGAAAAATCACAAGTTCGCACCATTTTTTTAGATATACAGTTATGTGTCTGATACCAGCTTATGCACCTGTCACTCCAGCTCTGACATGAGGTCAAAGGTCTGAACAAGTAAACACTGCAGAACAACTGAAGAAAATGATTGATCCGTGTGGCTGTCACCTGGCGGCCGCGCAGTGATACGAACGGAGAGAAAATAGTCCCAAGCGATAATGAGGTGTGACTTTTTAGAGGACGGAGGTTTTGTGGTGCAAATGTGTCACTCTTTTTAACACATGTTGTTTTGAGAAGAAAAACACTTTATTAGACTGTCCCCAGACAACAATTTTAGGACCTATTTTATTTAGTTTATACATCAATGATCTTCCTAAAATGTGTGCAGATGTCAGTGTCCAGCTGTGCTGACGACGCTGTGATTTTTACACAGGCCAAAACTGTACAAGAAGCTTCAGAAAAGTTCACATCAGCCATGACTCATGTCCAAAAGTGGGTCAAGAACTCAACATAAAGAAAACTGTCTGCATGATGTTCAGCAAAAAAACTATTGATCTACAGCGTCCAGTGTGTTTGTGGACGTCGTGAAACTCAGCCTCGTCAAAGAGTTTAAAGACCTGGACTGACGCTGGACGCGACATTGACTTTTAAGAAACACGTGAAGCACCAAACAAAAACTGTTCATTTTAACTTAGTGAATTTTAGACAAGTCAGACCTTTTATGACTTTATATGCAGCACAAATGTTTTTACTACGGGTGTCAAATTATCGCGTTAATTGCGATTAATTAATTACAGTCATATTTAGCGCGTTATGTTTTTTAATCGCGTTAATCTAATTTTTAATCTCTAACTTTACTGTTTCTGTGCGAGTTGCTTTATTATAAAATCTGTTTTTATGTGTTGTTGGGACAATAACACGTCGCTTCCGCAAACAATTGTGATTTTCTTTCTCGTTCTCGCCGCATCTGCGATAAACCTGCACACGTCTGAAAACATCACGACACAAACACAGAACAGACTCACCTTCACCTTCACCTTCACCTTCACCTTCACCTTCAACACTCAGATTCCACTGAGTCGAGTCCTTCAGTCCCACAGAAGCTGAACCACATCAGCGACACAAGAGCTTTTTTTTTTTTTCTCGCTTAGTTTATGCAAATTAGCCATGCGGTTTTTAAGTTTCATTTCTGTGAGATTTGTGCAAATCAGCATTAAACACATGATAATGTCAAACGAGCTGATGTGGCTCTGGAGTCGTCATGGTTCATATGTAATAATAATAATGTAATAATGAATTTAAATGAAAATACCTCAAGTTGAAGCTTTTCTCAGCAATTTTTAGGTGAGATTAAAAAGAGATTAATTAGATTAATTAATTACAGATCATAATGAATTAATCTCTCAATTTTTTTAATCGCCTGACAGCACTAGTTTTTACACTAGACATGATTCTGTCTCATATCGACGACTGCAGAACAACACAGTCACTCGCTGCTGCACAAAACTCAAACACATCAAATCACTTTTTAAAAAAGCCATAAAAATATTGGACAAGAAACTATTCTCATTTCACCACTGCACTGTTTTAGACAAGTATAATTTGCTTAATTTTAATAATTTTATTGGTTTTAATATGGATGTTTTGTTTATAAAGTTTTGCATGGACTTGCCCCTCCTCCATTACACGATTTTATTAAAGTAAAGACTGAGTGGAACTGGGGCCACAGCTCAGGGAAACTGTGACGTCCACACAGACTCACACCAACTGTGTCTCAGTCAGAGGAACAACATTTTGGAACAATCTGCCACTGTCAATAAGAGAAACTCCAACTCTTGCCACCTTCAAGTCCAACTTAAAAGAGCGGCTAAAGAAAAACAGACTTGTGGACACTTTTAGTTTAGATTTGTTACTTGTTTTTGCTTTGTTTAAATTTGTGGTGTTTCCTGCCGAGGGACGACAGATGGAAATGAGCAGTTTTGCTCTAATCTGTCATATTTACACTGTGATGTTGTAGATGTTCATTAATCTGCACCGTCCCTATTCAATAAATAAAAAAATAATAATAATAATTTAAAAAAAAATTGCCAAACTACTTTCCTCAGCACCAAAACCGGCCAGGATCTGGACTCACCGGACGCTGTCGGAGGTGAAGTCAGTGGATGTGACGCTGCTGACGGGGACGACACACAGATTCACGTCAAAAAACCTGAACTTTAAGTCTTGTTCTAATGTTCCTCCTCAAACACAGAGCAGGAGCCGTGTTTTCTTTACATTGACATTTTATTTGCACATAAAATAAAAACAACATTTCAAACAGGTAGAAACAAAGTCTCCAGATCACAAGACTCATGAACAGACGCGTCGACTTTCACTGGATAAATATTCATTATCATTAAAAATCAAAGTTTGTTTTCATTTTCTTTTAAAATAATCCAGTAGAAAAAGATTTGAGAGTCTGAGCTAAATTATTCCAGAAAAAAAATCATTCACACACATTCAGACACCTGATGTAGTCCTGGTTTAGTCCTGGTTTAGACCTGGTTTAGTCCTGGTTTAGTTTAGTCCTGGTTTAGTCCTGGTTTAGACCTGTTTAGTCCTGGTTTAGACCTGGTTTTGTCCTGGTTTAGTCTTAGTTTAGTCCTGGTTTAGTCCTGGTTCAGTCTTATTTTAGTCCTGGTTTAGTCCTAGTTTAGTCCTGGTTTATACCTGGTTTAGTCCTTGTTTAGTCCTGGTTTAGTCCTGGTTTAGTCTTAGTTTAGTCCTGGTTTAGTCCTGCTTTAGTCCTGGTTTAGACCTGGTTTAGTCCTGGTTTAGTCTTATTTTAGTCCTGGTTCAGTCCTCTTTTAGACTCATCCATGCATGTCTGAGTAATCTAGTGATCTCTACTGGGCCCTATTCAACCCCTCCTCACGGTGATCAGTACGAGCCTGTACGAGACTCCGCCCCCCAGGCTCCCACACGACAGTTCTCCATAAAAATAGAAAAACACGACACAAAACTGAGCACAGCGACTGGACAAACCTGCAGGAGTTTCCCTGGAGCGACGCAGGACCAGTGTGTGTGATGGTGCTCTGAAGGGGGAGGGACTCAGCACAGAGAGCAAAGGGAGGGGTGAAACACGTGACCCTGTTGTTTTTGGTGATTTGAACGTTTTCCAGTCGAACAGTAAAAGGAACACGTGATGTTAACAGAGCATCTCGCTCTCGTCTCGGGGTTTTTCCATTAGTTCCTGTTGGAGCAGCTGTCAATCATCTGGTCTCCACGGTAACGCCTCATTAGCTCCGCCCCCTCCCCTTTGGAAAATAAAACTAAAAATGTTCAAGTTCAGACCTAAACCAGGACTAAACAGGACTAAACCAGGTCTAAACCAGGACTAAACCAGGACTAAACCAGGCCTAAACCGACTAAACCAGGACTAAACCAGGACTAAAACCAGGACTAAACCAGGACTAAACCAGGACTAAACCAGGACTAAACCAGGACTAAACCAGGACTAAACCAGGACTGAACCAGGACTAAAGCAGGAACTAAACCAGATCTAAACCAGGAACTAAACCAGGACTAAACCAGGACTGAACCAGGACTAAACCAGGACTAAACCAGGACTAAAGCAGGACTAAACCAGGACTAAAGCAGGACTAAACCAGGACTAAACCAGGACTAAACCAGGACTAAACCAGGACTAAAGCAGGACTAAACCAGGACTGAACCAGGACAAAGCAGGAACTAAACCAGGAACTAAACCAGATCTAAACCAGGAACTAAACCAGGACTAAACCAGGACTGAACCAGGACTAAACCAGGACTAAACCAGGACTAAACCAGGACTAAACCAGGACTGAACCAGGACTAAAGCAGGAACTAAACCAGGACTAAACCAGGACTGAACCAGGACTAAATCAGGACTCAACCAGGACTAAACCAGGACTAAACCAAGAACTAAACCAAGAACTAAACCAGGACTAAACCAGGACTGAACCAGAATTAAACCAGGACTAAACCAGAACTGAACAAGGTCTAAACCAGGTCTATATAAGGTCTAAAAACAGGACTAAAAGCAGGTCTAAGTCAGGTCTTTCAGATCCTGCGTGTGACCCAGTTTGGGTCTAAAGATAAACAGGACGAGTCGAGGTTCTGCAGGTGGAACTAGAATGAACCTAAATAATGTACAAGTCCATTACAGTGGACAAGACTCAGTGTGGACGCGCAGGGTGGAGGGTGGAGGGTGGAGGGTGGAGGCTGGAGGCTGGAGGCTGGAGGGTGGAGGGTGGAGGGTGGAGGCTGGAGGGTGGAGGCTGGAGGGTGGAGGGTGGAGGGTGGAGGGTGGAGGATGGAGGGTGGAGGGTGGAGGGTGGAGGCTGGAGGCTGGAGGGTGGAGGGTGGAGGGTGGAGGGTGGAGGCTGGAGAGGTGGAGGTGGAGGTGGAGGTGGAGGTGGAGGCTGGAGGGTGGAGGGTGGAGGGTGGAGGCTGGAGGGCAGGAGGTGGAGGGTGGAGGTGGAGGTGGAGGGTGGAGGGTGGAGGTGGAGGCTGGAGGGTGGAGGGTGGAGGGTGGAGGCTGGAGGGTGGAGGAGGGTGGAGGGTGGAGGCTGGAGGGTGGAGGGTGGAGGTGGAGGCTGGAGGGCTGGAGGGTGGAGGCTGGAGGAGTGGAGGGGAGGGTGGAGGCTGGAGGCTGGAGGGTGGAGGGTGGAGGGTGGAGGCTGGAGGGTGGAGGCTGGAGGGTGGAGGTGGAGGTGGAGGCTGGAGGTGGGGTGGAGGAGGGTGGAGGGTGGAGGGTGGAGGGTGGAGCTGGAGGGTGGAGGGCTGGAGGGTGGGTGGAGGGTGGAGGGGTGGAGGGTGGAGGGTGGAGGTGTGGAGGTTGTTTGTGGAGGTTGTTTGTGGAGGTTGTTTGTGGAGGTTGTTGTGGAGTGTTGTGGAGGTTGTTTGTGGAGGTTGTTTGTTTGTGGAGGTTGTTTGTGGAGGTTGTTTGTTTGTGGGGTTGTTTGTGGAGGTTGTGGAGGTTGTTTGTGGAGGTTGTTTGTGGAGGTTGTTTGTGGAGGTTGTTTGTGGAGGTTGTTTGTGGAGGTTGTTTGTGGAGGTTGTTTGTGGAGGTTGTTTGTGGAGGTTGTGGAGGTTGTTTGTGGAGGTTGTTTGTGGAGGTTGTTTGTGGAGTTGTGGAGGTTGTGGAGTTGTTTGTGGAGGTTGTGGAGGTTGTTTGTGGAGTTGTTGTGTTTGTGGAGGTTGTTTGTGGAGGTTGTGGAGGTTGTTTGTGGAGGTTGTTTGTGGAGGTTTGTTTGTGGAGGTTGTTTTGTGGAGGTGTTGTTTGTGGAGGTTTGTTTGTGGAGTTTGTTTGTGGAGGTTGTTTGTGGAGGTTGTTTGTGGAGGTTGTTTGTGGAGGTTGTGGGTCAGACTCTGTGTTTCTCTGGTTCAGTGAGTTAATGGGAACTAAACGGTGAGTGACAGAAACACTCTGTGTTTTAAACTCTGTGTCCTGCACGAGAACATAACAACTGTCTTCATTTAGTCCTGGTTCAGTCCTGGTTCAGTCCTGGTTCAGTCCTGGTTTAGTCCTGGTCTAGTCCTGGTTTAGTCCTGCTTTAGTCCTGGTTTAGACCTGGTTCAGTCCTGGTTTTTCTCTCTCTCTTCTGTTTGTTTTTGAGCTCTGATTGTGAATCACGAGTCTCTTTGTCACACACTGCTGATCTAAACACACACACACACACACACACACACACACACACACACACACACACACACACACACACACACACACACACACACACACACACACACACTGCTCATCTAAACACACACACACACACACACACACACACACACACACACACACACACACTGCTCATCTAAACACACACACACACACACACACACACACACACACCACACACACACACACACACACACTGCACACACACACACACACTGCTCATACACACACACACACACACACACACACACACACACACACACACACACACACACACACACACACACACACACACTGACACACACACACACACACACACAGTTTGTTTTTGGACCTACTTTAAAGTGTCATATTTAAGAGTCATATTTTAAAGTGCATGTGTGTTTATTCATTTATTCTTCAGTTTTTTTGTATCACTTTATAATAACTTGTCTTTATTAAACGTTTATTTAACACATTTGTTCATCATGAGTAAAGTGTTACTCTTCTTTATTTGTCATCAGTTCATCATTTCTAGATGTTTCTGTTCATGTTTGTTCATCTTCCACACGTTTGTTAAACATTATTCAACACATTGGTTCATCATTTGTAAACACCTCTTCATTTTTACACATGATTTAATCGTTACTAAATACATTATTTAACATCTTTAGTCATCATTAATAAATCATTACTAATTCATTATGACTCATCAATTATTCATATTTAAAAGTGTTTTGTTCGACACAAACGGATCAAATTCTTAACCCACAAACTCAAACAAACATCAGAGTCATTGGTTCATGGTTTTATTTCCAGCACTGATCAGTTTAAACACTCGAGTCTTTAAACTCACCACATGACGCCACCTCCACGGACCTGATATGTTCTTCTGAACACATTAGATTGGTTCTGGTTCTGTGTGGTGGTTCTGTGTGGTGGTTCTGTGTGGTGGTTCTGGTTCTGTGTGGTGGTTCTGGTTCTGTGTGGTGGTTCTGTGTGGTGGTTCTGTGTGGTGGTGGTTCTGTGTGGTGGTTCTGTGTGGTGGTTCTGTGTGGTGGTTCTGTGTGGTGGTTCTGTGTGTGGTGGTTCTGGTTCTGTGTGGTGGTTCTGTGTGGTGGTTCTGGTTCTGTGGGTGGTTCTGTGTGGTGGTTCTGTGTGGTGGTTCTGGTTTCTGGTTCGGTGGTTCTGTGTGGTGGTTCTGTGTGGTGGTTCTGTGTGGTGGTTCTGGTTCTGTGTGGTGGTTGTGTGTGTGGTGGTGGTTCTGGTTCTGGTGGTGGTTCTGTGGTGTGTGGTGGTTCTGTGTGGTGGTTCTGTGTGTGGTTCTGGTTCTGTGTGGGTGGTTCTGGTTTCTGTGTGGTGGTTCTGGTTCTGTGGTGGTGGTTCTGGTTCTGGTTCTGTGTGGTTCTGTGTGGTGGTTTGTGTGGTGTTCTGTTTGTGGTTCTGTGTGGTGGTTCTGGTTCTGTGTGGTGTGTTCTGGTTCTGTGGGTGGTGGTTCTGTGTGGTGGTTCTGGTTCTGTGTGGTGGTTCTGTGTGGTGGTTCTGGTTCTGTGGTGGTTCTGTGTGGTGGTTCTGGTTCTGTGTGGTGGTTCTGTGTTCTCACGGTTCCTCCTGCGTTCCTTCAGACCCTGGCGTTCTTCGCGTGTGTGGCGGCGGCGTGTCTGGGCGTGAACCTGCTGCTGTTGGCCGTGTACCTGGGTTGTCTGTGCTGCCGCGGCGACGACCGCGACGACCACGACGACAAGAAGACGAAGAGCTGCTGCGTCACGTGGTCGGCCGTCGCCGCCGGACTCCTGACCTGGTGAGGACACGGAGAACCCCCCAGAACCTTCCACCGCCACCGGGGGTTCTACATCCACTCAAACATCTGAGTCATCTAGGGATCTCTCCTGGGCCCTGTTCAAACCCTCGTTACGGTTTAGCAGCTGTAGACGTGAAAACTTTAAAGCTGCATTGTGTAACTTTTCTGGAGGAGGGTCCGTCAAATGCTTTTTCACACAATTTGTCTGGAACGTTCCACACTGATCACATTTACATAAGATCTAAAACCATTTACATAAAAACATTTACATAAGATCTAAAACCAGGACTAAAACCAGGAAACCAGGAAAAACCAGGACTAAACCAGGTCTAAACCAGGTCTTAAACCAGGTCTAAACCAGGACTAAACCAGGTCTAAACCAGGACTAAACCAGGTCTAAAAAACTGGTAAAACCAGGACTAAACCAGGTCTAAACCAGGACTAAACCAGGACTAAACCAGGACTAAACCAGGACTAAACCAGGTCTAAACCAGGTCTAAACCAGGTCTAAACCAGGACTGAACCAGGTCTAAACCAGGACTAAACCAGGACTAAAACAGGACTAAACCAGGACTACATAAGGTCTAAAAACTGGTTTAAAACCAGGACTAAACCAGGACTCTGTCGGGTCTAAAACTGAACTGTGGTCTTTTCTGTCGTTCATGATCCAGGAAAAAATAAATTCAGCTTTAAAATCAGAAGAAACAAACACTTCAGGATTAAATTAGGAAGTGTTTACGTGGACTTTTTAAAGAGGAATTCATTTTTATTCTGAATTAAATCTCTGATGTGAACGTGGCCAGTGTGTCTTTAAACTTTTCTATCTCCATGGAGACCAAACCAGACCAGAGAAGTACAGGTCAGATCTGTGGAGAGGCGACCGCGCTCACACTCACAACGGCTGTTTGTTTTTCCAGGTATTTTTGAGCTTTAAAACCACCTGTAACTGAATAAATGTAAAGTAGAGCTGTTTAAAGTCACACTGCGGAACATTCCATCCGTAGAAACCAACAGGTGATGGATCCTGAAACAGAAAAGGTTCCAGGAAAGTTCCAGATGTGCGTTTGGAGGCTTGGAGTCACATCGGCTCCTCGTCGTCGTTTGTGCTTCAGTCACGTCGCTAAAAGTTTAATTTGATTTGAGTCGAGCGTCATGTGAAGCTCAGAGGGGTTTTATTACACACACAAGACGACGACACACACCAGCGGAAAGAAGACATGACAAACTGTACTTTTACTCGAGTATTATATAATACTCGAGTAACATACAGTACAGAGCAGACATGGGGACTTGTGACTGTCCCGACTTGGACTCGAGTCAGACTTGAGTCACTGTTTTTAGGACTTGAGACTTGACTCAATAAAATGGACTAAAACTCGGGACTTGACTCGGACTTGAGGTCTGTGACTTGAGACGACTTGATGCTTCTAAAAAATATGTTTTTATGAAATACTTTTGTCTTTACAGTTGATAAATGTGGAGCTGAATTTGAAAGGAACAAACTGGAACATGTCTCTCCCACTTCTGTTTGTACTTTGGATGAAACTGAAGTACTCTGATACTCAAAAGTACTACAGTAATATAAAGTACTACAGTAATATAAAGTACAATGCAGTAAAACAGAACTACACAGAACTTGATCCTTCCAATTTAGTGCAAACTACACGACAAAATATCTGTTATTTAGCTCTTTTAAATCTGAATTCTTTCTGTTTCGACCTTCATGATTCACACAAAGATTTTGTCAAAAATATTTAAAAATAAAAAATTTCATTTCAACAACAATTCTTCAATAAATCCTCACATACTGTAGATCAGCAGAGTCAAACTCAAATTCACATTGGGGCCAAAAATAAAAACTGGGACAAAGTCGTGGGTCAAACTAAATATTTACTGACAAATTTCAACATCATCTGTATGTTTTCTCTTCTTCTGTGATGTTAAACATTTTCTTAATAAAATAAATGTTTAATAATAGTTTTACTTAAACACTCAATCCAGAACAATCTGAATATAAAATAATAATATTTTAAATAAATCATGTCTCTGTGT
>NW_026571047.1:34887222-34892222 GCF_026225935.1 Boleophthalmus pectinirostris
TGGCTTAGTCCTGGTTTAGTCCTGGTTTAGACCTGGTTTAGTCCTGGTTTAGTCCTGGTTTAGTCCTGGTTTAGACCTGGATTAGTCCTGGTTTAGACCTGGTTTAGTCCTGGTTTAGTCCTGGTTTAGTCCTGGTTTAGTCCTGGTTTAGTCCTGGTTTAGTCCTGGTTTAGACCTGGATTAGTCCTGGTTTAGACCTGGTTTAGTCCTGGTTTAGTCCTGGTTTAGTCCTGGTTTAGTCCTGGTTTAGTCCTGGTTTAGTCCTGGTTTAGTCCTGGGTTTAGTCCTGGTTTAGTCCTGGTTTAGTCCTGGTTTAGTCCTGGTTTAGAGTCCTGGTTTAGTCTGGTTTAGTCCTGGTTTAGTCCTGGTTTAGTCCTGGTTTAGTTTTAGTCCTGGTTTAGTCCTGGATTAGTCCTGGTTTAGTCCTGGTTTAGTCCTGGATTAGTCCTGGTTTAGTCCTGGTTTAGTCCTGGTTTAGTCCTGGTTTAGTCCTGGTTTAGTCCTGGTTTAGACCTGGTTTAGTCCTGGTCTCGTCTTCGTCGTCCTGAGCCCAGAGACAAAACACTTTCCTGGGGAGGAGGAAAGTCTGGTTGAAAAGAGACAGAGAGACGGAAGAACAGAAACAGAGGAGAGAGGAGGGAGGGAAGGAGAGGAGGATGAGAGACAGGGAGGGAGTGAGTGAGGGAGAAAGAACGAAGAGAGGCAGAGAGAGAGAGAGAGAGAGAGAGAGAGGGAAACAGAGAAGGAGGAAGGGAGGGAGAGAGGTAGGAACAGAGGGAGGGAGAGAAAGGGAGAAGTGGGAGAAAAAGAGGAAAGGAGAGAGAAGGTGGGACCGAAATGGGGGGAAGAGAAGCAGTGAGAGAGAGAGAGTGATAGAGGGAGGAGGGAGAGAGAGAGGGAGAGAGTGATAGAGGGAGGAGGGAGAGAGAGAGGAGAGAGGGAGGAGAGAGAGGAGGAGAGAGTGATAGAGGGAGGAGGGAGAGAGAGAGGGAGAGAGTGATAGAGGGAGGAGGAGAGAGAGAGAGGAGAGAGAGAGAGAGTGATAGAGAGGAGGAGAGGAGAGAGAGGAGGGAGAGAGTGATGAGAGAGGAGGGAGAGAGAGGAGAGAGAGAGGGAGAGAGTGATAGAGAGAGAGAGGAGAGGAGAGAGAGAGGGAGAGAGTGATAGAGGGAGAGAGAGAGAGAGAGGGAGAGAGAGAGAGTGAGAGAGAAGGAGAGAGAGAGGGAGAGAGTGATAGAGGGAGGAGGGAGAGAGGGGGAGAAGAGAGTGAGAGAATTATGGATGAGAAGGGGAGGTGATGGAGAGAGAGAGAGTGATAGAGAAGGAGGAGGAGGAGTGACTTAAAGGTTTTATGGAGGATTTTTTTTAGTTTCAAATTGTCAGTGAAAGATTAAAACATCATTACAGAGACGCAGCAGCTTTGTAATTATGACCAAAAAAAAAAAAAAGAACGAAAATCTATAAACTGTGGACGTGTTGAGGCCAGATAAACATCAGCCAATAGAAAACGAGGCTGCCTCATTTTCTATTGGCTGTTGGGTTGTCAGTCAAACTCCCTAGTGTAACTGACTCGTCGGAGCGCGGGGATCACGTGGTTTACGCAGCGGTTCTAAAGGTTCGTTCACACCAAAGCGTCAAATCGTCCAGTTTCTATGTAAAGTCGATGTGGACGCGCGACTGGAGCGTCCGGCGTTTTTGCGTCTTGAGCGTTTTGGCGTCAGCGGCCAAGACGCGCGTCCGAGGCGTCAGCGTCAAGAAGTTGAAAATGCTGAACTTTTTGCGTCAGACGAGCCGCGTCGACCAATCAGGGACGAGTATCCAGAGACGCAGCGACGTTATTATCAGGAAGAAAAACCCCAGAACCAGAACGAGAAACACAAACATGAACGGAGAATAAATATACACCACAATCACCGAGCCGATCGCGAGGACTACACCAGGACCGGACCAGGACTAAACCAGGACTAGACCAGGACTAAACAAGGACTAGACCGAGACTAAACAAGGACTAGACCGAGACTAAACAAGGACTAGACCGGGACTAGACCGTGATTAGACCAGTATTAGACTGGGACTAGACCATGACTGATCCAGTGTCATTAGTGGAGTATAAATATAAACTCGCTCCAGTCGTGGACCCGATCTCCTCCGCTGATGTTTTATGTCATAAAAACACTAAAGTCTCAGTCTGGTCTGACATTGTTTCGGGAAAAGTCCAGGACCGGGCTCTTGTTTCCAGGGCAACGGACGCGCGTCAAGTATTTTTGTCCCATTCGTCCGCGGCGTCAAAGTCGCGGGCGTCTGAACTCAAATGCAAAGGCTCCAAATAGAGGCGTCAAGGCGTTTTTGACGCTTTGGTGTGAACGACCTTTTAGAGGCTTTTTCGAACTGTCGCTTCCTCGCATTTCGCACAAAGTTTGTCGCGACAGCGGACGAGAATCCACGACCGGTTCGCCGCAAAAGAAAGTCCGTTTTTGAGGTCGCTGAAAGAAGAAGAGACGGGGAAAAGGAGCAAAGCCAAACTGAGGTGATTCTTGGAGATCTCGTCCAGCGATGGTGCGACCGAAGCAGACGAAGGGTCTAAAAACGGACGCGTCGGTCGCTGAATTACTTCTAGACAGGAAACTTCAACAGTGATTCTGAACGCGCACAAGGACGGTCGCTGTATTTCTCTTCCCTTAAAAAAATCCCCTATACAAGCTTTAATTGAAGTGAGCGTGTGTTGAGTTTCTCTGTCAGTGGCAGAGTGGTTGACCTTTGACCCGTGTGTCGTCCTCGGTCACGGCGGCGAGTTTCTACATTTGACCCGAAAACTCCAACTTTAGAAAAAAAACAACAACAAAACAAAACAAGTTAAACTGTTTTTAGAATATAAACACTTTCAAATGACCAGATACTTTTTTTTTATCCTTATTTTTACTTTTGGATTTGGATTTCCTCTCCTCTTTTTCTTTTTTTCTCTCTTTTTTTCGTTCTTTCTTACCGTCTTTCTTCATGAGGTTGTGAGTCTGAATAGAGTGAGAGAAAAGGAGCTGAAAGGACGTGTGTGTGTGTGTGTGTGTGTGTGTGTGTGTGTGTGTGTGTGTGTGTGTGTGTGTGTGTGTGTGTGTGTGTGTGTGTGTGTGTGTGTGTGTGTGTGTGTGTGTCTGTGTGTGTGTGTGTGTGTGTGTGTGTGTGTCTGTGTGCGTGTGTGTGTAATCGTCTTTTGTGTGAAATGCAAATCACTCAAACAGAGACACATGGAGCAAAACTTTTCACACGTTGAACTTGTTTAAACCTGAAGCTCCTCCGCGTTTTTAAAGTCAAACTGCAGAGCGACAGGTCCTCGTTCTGGTCTGAACCTTCAACATGATCCTCGGGTTTTTATTTCAGTATTTTGTCCAGGACTGAACCAGGACTAAACCAGGTCTAAACCAGGTCTAAACCAGGACTAAACCAGGACTAAACCAGGTCTAAACTAGGACTAAACCAGGACTAAACCAGGTCTAAACCAGGACTAAACCAGGTCTACACCAGGACTAAACTAGGATTGAACGAGGAGAATTAAACCAGGACTAAACCAGGACTAACCTTAGACTAGGACTTGGACTCTAGGACGGCCCCTAAGTGACCCCGTGTTCACCCGTTGGTGTTGGCGGGTGCACCTCCGGGTTCGTCCCGACACTCAGAACTTTAACGATGTCGTTTCACCGCTGCTGATGTCGTCGTGATTTTAGAGAAAACGCACCACTTCAGTCCAGGTTAAAAAAGTGACGCGTCACATTTGTACCGACGAAAATATTCGTTTTTCCCTGTAAAGTCACATGACTGTGACGCGTTACAGTAACTCTCCCAACATCGGTAATAACGGACCAATCAGGCGTCTTCTTTCCCCGAGGTCGCTCCCGTTACCGTTAGCAACAGGTTTGATTGACAGCGACTGGCTCTTTGGTTTTACACCCAGTTTTCCAAATATGGGTGTGGCTGTATTTCGCTCTGCAGGCCTCAGTGAGCTTCATTGGGCTGGAGCTCGATGGGAAAAGACTCATGTAACGTGAAATGACCTTCATCGTCTGTGTCGCCCCCTGCAGGTGACGGGCACCATGGCGTCTCTGCGCTCGGGTCTGCAGCAGCATCTGGAGCGTCTGGACGAGATCTTCTCCACCAGAGGAGACTTCGTACAGTCGCTCAGGTAAAACTCCACATCCTCACGTCATAAAGTTTAAAGGAACAACAACAACCACAACAGAACCTTCACCAGGCTCACGTGAAGCTCACAACCTCCACACCTCGTCCCTGAGCTGCAGAAGCTGCACTAGCACTGACTCATGCTGCTGCAGGTTCTGGAGTTTGAGGAGAGACCATCAGATCAGAGAGTTTCTCTTTTAGCTGGATTACAACTTTGAACCTGCAACTCAAACGAGAGTCACATGAGGCTCATTCTGTGTTCTGATTGGAGAATCATCTGGAACCAAAACACCAAATTAGAACAGAAATAAACGAGACATGTGCAGTGTTTCTGTGATGAAGAATAAATCCGTTTTAGAACAGTTGTCAGTTTATCTCTTTATATTTGATCAGAACATGTTCCTCGTGTTTGGAGAAACAGACGTCACTTTTATGAAGTTTAAAAACTAAATCTTATCATTCCTTTTAGAGCTCGACCAATATGGATTTTTTGTGGCCTTTAGCGGTAAATGCTGCGCACCGCGGTAATTAATTATGTGTAAATGTGGATCATTCACACATCAGTGCAGGTCCAGTCACATGTGCACAGACACTAGAGTCACTTTACACCAGAACAATGTGAAAAAACAGAAACAGCTGATGTGGAGCTACAGCAGATCAACAAGAAACAACCAAACCCTCCCACAGGCTCCTCTCAGATCACAAGTCTGAACTCAGAAGTTTGATCAAAACAACAGTAGTTTTGTTTCTGGTCTAAACTTTGCTGAAGTTCACTTTTACTTCTCGTCAGAGTCGTGGGTCAGACACACGAGGGTTTAAACCCTCAGTGTCGT
>NW_026571047.1:34897222-34927178 GCF_026225935.1 Boleophthalmus pectinirostris
CTTCTATCAATAATATTTTTAATACTGTTAAATAAAGTCTGGGCTTTTTATTTTCTTTTAGCAGACAAAACGTCTTATGTGAAGTTATCCGAGTCTTTGCTTCTCTACAGAAAGTCAAGTAATCCAAAGTATTCAGATTACATTACTCACTATAAGTAATTTAATGGATTCTGTTACAAACTACATTTTGGTGTGTGTAATCTGTAATCTGTAGGGGATTACATTTTAAAAGTAAACTTCCCAACACTGGCTACAGTGTGACACTTCAGACACTGTGAAAAGGTCTGTTGTAAAAAAAAATAATAATAATGTGTCTTTAGTTCATTTATTTACTTCCACATGTTAAACTTTGTGCCAGGTCCAGTAATGACAGAAACATGAACCATAAACTGAGATTTACACGTCAAACTCCCTCTGTCCTCCAGCTGTTCAACTAAACTTCACCTGATTATGACTTATTCATTAGATCTAACATTTAATTGTCAATTTAATTATTTAATCCCGTAATATTGACTGTAATACGCCCAAAATGAACTAAACATAAGATGTATTTTGCTGTTGTGCATTGGCGCCATCGTGTGGTGAGTTTGTGTCATGGCGAGTGTTAGCATCAGGTCCATTTCATCAAAAATTCTGATAGATTCACTTACTTTTGGGCATATACCTTATATTTTGTTGAGTAAAAGTGTTAATATGTTTGCATTACTGGAACACAAGACGCTAAACCGTAATTTTAACAGAAAAAAGGGAAAAAGAACGAAGTGAATGTGAAGCTAATGGTTAATGCTAACGTGTTTTTAATGAATAAAACAAACGTCGCACTGAGACACTTTTATGACAATTAAATCCAAAATGTTGTGGTAAACAGTGTTTTAGGTATCTGCAGTGTGATTTAACATCTTAATTCAATGTGTTTTTGTAAATATAAATGTTATTAATATAGGGGCGACTATTTTCAAAATCAAAAATTGAGACAATCTCAGTTTTTGTTGGTTGTTAATCGTAAAATTGAGAGCGTAATTAAAGAAAACTGTTCTGGCCCGTTCATGACGACATGTAAGTCAGTACAGTCACATGTTGTTTGTGTTTTGTCGTTTTTTAAGCAGATTTTCTGTATTTTACCCAAACAAATGTCAGTTTCTGTCTTTCTTTACTGTTGCAGGATCAGATTGGTCCAAAACAGAGACACTGGGACATTTCTTGTATAAACTGGGACAAATCAGTGTTTTTGTATAAATCTGCTGGGACAGAGACACAGACTGAACACTTGGACTGTCCCAGGAAACAGGGACGTCTGGTCTCACTAAATCAGGGGCGACGAGTTTTAGTGGTCACAAGAAATTTAGTAAGTGGATCATAAGAAATCAGTGAGACTTAGTTTAGTGAGTCCAGTCGTCCCTGTTTCCTGGGACAGATCAAGTGTTCAGTCTGTGTCTCTGTCCCAGCAGATTTATACAAAAACACTGATTTGTCCCAGTTTATACAAGAAATGTCCCAGTGTCTCTGTTTTGGACCAATTTGATCCTGCAACAGTAAATAGAACAGAGAGACATAAACTGACATTTGTTTGGGTAAAATACAGAAAATCTGCTTAAAAACGACTAAAACACAAAGAAAATGTGAATATACTGACTCACATGTTCGTCATGAACGGCCGAATGCAGAAAAGTTTTCCTTAATTACGACTCATTTCACAATTTTATTATTACCAACCACCACAAACTGAGAGTTTATTTAGAAAATCTGATCATCGTAAGTTAGACATAAAACATAAACCAGTATCCATTTATTAATGCACAAAGTCAGGCATCAAAATGATACCTGTACAATAGTAAGAGGCGTGTAATTAATCCAGTTTTACTTATTCAACACAATACGTCTCATTCAGAAATCACCTCGGTGAGATTCTTGGAAGGAGGTGGAGAGCTGCTGGTGGCTCCCGAGCTCCAGGTTGGAGACTCCTGCCCTAAATGAATAATAATTGAAGTTCATTTGTGTTGGTAACTAACTACAGCGATCTCTTCTGTTTATATTTTATAACTATAAAGCCACTTCTTCAGTTAAATTGCCTTTATTTTCAATTTACGTGGCTAAATCTGTATTTCTAGAGCTAATTTTTTTTGGATAAAAGAAGATTAAAGAAAATGTTTTGTTTTGCTTATGGAAGTCTGCAGTAACAGTAACTGGTGTAAAAGAAAAAACCTCTTAAATGAACAGCAAAGCCTCATATTCAAACTAATAGTTAAAGTGCATTTGATGGATTAATATATATATTTTTTCTAGTTATGAATTGGTTTGTTTGGGGAGTATCTATGGTGAATATTTATTACAGTTTTACATCAGTCAAGTGGAAATTTGTGAAGAAAAGTAGAAAACAGAACATAGAGGAAGTAGAACAGAATCATCAGCGTCACAGAAAACACAAATGCAAAGACAATTCACACTCAGGGAAGAATATTTTCTGACTTTTTAATCGTTGAATTGACAAAATAGAGTTTGTGATTTTCCCGCGTGTTCTCGTGTTTGATTCTTTGACCTTTGTTTACAGGATGATGGTGTGTGGAGTTCTGGCCCTGATCCTGAGCTGGGCGTCTCTCGGAGCAGAACTGGCAACGGCTGTGGTAAAAAACACTCACACTGCATCATGGGAAAACTCTTTTAGTGTATTTAAAGCGATTCTTCAATCTGCAAAATCTACTTTTTAGAGATTTTAACCAATAGTTTCCCTTTGAAGTTGTATTTAGAGTGATTCATGCATGAGTGATCTTTGTTTCTCTGTATTTAAGACCTCATTGCTCAGATTTATTGTTCTGTACTTCATTCTCCATTTTTATTTTTGATTCAATATTTAAGTGATGATACACAAAGGTTTGGGCAGTGTTATGAAGCCAATTTAGTACAAAAAAAAGCAGCGTCAGGTCGTCTTGGGTTCTGCAGTTTTCCAGCCCAGATGCCAGCAGACTTGTGTCTTTTATTAAGTAGTTTTAGATGAATATTGTGATTTAAAATGTTTAAATTATAACAGAATAATCAGTGGGTGTCATAGATTATAACTACAGTATATAACAGATAAAAGCCTCTTGTTACATGACAAAAGAGAGTGAAGTGTTTCCTTTGTCCCCTGTAAAAATGCAGGCGTGACTTGATGAAGAACAAAGTCCATATTTACCGGACTCTGTCACCGCTACGGCCGCCTCGACATAACAGCACCAAACAGGAGTTAATATAGAAATCTAAACAGCTCCAGCAGAGATGGCTGAGCAGATCGCTGCAGTGGAGGACTACCTGACCTGTCCTGTGTGTCTGGACACTTTTAAAGAACCAGTGACTCTGGGCTGTAACCACAGCTTCTGTTCAGACTGTGTCCGTGGATACTGGGACAAGAACAACACCAGGATCTGCCCCGTCTGCAGGAGGAAGTCCTCAAAGGAGCTTGTTATTGTGAACTTTGCGTTAAAAGAGCTGTGTATGTCTTTCACTGAGAAACAGAAGTTAAAGGACACAGCTGCAGTCTGCAGGTCTCACCCAGAGGTGCCTCCTCTCTTCTGCACACACGAGACTCGACTTTTGTGTCCTGTGTGTGAGTTTTCCGAGCACAGAGGTCACAGAGTGGTGCCTCTGGAGACGGCAGAGAGGAACCTGAGGGAGCAGCTTCAGTCTCAGGTGGAGGATCTGAGGAGGCACAGAGCAGAGGCCCAGAGTCTGGAGCAGAGCTACAGAGAGACACAGCAGCACGTGCACAGACAGGCCGAGCTCTGTGAGATAAACATCAGAGCAGAGTTTGACCTGTTACACAAGTTCCTCAAAGAGGAGGAGGAGCTCCAGCTCTCTGCGCTCAGGGAGGAGCAGGACAGACAAACCCAGAGCATCGACTCTCAGCTGAGGAGACTCACAGACACACTGGCCTCTCTGGAACAGAACATCCACGAGCTGGAGAAGCAGCTGCACAAGAAAGCAGAGGACTTCCTCCAGTCCTACAGCCGACTGCAGAGCCCCAAAGAGCCTCCAAAACCCCTCCCTCCGCTGAGGGCCGGACTGCTCATAAACCGAGCCAAAGTCCTGGGAAACCTGGCCTTCAGAGTCTGGAGGAAGATGAGGAGAATAGTCCAGTTCAGTCCAGTGATTCTGGACTCAAACACTGCCCACCCAGCGCTTCATGTGTCCGAGGACATGACCTGCATGAAGAGAAGAACAAAGCCTCTGGATCGGCCTCAGAACACAGAGAGGTTCAGTGAAGATGTGCTTGTGCTGGGCTCAGAGGGCTTCAGCTCTGGGACACATGTTTGGGACATGGAGGTGGGAGACCATCCACAGTGGTTCATCGGAGTAGCTGAAGAATCAGTCAACAGGAAAGAGAAACTTTTCCCTACTCCTGAAAATAGAATTTGGTCTGTAGGATTTTACGATGATCATTATCTTGCTTCAGACGCGACTCTGAACATTACAAAGCGTCCAGAGAAGATCCAGGTGCAGCTGGACTGTGACAGAAGAACAGTGTCCTTCTATGACTGCAGTGACATGTCTCTGATTTACTCTTACAAAAACACTGGCACTAAGAAACTCTTCCCGTTGTTCGGAGTTGGACCCACTGACGCCGTCTGTCAGACCAAAGAGCTCAGGATCTGCCCAGACTCTGCCCAGGACCTGAACTGACCACTGGGACTTTCCTTTGATTGTGACTATAAACTAAACTATTCCTCTAAACATTTGATTTTATTTTTTTTGTATTCTATGACATAATCAGTTTGTTGGTTCCGTTTGTTGGTTCTGTTGGTTCCGGGTGGGAGTTTTGAAAAGTGGAAAGTCCGAGGATCCTTGGTTTACAAAAAATTATGTTTTTATATTCTGAGAAAAATGCCGGAGATTATGTGATGTTATAAAAATGGACTGGTTGGTTACCTGAGTAATTGTCAGTGGGCAGTTGGAGGCCGTGGGTTTTTGGACCATGTTTATTGTCTGAGGATGTTGTTTGTCCAAAGTGTTGGATTAAATCTGCTGTGTGAAGAAACGTCCTGGGCTGTGGTTTTTACACTGACGCCTCCAAGACGCTCGGACAAACACAAACACTAATATCATAATGTTCCACAGCAGAAATATGTAGTTTTCAAGATATTTTATAAACTATAAAGACACTTTTAATTGAATAAATAACATACATGAGTTGAATACTACAGTATCCACTGGAACTCCATGTATATGTATATAATTATAATATCAGAAAACATGAGCCGCAGTGACCTGTAGCAGGTCTAAACTGGACTAAAGCGGTTCTTCTTGAGAACTAACACAAAGATTAGATTAGACTGCCCTTGTACAAATGACCATATTTCCTGCACTATAGTTCACTCTGGATTATAAGGCGAACTGTCACTGAATGATCTATTTTCAAACTTTTTTCACAAATAAACCTCACCGGACTATAAACAAAACACAACAGTTCGATAAGTCAGTCAAACTTTATTTAACACGTTCAACATAACTCTCAACTTTGTTCAGTTGTAACGTGTAAATAAATCCTGTCTGAGACGTTAAATTGTTCTCGTATTCAAAGTCATAATAGTTGAAACAGTTGTGTGATTCTGTCGTCCACACGTCCACATCCGTCTGTCATGATCTCGTCAGTGTGGTTCTTGTTCCCTGGAGTTCAGTTCAGTGATGATTCTGGTCTTGGTGAAAGCTCGGACCACAGTTGATCCTGACCCTTCGCCCGGGCGTCCACGATCCGTCGGCAGATCGTGGCGTAAGTGGCTCGGCGCTGTTTTCTCTCTGTCTCTGTCTCTCTCTCTGTCTCTCTGTCTCTCTGTCTCTCTGTCTCTCTGTCTCTGTCTCTCTGTCTCTCTGTCTCTGTCTCTCTCTCTCTGTCTCTCTGTCTCTCTGTCTCTCTGTCTCTCTCTCTGTCTCTCTGTCTCTCTGTCTCTCTGTCTCTCTGTCTCTCTGTCTCTCTGTCTCTGTCTCTGTCTCTCTGTCTCTCTGTCTCTCTGTCTCTCTGTCTCTCTGTCTCTCTGTCTCTGTCTCTCTGTCTCTCTCTCTGTCTCTCTCTCTGTCTCTCTGTCTCTCTGTCTCTCTGTCTCTCTGTCTCTCTGTCTCTCTGTCTCTCTGTCTCTCTGTCTCTCTGTCTCTCTGTCTCTCTGTCTCTCTGTCTCTCTGTCTCTCTGTCTCTGTCTCTCTGTCTCTCTGTCTCTGTCTCTCTGTCTCTCTCTGTCTCTCTGTCTCTGTCTTGGTGAATGTTTGTTCTCCTTCTCTCATCCACTGCTCCCACTCAGCTAAACGCACTTTCACTTTACAACAGTCTTGAGTTTAAAGTGGGCGTTGTGAGCGAGTCTCTTGACAGGTGCATTTTGAGATTAAAAGAATCACAGTCTGTTTTACTCCTGATCCTGATGACGGGAGCCGTGATGCTGCAAGTGGAGCGGCTTTGTACTTTACTAAAGTTGTACTAAAACACAACAATAAATTCATATATAAGACGCTCTGGATTCTAAGGCACACACTCGTTTTTTGGAGGAAAGTAAAGACTTTTAAGTGCGTCCTATAGTGCAGAAAATACGGTACAACAAAACTTTGATGGAGCAAAACAACAACATTATCTACAATTAATGCAAGAAAAAACAGATGGATAAAAGGTAGAAAATTAAAGAGTCTCCGTTCCTTTTGCCAGTTCCTCTTTATTCCTTAATAAGTTTTTGTTGTTGTTTTTTGTGTTTTTTCAGGGCACGAGTGACTTCTGCGTGGCCCCGGACAGGTTCCTCATGAGCCAGACTCAGGGCATCGTTGGAGGTGGTAAGAGCTTCACTAAAACGAGTGGCAGCTTCAGCCTGAGCTAACACGAGCTAAGACGAGCTAACGGGCTAAGACGAGCTAACGGGCTAAGACGAGCTAACGGGCTAAGACGAGCTAACGGGCTAAGACGAGCTAACGGGCTAAGACGAGCTAACGGGCTAAGACGAGCTAACGGGCTAAGACGAGCTAACGGGCGAGTGTGTAGTGAGCTAACGCCGCCAGCCTAACGCTCTGCTAAACACAAACACACACCTGGACGGGCTCAGTGACTCTCACACTCGTCACAGAAAACTCTGAGATTAAGGACGAGACCAGAACTAAACCCAGAGAGTTGAATTTAAGCTTTTCAGTTTTATTTCAATCACTTTGACACTAAAGTCTAAACTGACGGCTGAAGGAGCAAATACTCGAGTATAAACGAGTGTATCTCCATTTTCAAGCCTTAACTCTCATATCAAAACTACTAAACTTCATCAACGTTTACAAACCAAAACACGGTGGTTTTTTTTTACATTTTTAGGCCATAGGTTTAGTCTCGGCTTTGGTGGGGACATTATCGTCTTTCCAAACACACAGACTCTGGGCAGGTCCAAAATAAGTGACAAGTGGTTTCATTTTTCAGTTTGTGTCCGTTGTTCTTCCAAGATGATTGTTCAGTGGAGAACAGAGATGTAGAAGTTTGTGCAGATTTCCCTTTGTTTGTTGGTGGTGAGATATTTGTGAGCTCATGTCCAACATTGTTCCACTGAATATTGTCAGTAGAATCGAGGTCTCACAGGGCACGAGTAGAGCTCCGTTTGGTGCGTGAGTAGGGCTCCGTTTGGTGCGTGAGTAGAGTTCCGTTTGGTGCGTGAGTAGAGTTCTGTTTGGTGCGCGAGTAGAGTTCTGTTTGGTGCGCGAGTAGAGTTCCGTTTGGTGCGCGAGTAGAGTTCTGTTTGGTGCGCGAGTAGAGTTCCGTTTGGTGCGTGAGTAGAGTTCCGTTTGG
Organism: Boleophthalmus pectinirostris; assembly: GCF_026225935.1. NCBI lineage: Eukaryota > Metazoa > Chordata > Actinopteri > Gobiiformes > Gobiidae > Boleophthalmus > Boleophthalmus pectinirostris. The sequence goes on from NW_026571047.1 coordinate 34,904,988, forward strand.
TGCGTGAGTAGAGTTCCGTTTGGTGCGCGAGTAGAGCTCCGTTTGGTGCGCGAGTAGAGTTCCGTTTGGTGCGCGAGTAGAGTTCCGTTTGGTGCGTGAGTAGGACTCCGTTTGGTGCGTGAGTAGGACTCCGTTTGGTGCGCGAGTAGAGTTCCGTTTGGTGCGCGAATAGAGCTCCGTTTGGTGCGCGAGTAGAGCTCCGTTTGGTGCGCGAGTAGAGTTCCGTTTGGTGCGCGAGTAGAGCTCCGTTTGGTGCGCGAGTAGAGCTCCGTTTGGTGCGCGAGTAGAGCTCCGTTTGGTGCGCGAGTAGAGTTCCGTTTGGTGCGTGAGTAGGACTCTGTTTGGTGCATGAGTAGAGTTCCGTTTGGTGCGTGAGTAGAGTTCCGTTTGGTGCGTGAGAAGAGCTCCGTTTGGTGCGTGAGTAGAGCTCCGTTTGGTGCGCGAGTGCGCGAGTAGAGTTCCGTTTGGTGCGTGAGTAGGACTCCGTTTGGTGCATGAGTAGAGTTCCGTTTGGTGCGTGAGTAGAGTTCCGTTTGGTGCGTGAGTAGAGCTCCGTTTGGTGCGTGAGTAGAACTCCGTTTGGTGTGTGAGTAGAGTCCCGTTTGGTGCGCGAGTAGAGTTCCGTTTGGTGCGCGAGTAGAGTTCCGTTTGGTGCGCGAGTAGAGTTCCGTTTGGTGCGCGAGGAGAGTTCCGTTTGGTGCGCGAGGAGAGTTCCGTTTGGTGCGCGAGGAGAGTTCCGTTTGGTGCGCGAGGAGAGTTCCGTTTGGTGCGCGAGTAGAGTTCCGTTTGGTGCGCGAGTAGAGGTGCGCGAGTAGAGTTCCGTTTGGTGCGCGAGTAGAGTTCCGTTTTGGTGCGCGAGTAGAGTTCCGTTTGTGCGCGAGTAGAGCGTTTGGTGCGAGTAGAGTTCCGTTTTGGTGCGCGAGTAGAGTTCCTCCTCGTTTGGTGCGCGAGTAGAGCTCCGTTTGGTGCGCGAGTAGAGTTCCGTTTGGTGCGCGAGTAGAGTTCCGTTTGGTGCGTGAGTAGGACTCTGTTTGGTGCGTGAGTAGAGTTCCGTTTGGTGCGTGAGTAGAGTTCCGTTTGGTGCGTGAGAAGAGCTCCGTTTGGTGCGTGAGTAGAGCTCCGTTTGGTGCGCGAGTAGAGCTCCGTTTGGTGCGCGAGTAGAGTTCCGTTTGGTGCATGAGTAGGACTCTGTTTGGTGCATGAGTAGAGTTCCGTTTGGTGCGTGAGTAGAGTTCCGTTTGGTGCGTGAGTAGAGCTCCGTTTGGTGCGTGAGTAGAACTCCGTTTGGTGTGTGAGTAGAGTCCCGTTTGGTGCGCGAGTAGAGTTCCGTTTGGTGCGCGAGTAGAGAGTTCCGTTTGGTGCGCGAGTAGAGTTCCGTTTGGTGCGCGAGTAGAGTTCCGTTTGGTGCGCGAGTAGAGTTCCGTTTGGTGCGCGAGTAGAGTTCCGTTTGGTGCGCGAGGAGAGTTCCGTTTGGTGCGCGAGGAGAGTTCCGTTTGGTGCGCGAGGAGAGTTCCGTTTGGTGCGCGAGGAGAGTTCCGTTTGGTGCGCGAGTAGAGTTCCGTTTGGTGCGCGAGTAGAGTTCCGTTTGGTGCGCGAGTAGAGTTCCGTTTGGTGCGCGAGTAGAGCGTTTGGTGCGCGAGAGAGTTCCGTTTGGTGCGCGAGGAGAGTTCCGTTTGGTGCGCGAGTAGAGTTCCGTTTGGTGCGCGAGTAGAGTTCCGTTTGGTGCGCGAGTAGAGTTCCGTTTGGTGCGCGAGTAGAGTTCCGTTTGGTGCGCGAGTAGAGCTCCGTTTGGTGCGCGAGTAGAGCTCCGTTTGGTGCGCGAGTAGAGCTCCGTTTGGTGCGCGAGTAGAGTTCCGTTTGGTGCGCGAGTAGAGTTCCGTTTGGTGCGTGAGTAGGACTCTGTTTGGTGCGTGAGTAGAGTTCCGTTTGGTGCGTGAGTAGAGTTCCGTTTGGTGCGTGAGAAGAGCTCCGTTTGGTGCGTGAGTAGAGCTCCGTTTGGTGCGCGAGTAGAGCTCCGTTTGGTGCGCGAGTAGAGTTCCGTTTGGTGCATGAGTAGGACTCTGTTTGGTGCATGAGTAGAGTTCCGTTTGGTGCGTGAGTAGAGTTCCGTTTGGTGCGTGAGTAGAGCTCCGTTTGGTGCGTGAGTAGAACTCCGTTTGGTGTGTGAGTAGAGTCCCGTTTGGTGCGCGAGTAGAGTTCCGTTTGGTGCGCGAGTAGAGTTCCGTTTGGTGCGCGAGTAGAGTTCCGTTTGGTGCGCGAGGAGAGTTCCGTTTGGTGCGCGAGGAGAGTTCCGTTTGTGAGTGGTAGAGTTCCGTTTGTGAGTGAGTAGAGTTCCGTTTGGTGAGTGAGTAGAGTTCCGTTTGGTGAGTGAGTAGAGCTCCGTTTGGTGCGCGAGTAGAGTTCCGTTTGGTGCGTGAGGAGAGCTCCGTTTGGTGCGTGAGTAGAGTTCCGTTTGTTCTTGTGGTGATAGTTGCTCTTTTTCCGCTGTGATTCGTTATAAAACGAGTTTAACTGAAAATGAAGCCGAGTCAGTTCCTTCTGTAAAGTTTCTCAGACTTTGCCGCTGCTCAAGTCGACGTCGTCAGGTGCGGCCCTGTCCTGCCGCTTCCCCAGTTTAGGCTCGTGGCTCCACTGATGACATCACTCTGGAGTAAACCTGTCGTCACGTCACTGAACACGTCTCACAACGTCTAAGAAACAAAATGTGAACTAAAATATGTTCAGTTAAAACCAGTGAGTTTTGTAAAATGTCTGAATACGTTTATATTTTGGTTTATCAAAATAAAATGTCAAGTATTGGTTTGGACTATTTTATCTTCTCCAGATATAGTTGTGACACGTCCCCACCGTCGCTGTGCAAACCTCTTGGTCATTTAATGTGTCGTTCACAAACTTTACTTCTTCAGATTCAAAGTGAAGAGGATTTGACAGATTTATGAAAAGTTTCATAACACAATCACTTTAAAGACGGATCATTATATTGAACCATTTATCTAAAGCAGCACTGCGTAACCTTCTGGAGGACGTCAGACACCAGCAGCAGGAAAGTTAAAGCCACACTTGGGAGTTTTCTCCATAGAGACAAATAAGAAACATAGAAGTGTACAGCGCAGTAGCACAAAAACCTGAGAACCAGATCCATGACAGAAACATCATCTTTATAGAAGGATTTATGTTTGGAATATAAAGTGATACTAATGTCATTTATGTACGAATAATTGTACTGTTTTGCTCCTCTTTGTTTCCACAGATATCGTCCACTATTACCTGTACTGCAACCAGACGCTGAACAACCCCTTCCAACAGGTACGGCTCTTTTATTTCACTCTAACGAAAACTTTCAGCACTAAAGAACAGAGTCGATACACAGAACGAATCTGATCCACGATGAGAAAAAGCCTCAGAATCTGATTTTCCACATGAAACAGTAGAACTTTCTTTTCTGTTCCCATGAGTCTTTATGAACCAGGTCTAAACCAGGTCTAAACCAAGTCTAAACCAGGTCTAAACCCTAAACCAGGTCTAAACCAGGTCTAAACCAGGGCTAAACCAGGTCTAAACCAGGTCTAAACCAGGTCTAAACCAGGTCTAAACCAGGTCTAAACCAGGGCTAAACCAGGTCTAAAACCAGGTCTAAACCAGGTCTAAACCAGGTCTAAACCAGGTCTAAACCAGGTCTAAACCAGGTCTAAACCAGGTCTTAACCAGGTCTGAACCAGGTCTTTACCAGGTCTAAACCAGGTCTAAACCAGGTCTAAACCAGGTCTAAACCAGGTCTGAACCAGGACTAAATCAGGTCTAAATCAGGTCTAAACCAGGTCTTTACCAGGTCTAAACCAGGTCTTTACCAGGTCTAAACCAGGTCTAAACCAGGTCTAAACCAAGACTAAACCAGGTCTAAACCAGGTCTGAACCAGGTCCATGGGTTTATTCTCGTCTTTTACACTTGTTCAGTTTGTTCTAAACACATTCAGGAAACGTTCTGCTCTGTCCTGAAAATGGGACTTTTTTAGGATCAATTTCAGCATAAAATGAGGATCTAGTTTTGATATTAGTTTTAGTATCGGTGATTGTGTGATTTTCGATACTTTTGAAGCTCTAAACAAAAGTACAAATTTATCAAAAGGAGGTCATGTTTTCTGTGCACCTCCGGCCCACAGTTTGAGAAGCTGCGCTCTGGTTTTTTTCTACTCGGGTCTGAATCTGAACTGAACAAACCACCTTCGCTTTGTGGATTTTCTGCCTCTCTTCCTCCATCTTTGTCAAACCTCTCTCCTCTTTCTCCTCTTCCTCCTTCTCTTCCTCCTCTTCCTCTTCCTCCCTGTTTCCTCTCGTCTTAACCTGTCAGACCCATGGAAAGTCCGCAGAAAAACAGTCTGTTATAGAGCGATCGTAGTAGTAACAAACAAACGAGTAGTTTAGTAGTATGTTGTAGTAGTATCATCTGTATGTAGTAGTAGTAATAATAGTAGTAGTAGTAGTAGTAGTAGTAGTAGTAGTAGTAGTAGTAGTAGTAGTAGTAGTAGTAGTAGTAGTAGTAGTAGTAGTAGTAGTAGTAGTAGTAGTAGTAGTAGTAGTAGTAGTAGTAGTAGTAGTAGTAGTAGTAGTAGTAGTAGTAGTAGTAGTAGTAGTAGTAGTAGTAGTAGTAGTAGTAGTAGTAGTAGTAGTAGTAGTAGTAGTAGTAGTAGTAGTAGTAGTAGTAGTAGTAGTAGTAGTAGTAGTAGTAGTAGTAGTAGTAGTAGTAGTAGTAGTAGTAGTAGTAGTAGTAGTAGTAGTAGTAGTAGTAGTAGTAGTAGTAGTAGTAGTAGTAGTAGTAGTAGTAGTAGTAGTAGTAGTAGTAGTAGTAGTAGTAGTAGTAGTAGTAGTAGTAGTAGTAGTAGTAGTAGTAGTAGTAGTAGTAGTAGTAGTAGTAGTAGTAGTAGTAGTAGTAGTAGTAGTAGTAGTAGTAGTAGTAGTAGTAGTAGTAGTAGTAGTAGTAGTAGTAGTAGTAGTAGTAGTAGTAGTAGTAGTAGTAGTAGTAGTAGTAGTAGTAGTAGTAGTAGTAGTAGTAGTAGTAGTAGTAGTAGTAGTAGTAGTAGTAGTAGTAGTAGTAGTAGTAGTAGTAGTAGTAGTAGTAGTAGTAGTAGTAGTAGTAGTAGTAGTAGTAGTAGTAGTAGTAGTAGTAGTAGTAGTAGTAGTAGTAGTAGTAGTAGTAGTAGTAGTAGTAGTAGTAGTAGTAGTAGTAGTAGTAGTAGTAGTAGTAGTAGTAGTAGTAGTAGTAGTAGTAGTAGTAGTAGTAGTAGTAGTAGTAGTAGTAGTAGTAGTAGTAGTAGTAGTAGTAGTAGTAGTCAGGGGTGTAGCTGTACAAAAATCACAGTTTTGTACGTCCCTCGGTTTTGACTTCACAGTTTGGTTTATTTTCGGTTCAATTTGGGAACAAAATACAAAACCATTTTCTTGTTGTTTATTTGTGTTTTTATTAAACCAACAGTTGTTTAAACTTTATACAAACGTGAAAATAAAATAAATGCAAAGTGCTGCTTGGTGAAACTAATAAGTTCAATAAAATATTCTCAAATAAGCAACAAATGTTTGAAATATTACTTAAAAAAATTATAAATTTCTTATAAATGGTAAACAAAACTTTTCCAAAGTGCAGCACCAACAGTTCCAGCTTTCTGGAAACTTCAGATTTTTGGCCAGAAAAAAAAAACAAAACTTCTCCACATTGTCTGCAGCGACTGAGACTAACACTTTCACTCAGGTCAGAGGTCGCGGGTAGAAGAGGTTCTCGGAGGTTCTGTGCTGGTGAAAGGTGAGAGTGAGGAGTGAGAGTGAGGAGTGAGAGTGAGGAGTGAGAGCGAGGAGTCAGAGTGAGGAGTGAGAGCGAGGAGTCAGAGTGAGGAGTGAGAGTGATGAGTAAGGAGTGAGAGTGAGGAGTGAGAGAGGAGTAAGGAGTGAGAGTGAGGAGTGAGAGTGAGAGTGAGAGTGAGGAGTGAGAGTGAGGAGTGAGAGTGAGGAGTGAGGAGTGAGAGCGAGGAGTCAGAGTGAGGAGTGAGAGCGAGGAGTCAGAGTGAGGAGTGAGAGTGAGAGTGATGAGTAAGGAGTGAGAGTGAGGAGTGAGAGTGAGAGTGATGAGTAAGGAGTGAGAGTGAGGAGTGAGAGTGAAGAGTGAGAGTGATGAGTGAGAGTGAGGAGTGAGAGTGATGAGTGAGAGTGAGGAGTGAGAGTGAGTGAGGAGTAAGGAGTGAGAGTGAGGAGTGAGAGTGAGGAGTGAGAGTGAGGAGTAAGGAGTGAGAGTGAGGAGTGAGAGTGAGAGTGAGAGTGAGAGTGAGGAGTGAGAGTGAGAGTGAGGAGTGAGAGTGAGGAGTGAGAGTAAGAGTGAGAGTGAGTGGAGTGAGGAGTGAGGAGTGAGGAGTGAGAGTGAGGAGTAAGCGAGTGAGGAGTGAGAGTGAGGAGTAAGGAGTGAGAGTGAGGAGTAAGGAGTGAGAGTGAGGAGTGAGAGTGAGGAGTAAGGAGTGGAGTGAGGAGTGAGAGTAAGGAGTGAGAGTGAGGAGTGAGAGTGAGGAGTGTGAGGAGTAAGGAGTGAGAGTGAGGAGTGAGGAGTGAGGAGTGAAGGAGTAAGAGTGAGAGTGAGGAGTAAGGAGTGAGAGTGAGGAGTGAGAGTGAGGAGTGAGAGTGAGGAGTGAGTGAGTGAGAGTGAGGAGGAGTGAGAGTGAGAGTGAGAGTGAGAGTGAGGAGTGAGAGTGAGGAGTGAGAGTGAGGAGTGAGGAGTAAGGAGTGAGAGTGAGGAGTGAGAGTAAGGAGTAAGGAGTGAGGAGTGAGAGTGAGAGTGAGAGTGAGGAGTGAGAGTGAGGAGTAAGGAGTGAGAGTGAGGAGTGAGAGTAAGGAGTGGAGTGAGGAGTGAGAGTGAGGAGTGAGAGTAAGGAGTGAGGAGTGAGGAGTGAGAGTGAGGAGTGAGGAGCGCGGCGTGACGACCGTAGTTTTGCAGGATTCTTATGTTTCAGAGAGACGTGCTCAGGTCGGGGGGCAGTTGTTGTGAAGTCGTCGCTCTGACTCTAAAACGCTGCAGGAAAAACTGAGCCAATCACAGACGAGTTCCTCCCTGAATATTAAAGAGTCGAGTCTCCGTGGAGCTGCACATGTAGTGACCAGTGTGGGGAGGGTCACTTTTAAAATGTAATCCCCTACAGATTACAGATTACACACACCAAAATGTAGTTTGTAACGTAATCCATTAAATTACTTAAAGTGAATAATGTAATCTGATTACTTTGGATTACTTGATTTGCTGTAGAGAAACAAAGACGAGGAAATCTTCACATAAGAAGTTTTATCTGATAAAAGAAAATAAAAAACCCAGACTTTACTGAACCAAATTAAAAATATTATTGATAGAAAATGAAGAAACACGTCCACACAGCAGGATTTAGTCCTGGTTTAGTCCTGGTTTAGTCCTGGTTTAATCCTGGTTTAGTCCTGGTTTAGACCTGGTTTTAGACCTGGTTTAGACCTGTTTTAGTCCTGGTTTAGACCTGGTTTTAGTCCTGGTTTAGACCTGGTTTTAGACCTGGTTTTAGACCTGGTTTTAGTCCTGGTTTAGTCCTAGTTTAGATCTGGTTTAGATCTGGTCTAGACCTGGTTTAGTCCTGGTTTAGATCTGGTTTAGACCTGGTTTAGACCTGGTTTAGTCCTGGTTTAGACCTGGTTTAGACCTGGTTTAGATCTGGTTTAGATCTGGTTTAGACCTGGTTTAGACCTGGTTTAGACCTGGTTTAGTCCTGGGTTTAGACCTGGTTTAGACCTGGTTTAGTCCTGGGTTTAGATCTGGTTTAGACCTGGTTTAGACCTGGTTTAGACCTGGTTTAGACCTGGTTTACCTGGTTTAGTGTCCGGCAATGAGTGGAATCACCGAGAAAAAAAAAAAAAAAAGGATTTAGCCCAAAATGTGAAAACAGTAAAATCCCTCTGTGTAATCCATTTATTTCAACAAAGTAACTGTAATCCAATTACCACTCACTGAAACAGTAACTGTAACTGAATACAGTTACTCATCATTTGTACTCTGATTACATAACTCCGGTACTTGTAGTGACCGAATGTAAACACACACAAACTGCACAAACTCACTGCTGCACAGACCTGAACCAAACCCAACATCCCACAACAAAACAATTCAGCACAAACACATGAATCGTTACAGCACCAGTAACAGCTGCATTTATAGTTTTTGTTACAGTGAGATATAAACTGGACCATAGAAAGTCACTGTTTCTTTTGGATGATGATTAACACAAACATTATGGGCCCTAAGTTCGACCCCTGTGGAACCCCTTTACTCCTTCATGTGACTGTAGTGCACAAAACTGATTTAACCGATCGTTTGACTCCAGCGTTTCAGTCTTTAAACCGCTGCTCTGTTTACCCATAATGCTTTGTTCATGTCACATGTTTTTAATCATTATGACTCTGTTCTTCTCTGCAGCCGCTGGCGATTTTCCAGAGGTCCATGACCACGATGCAGATCCAGATCCAGGCCCTGCTCCAGTTCGCCGTGCCCCTGTTTCCCACCGCAGAGGTACTGGGCTGGAGGTTTTAGTGTCGGGGCAGAGCAGCGTGGTTCTGATTTGAAGCAGATGTCTCATAATAAATCAGTCTGACTTTATTTATCCCCGAGGACAGTTTGAGCTCTGAGCAGCGAAAGACAATAACAACAGAAAAGCTCCAAAGTCTCAGTGCAGCTCCTCAGGTCGAGGTCGAGTCAGGTCGAGTCAGGTCTGTGTCAGGGCGGTGTGAGTAACATCCCTCTGGACAAATGTGTCTCTTGTCCCTGTTCGGTGTAAAAATCAGACATCTCCATGCAGGGTCGCCATGGAAACAGAAAAAACAAACCGCTCAAATCACACAATCCAACAGAACTTTTTCACATCGGTCTGAAGTGTCGCGCTGGAGGTTTGTGGAACCTCCGGTTAATGTAATGAGAAGAAAGACAAAAACTTAAAGGAAACAACGAGCCACATTAGTCACACAACAAACTAAACTCATGTTCTGATCCTGAAGAAAACAGAAGAACTTGTTCACTCAGACTGAATCTACAATTAAAATTAAAAATCTATTTCATGATGTGGAGATTTGCACAGACTCAGAGATTTGTGACGTTTAAATGTGAGAGTCTCGAGGATTGGATTGTTGTTTCCTTTAAGTTTTGTTCTTTCTTCTCTTGATGGTTGTGGATAAATTGTTCATGAAGAATGTTTCTCCTTTGTGGAGCTTTTTCCGGTTCTGGACCAGAAAAAGTCGTCTTGTCGTCTCCGGGTGGAGAGTCTCTGCCTCAGGTCGAGTTCAACTTTCGAGGTCTTGTTCTGGAGTGAGGGGAGGATGGACTGACAGGTGGACAGGTGCAGCGTGGGCAGTGATGCGGTCGCTGTATCGGTCGTTGTGGTGAAGAGGAGCTCTGTTCCTCCCCTCACCTCTGGTCATGACCCGAAGGACCAGATCCACGACACAAGAGACACAGATGAGTTTCCTCCACAGGGCGTCTCCCTCAGAGACAGAGGTCGGAGCTCGGAGTAGAGCCGCTGCTCCTCCACGTGGAGAGGAGCGTCTGAGGGGAGGACGTCTGTTCTGATGTCTCCTGGACGTGTCCCTCAGGAGGTGTTCATGTCCCAGCAGGAGGAGACCCAGGACACACTGGAGGGACGATGTGTCTGGACTGGACTGGGAACACCTCAGGTCCCACTGGAGGAGCTGGAGGAAGTGTCTGGGGTGAAGGAAGTCTGGGAGTCTCTGTTCAGACTGATGCTCCTGAGACTCGACCCCAGAGAAGAAGAAGAACATGGATGGATGGATTTTGACACAGAAAACCATTACTTGGAAGTTCCACAAACCTTCCCGAGCCGGACGTCTGGTCCTGTGAAAAAAATCTATAATCCTCAACTTCTGTTTTTTGAACTGCACAAGAAGATCTTAGTTGGTCAAAATCCCCCAAAGTGAAGTAAAACATTTAAGATACGTTTGAGTCTTGGTGTTGATCTCCTCTGTGTTCCTCTGAATCTAAAGAACATGTTACTGATTTCTTTGATGCAAAGTTTAAAAAATGACCAATGTCTGAAACTCAATGTAAAAAAAGATCATTTGTTTTAACTTTTACCCAAAAGAAGCTTCATAAACACACGTTTTTAAATAGTGACATTTATTTTAAAAACCTGATCAGACACAAACGTGTGACTGGACCAAACCTGATGATTCTGTTTATTTCTCACAGAGAGATCTTCTGGGGATCCAGAAAGTCCTGAACTCGTCTGAGTCGAGTCTGCACCAGCTCACGGCTCTGCTGGACTGTCGAGGACTCAACAAGGTATCGCCCCCTGCTGGACACGCTTCACATTTACAACAGAAAACAAAACAAACAAACAAACAAACAAAACAAACAAACAAACAAACAAACAAACAAACAAACAAAACAAAGTCCAACCCAAACTCAAGTCGTATCAATGACATTATTTCTGTTTAACATTTTGTACAAATCTTCATCAAAGTCACTCCATTTAAAACTTTATTAAATCTCAAAATCTGTGATAAATACTTTTACTTTTTACTCTTTAAGTATTTTTTTTTTTTTACTTGAGTACATTTACATAAGTCACAGAGTATTTCTTCCTCTGAATGTGAAACCGTTCACGAGTTTATCTGGAGATGTTTTTCTTTGGTGATGATGAGACTGGACAGGATCAGGTCACGAGTCACTGGGACCAGGAAAAGGTCTCTGTGCTTTAGTCCTGGTTTAGTCCTGGTTCAGTACAGGTTCAGTCCTGGTTCAGTCCTGTTTTAGTCCTGGTTTAGTCGTGGTTTAGTCCTGGTTCAGTCCTGGTTTAATCATGTTTTAGTCCTGGTTCAGTCCTGGTTTAGTCCTGTTTTAGTCGTGGTTCAGTCCTGGTTTAGTCCTGTTTTAGTCCTGGTTCAGTCCTGGTTTAATCATGTTTTAGTCCTGGTTCAGTCCTGGTTTAGTCCTGTTTTAGTCGTGGTTCAGTCCTGGTTTAGTCCTGTTTTAGTCCTGGTTCAGTCCTGGTTTAATCATGTTTTAGTCCTGGTTCAGTCCTGGTTTAGTCCTGTTTTAGTCCTGGTTCAGTCCTGGTTTAATCATGTTTTAGTCCTGGTTTAGTCCTGGTTTAGTCCTGGTTTAGTCCTGGTTTAGTCCTGGTTTAGTCCTGGTTTCAGTCCTGGTTTAGTCCTGGTTTTAGTCCTGGTTCAGTCCTGGTTTAGTCCTGGTTTAGTCCTGGTTCAGTCCTGGTTTAGTCCTGGTTTAGTCCTGGTTTCAGTCCTGGTTTAGTCCTGGTTAATCCTGGTTTCAGTCCTGGTTTAGTCCTGGTTTCAGTCCTGGTTCAGTCCTGGTTTAGTCCTGGTTCAGTCCTGGTTTAGTCCTGGTTTTAGTCCTGGTTTAGTCCTGGTTTAGTCCTGGTTTAGTCCTGGTTCAGTCCTGGTTTAGTCTGTTTTAGTCCTGGTTTAGTCCTGGTTTAGTCCTGGTTTAGTCCTGGTTTAGTCCTGGTTTAGTCCTGGTTTAGTCCTGGTTTAGTCCTGGTTTAGTCCTGGTTCAGTCCTGGTTTAGTCCTGGTTCAGTCCTGGTTCAGTCCTGGTTTAGTCCTGGTTCAGTTCTTGTTTTAAACCTGTTTTTTGTGCTCAGGACTACGTGGACTCGATGTTTGGTGTGTGTTATGACGGTGTGGAAGGCGTCTTGTACCTGTGTTTGTTTTCTCTGCTCTCGGCCGTCGCCTTCACCCTCATGTTGTGTTCGGTGCCTCGGGCCTGGAGACAGATCGCTGCCCGGTCAGTCCAAAAACACACTGCACCACCACCACCTGCACCACCACCACCTGCACCACCACCACCTGCACCACCACCACCACGCCCCAAATACACCAGAGAAATACACACCTAAAGCCGTGCACAGAAACCAGAAACAACACTAACACAAAAAACTCAACAAAAACAAGGATATGTACATGTACATATTTGGGACCTGGTGCTCAAAAGGAGGATGAAGTTTAAAAAAACATTTATAATGTTTTGGCCCAATATTCTACTCATTTTTACAAATCCACTTTATTTCTACAGCACATTTTACAAACAAAACAGTTTCCAAAGAGCTACACAGAAATTAGAAAATAAAGACAACAAATAATAATAATAAAAAATCTTTATTTAGAAAGAACGAACAAGGTTTACAAAATGTTGTACAAGCAGCAAAGAATAAAAAAGCACAGAAAACAAACAAACAAACAAACAAACAAAAAGGTAAACTGCTAAAATGTGGTCGCACCAGTCCTAAAACAATAAAACCACTAAAGTCAAATAAAAGAAAAAACATAAAAATGTAAATTAACATTAAATCAGTAAAATAAATAAAAGACTCAGAGGAGCACAGGACTCCTGTGGTGTTAAAGGGACAGTTTGGGTTTTTTGACATGAATCTGTGTGTCGTCCCCGTCAGCAGCGTCACATCCACACTGACTCACCCCCGACAGCGTCCGGTGAGTCCAGATCCTGGCCGATTTCGGTGCTGACGAAAGTCGTCCGGCAAGTTGTTCTGGGGACAGAATAATAAAGTGTTTTTCTTCTCAAAACAACATGTGTTAAAAAGAGTGACACATTTGCATCACAAAACCTCCGTCCTCTAAAAAGTCAAACCTCATAATCACTTGGCACTATTTTCTCTCCGTATGTATCACTGCGCCCTGCCGCCAGGTGACAGGTGCCTGGTTCACAGCCTGGAGAATCAAGAGTTTGCATCATTTTTTAGATATATTCTTATGTGTCTTATACTAACTTATATACTTATGGCTCTAGCTCTCACGTTAACTCTCTCACGTCGCGGCGTCTGAGCGTGTAAACACTGCTGAACAACTGCAGAAAGTGATGGATCAGTGTGCGGCTGTCACCTGGCGGCAGGGCGCAGTGATACGAACGGAGAGAAAATAGTGCCAAGTGATTATGAGGTCTGACTTTTTAGAGGACGGAGGTTTTGTGATGCAAATGTGTCACTCTTTTTAACACATGTTGTTTTGAGAAGAAAAACACTTTATTTTACAGTCCCCAGAACAACTTGCCGGACGACTTTCGTCAGCACCGAAAACGGCCAGGATCTGGACTCACCGGACGCTGTCGGGGGTGAGTCAGTGTGGATGTGACACTGCTGACGGGGACGACACATAGATACATGTCAAAAAACCCAAACTATCCCTTTAAAAACCAGAGAGTAAAAGTGTTTTTTTAAGTCAAGACTTAAAACTCTCCTCTGTTGGGACTTGGGGGGCAGAGTGTTTCAGAGTTTGGGTTCAGTCACAGAGAGAGCTCCTGGAAGAGCTCCTCAGCTCAGAGCTCAGACCTCAGAGCTCAGAGCTCAGACCTCAGAGCTCAGACCTCAGAGCTCAGACCTCAGAGCTCAGACCTCAGAGCTCAGAGCTCAGAGCTCAGAGCTCAGAGCTCAGACCTCAGAGCTCAGACCTCAGAGCTCAGACCTCAGAGCTCAGACCTCAGAGCTCAGACCTCAGAGCTCAGAGCTCAGAGCTCAGACCTCAGAGCTCAGAGCTCAGAGCTCAGACCTCAGAGCTCAGAGCTCAGTGGGAGTAAATCTGGAGGAGGTCTGAGACGTAACGTGGGACCAGAACATTCAAAACTTTAAAAACAAACAATAAAATCTAAAACAAACTTGAAGCCAGAGCAAAGACACTAAAATCACTGCACAGAAATCAGTTTTAAAAATCAAAATAAAAGTTCTTCATTGACAAAACAGAAACTGAACCTTTTGTCTCTCCTCAGTTTTAGTCAGTTTCATATTTGGTTGTTTGTGTTGAGACAAAATAATATTGACCTGATTTTGTGACTTGGACTTGGCGTTTCGTTGTGACTTGGTCTTGTTCCAGAGAGCGAGATTACGGCGACATCGATGAGGAGGATCCGTTTAACCCCAGAGCTCGAAGGACGAACTCCCAAACCCCCAACACAAACCTGCAGAGTCTGTGCAGCTACAGCAGCAGCCTGGGCAGCCAGAGCAGCGTCCACCGCCCCCCGGCCACCGCGACCACCACTGCAGCGCCTCTGGGAGAATATATGTGAGTACTACTACTACTACTACTACTACTACTAATACTACTACTACTAATACTAATCCTACGACTGCAGCACCTCTGGGAGAATATATGTGACTCCTGTTTTAGTCCTGTTTTAGACCTATTTATAGACCCATTTTTAGATCTGTTTTTAGACCTGTTTTAGACAGTCCCGGTTCAGTCCCGGTTCAGTCCCATTTTAGTCCTGGTTCAGTCCTGGTTTAGTCCTGTCTTAGTCTTGGTTTAGTCCTGTCTTAGTCTTGGTTTAGTCCTGGTTTAGTCCTGGTTTAGTCCTGGTCTCGTCTCTTCTCTGTGACCTTCTGCTCCTTGTTATTATTTTAAACCTGTTCCAAACTCGAGCTGAATAAAGATCTGGTCTGACCTTGGTCTGACTCAGCTGCAGGACCAAAAGAAAGACCAGAAAGACCAAAAGAAAGACCAAAAGAAAGACCAAGAGAAAGACCAGATTTAAACAACACTCACCACGTTTACACGAGAGATTTAACTCTGAACAAAAATCATTTAAACTGAACATAATCCTGAAGTACGTGTTTGTTTTATTCTGATTTTAAAGCTGATTTAATTTCGTTCCTGGATCCTGTTTGTCATTTGTTCTTGTTAAAAATTATTCCGGTCGTTCAGTTCGTGCTCGTTGAGTCCGGACGATCCGGCTCCACTAGTCCGGGAGTCTCTGGATTTTGATCCAAGTCCTGGTTTAGTGAGCGGGATAGTCCTGGTTTAGTGGGTTTAGGTTTAGTCCTGGTTTAGTCCTGGTTTAGTCCTGGTTTAGTCCTTGTTTTAGTCCTGGTTTAGTTTTCCTGGTTTTATAGTCCTGGTTTAGTCCTGGTTTAGTTTAGTCCTGGTTTAGTCCTGTTTAGTCCTGGTTTAGTCCTGGTTTAGTCCTGGTTTAGTTTAGTCCTGTTTAGTCCTGGTTTAGTCCTAGTCCTGGTTTAGTCCTGGTTTAGTCCTGGTTTAGTCCTGGTTTAGTCCTGGTTTAGTCCTGGTTTAGTCCTGGTTTAGTCCTGGTTTAGTCCTGGTTTAGTCCTGGTTTAGTCCTAGTCCTGGTTTAGTCCTGGTTTAGTCCTGGTTTAGTCCGCTGGTTTAGTCCTGGTTTAGTCCGGGTTTAGACCTGGTTTAGTCCTGGTTTACCTGGTTTAGTCCTTTAGTCCTGGTTTAGTCCTGGTTTAGTCCTGGTTTAGTCCTGGTTTATGGTTTAGTCCGGTTTAGTGGTTTAGTCCTGGTTTACCTGGTTTAGTCCTGGTTTAGTCCGGGTTTAGTCCTGGTTTAGTCCTGGTTTAGTCCTGGGTTTAGTCCTGGTTTAGTCCTGGTTTAGTTTAGTCCTGGTTTAGTCCTGGTTTATCCTGGTTTAGTCCTGGTTTAGTCCTGGTTTAGTCCTGGTTTAGTCCTGGTTTAAGTCCTGGTTTAGTCCTGGTTTAGTCCTGGGTTTAGTCCTGGTTTAGTCCTGGTTTAGTCCTGGGTTTAGTCCTGGTTTAGTCCTGGTTTAGTCCTGGTTTAGTCCTGGTTTAGTCCTGGTTTAGTCCTGGTTTAGTCCTGGGTTTAGTCCTGGTTTAGTCCTGGTTTAGTCCTGGTTTAGTCCTGGTTTAGTCCTGGTTTAGTCCTGGTTTAGTCCTGGTTTAGTTTCCTGGTTTAGTCCTGGTTTAGTCCTGGTTTAGTTTAGTCCTGGTTTAGTCCTGGTTTAGTTTAGTCCTGGTTTAGTCCTGGTTTAGTCCTGGTTTAGTCCTGGTTTAGTTTAGTCCTGGTTTAGTCCTGGTTTAGTCCTGGTTTAGGTTTAGTCCTGGTTTAGTCCTGGGTTTAGTCCTGGTTTAGTCCTGGTTTAGTCCTGGTTTAGTCCGGGTTTAGTCCTGGTTTAGTCCTGGTTTAGTCCTGGTTTAGTCCTGGTTTAGCCGGGTTTAGTCCTGGTTTAGTCCTGGTTTAGTCCTGGTTTAGTCCTGGTTTTGGTTTAGTTTAGTCCTGGTTTAGTCCTGGTTTAGTCCTGGTTTAGTCCTGGTTTAGTCCTGGTTTTAGTCCTGTTTAGTCCTGGTTTAGTCCTGTTTAGTCCTGGTTTAGTCCTGGTTTTCCTGGTTTAGTAGACCTGGTTTAGTCCTGGTTTAGTCCTGGTTTACCTGGTTTAGTCCTGGTTTAGTCCTGGTTTACCTGGTTTGTCCTGGTTTCCTGGTTTAGTCCTGGTTTAGTCCTGGTTTAGTCCTGGTTTAGTCCTGGTTTACCTGGTTTAGTCCTGGTTTTTAGTCCTGGTTTAGTCCTGGTTTAGTCCTGGTTTAGACCTGGTTTAGTCCTGGTTTAGTTTTAGTCCTGGTTTTAGTCCTGGTTTAGTCCTGGTTTAAGTCCTGGTTTAGTCCTGGTTTAGTCCTGTTTAGTGGTTTAGTCCGGGTTTAGTCCTGGTTTAGACCTGGTTTAGTCCGGGTTTAGTCCGGGTTTATAATCATGTTTTTCTTTGTTTTTGTCAGTATTCTCCGACCATGAGGGCCACGTATTTGTCCATGACCGAGGACCAGAACAGACACGTGCGAACATAGAGCCCCCTGCTGCCCGGAGGAGGAACTGCACCATCCCAGCCCGAGGAGCCAGGACCAGACCCGAGACCCGGACCCGGACCCGGACCCGGACCCAGGATCAGACCCAAAACCCAGGACCAAACCCCAGACCCGGACCCAGGACTCTGCTGGGTCTGGAGGGTTTATGTCAGACACAATATGGGCAGATTTCTGGATGAGTTTTGTGATAATGTGAAGAATAAATTAAAGTTAAACACTGGAACATTTTAAAAACACAAACTAAAGACTAAAAATGTTTGAGGAAATTAAAGATTGAGGATAAATTGGCTTCTGGAGAGTTTCCCCCCGAGGGACACGAAACGAGGTTTAGAAATATACTTCTCATGTCAGTTTGGAAACAGGTTATGGTTAAAGCTGCACTGTGTAACTTTTCTGGTGCTTGTTTCCATGGAGACGTCACTGCTCTGTCTGGAATGTTCCACAGCTCCACTTTACGTTTATTCAGTTATTTGAGCTCAAAAATCCCCAGAAAAACAGACTCCACAGATCTGACCTGGAACTTCTTTGGTCTGGTTTGGTCGCCGTGGAGATAGAAAAGTTTAATGCTGTACTGTGGAACATTTTGAAAGTTATTGCTGCTGGTGGAGGCTCCGACAAACACTTTTCTCCACGGAGGTTTTATTGTTTTCTGGAATAGTCCTGGTTTAGTCCTGGTTTTATTCTGGTTCATGTCAGATTTAGTCCTCTTCTAGTCCTGGTTTAGTCTTGGATTAGACCTGGTAAAGACCTGGTTTAGACCTTTGAATTGACCTGGTTTAGTCCTGTTTTAGTCCTAGTTTCATCCTGGTTCATGTCAGATTTAGACCTGGTTTAGACCTGGTTTAGACCTGGTTTAGTCCTGGTTTAGACCTGGTTTAGACCTGGTTTAGTCCTGGTTTAGTCCTGGTTTAGTCCTGGTTTAGTCCTGGTTTAGACCTGGTTTAGACCTGGTTTAGTCCTGGTTTAGACCTGGTTTAGTCCTGGTTTAGTCCTGGTTTAGTCCTGGTTTAGACCTGGTTTAGTCCTGGTTTAGTCCTGGTTTAGTCCTGGTTTAGTCCTGGTTTAGTCCTGGTTTAGTCCTGTTTTCTTAATGTTTTTTCATAATAATAATAATCTATATTTTACATTTATATTTTAAATACACAGTTTGTTTCCATGGAGACGTCATTGTTCTGTCTGGAATGTTCCGCAGTGTGACATTAAACAGCTCCACTTTACGTTGATTCAGTTACAGGAGGATTTGTGTCTCAAACCAAACATGACTGTGAGTAAAACGTCTGTGGAGACGAGTGTTTGACCGACCGTCCAGCAGGAACGTCCAGACTTTACACCAGCTCCTCCTCCTCCTCCTCCTCATCTTCATCATCTTCATCATCTTCATCTTCATCTTCATCACCTGTGTCCCTCCTCCTCCTCCTCCTCCTCCTCATCATCATCTTCATCTTCATCACCCGTGTTCCTCGGCCGCTTCACTTCACACTGATTCTCTGAGTTTAAACTTTCCCAAAAAAACATTTTTCCTGCTCCTGAAGCACAAACCAACAAACCCCAGAATATTTACAACAACACAACACAACACAACACTTTATTCTTTTAAACTGTGAAAGGATCAGTCCTGGTTTAGTCCTGGTTTAGTCCTGGTTTAGACCTGGTTTAGACCTGGATTAGACCTGGTTTAGACCTGGTTTAGACCTGGTTTAGTCCTGGTTTAGTCCTGGTTTAGACCTGGTTTAGACCTGGTTTAGTCCTGGTTTAGTCCTGGTTTAGACCTGGTTTAGACCTGGTTTAGTCCTGGTTTAGACCTGGTTTAGTCCTGGTTTAGACCTGGTTTAGTCCTGGTTTAGTCCTGGTTTAGTCCTGGTTTAGTCCTGGTTTAGTCCTGGTTTAGTCCTGGTTTAGTCCTGGTTTAGTCCTGGTCCGGTACGTTGGAGTAAAAGTTTTATATTTTTGAATCTTTCCTTCTCGCTCCACTTCAGAGTAAAAACATTTTTCTTGGTTTAAACTGAAGTTTAGTTTTTCACATTTTGCCGCTGCGTCTGTACAGACGAGAATCTGTCATAACACTTTTATTTTGTTTAAATAATGTGACATTTTTATAGATTTTTTCTAATTTTTGTGAAACACAGTTTTCTGTTTCTATTTTTATAAAAGGGCGACTAACACGGAGACTTCCTCTTTACCTAACACTGACTGACTCCTGAGACGACCTGAGCTCAGACGACCTGAGTTGAGATGACCTGAGTTGATTTGACTAGAGTTGATTTGACCTGAGTTGATTTGACCAGAGTTGAGATGACCTGAGTTGATTTGACTAGAGTTGATTTGACCAGACTTGAGTTGACCTGAGTTGATTTGACCAGAGTTGATTTGACCAGAGTTGAGATGACCTGAGTTGTAGACGAGTCAGCACCAGGACGGACTAATTTATTTAGTTATATTTAATAGATTTGATATTTTTAAATGTTTTGATGCATGCACTGAGCGGCCTCAGGTCGTCCCACCTTCAGGATGACCTGAGGCGAATAAATTCTGTTTTGAATTTTAAAAATGTGTCTCTGAGTTTCATTTTTTTATGAAATCCAAACGTGTGAAGTGTTTTTTTAACAATGTGGTTAAAACTGAAAATGGAGCTCAAGTCTCAAGTCTTTGACCTCAAGTCCAGGTCAAGTCCCAAGTCAAATACAGTCAAGTCCAAGTCGAGTCTTGAGTCACTGGCCCATAAGTCCAAAACAAGTCCAAGTCGTCTGCTTTGAGCTTCAAGTCATTTCAAATCTTAATAATAAAGTATCTTAGATTTTGGCAATTTATATGAATTTTAAACTAAAGTCGAGTCTCAAGTCCTAAAAACAGTGACTCAAGTCTGACTCGAGTCCAAGTCCCACCTCTGGTTACAGGTGTTAAAGACTCAGTCCAGTGAATCTGAACATGAGCAGCAGGTGGCGCCAAAGATCCACATTTTAACCTCATGGTTTTGTTCGTTTTACTGTTCAAAGTGGGAGATTATTTTAACTGATCATTTGTTAAGAAACAGTTTCATAAGTAATATTTTTGACTTTTTATTTTATGTAGAGATTTATTTTACATTTAATTTTTAAAATTTTATTTTAGACAGAAACTGTTGAAAATACTTGCAGTAATTTTCCTAATTCCTCCAAAGTGTTTATAGAACATCACATGTTCAATATCAGATTGATGAAGTTTTAAAACCATTAAAATTACATTTAAACAGAAAAATCTGATTTTGTGATCAACAAACGTCATTTAAATCATTTCAAACGTCCAGAGATACGAAAGATTTAACTATGAACTTAACTATGTCAGGGTCAAGGGTGAACTGTACAGTTGTAGGGAGTATTATCTGTTACATAAGGGTGAGTTGTACAGTTGTAGGGAGTATTATCTGTTTAAGTTTAAATGAATCTTAATTAGATAAAATGGAGATAGATTTATAAAAACACTGATATAAATGTACCAAAATAACTGTAAAATACAAAATAAATGTAGAAAATGAATAAGATGGTCTCGATTTGGTCTTGAGGACCCCGTGGTCTTGGACTGGTCTCGGTCTCTGGACCCCGTGGTCTTGGACTGGTCTCGGTCTCTGGACCCCGTGGTCTTGGACTGGTCTCGGTCTCTGGACCCCGTGGTCTTGGTCTTGTCTCGGTCTCTGGACCCCGTGGTCTTGGACTGGTCTCGGTCTCTGGACCCCGTGGTCTTGGACTGGTCTCGGTCTCTGGACCCCGTGGTCTTGGACTGGTCTCGGGTCTCTGGACCCCGGTGGTCTTGGACCGGTCTCGGTCTCTGGACCCCGTGGTCTTGGACCGGTCTCGGTCTCTGGACCCCGTGGTCTTGGACCGGTCTCGGTCTCTGGACCCCGTGGTCTTGGACCGGTCTCGGTCTCTGGACCCCGTGGTCTTGGACCGGTCTCGGTCTCTGGACCCCGTGGTCTTGGACCGGTCTCGGTCTCTGGACCCCGTGGTCTTGGTCTGGTCTCGGTCTTGACTTTAACACTAGTACTGGATAAATGTATGAATGTCTGAATAACACCACCAATTAAACATGTATCTTTTAATATTTAAATTTGAAAAATATCTAAAGTATCTACACATATTTTAAACTTAATATTTCGTAGATTTGGTCCGTTTGTCTCGGGATTCGAACCCGCGTGTCTCGAGTCTCTCGAGTCCCGCAGGTGTCCGCAGGGTGTGGGCGGGTCACGTGTCTCCGTCTCTGCGCTCCCATTGGCTGTTGGACCGTCTCCAGGGGCGACGCACACTCACGCTCACGTCCGCGTCCGACGCAGCTCCGGCCCCGGGAGAAACACACAAACACAGAGCGACCCGCAGGACGCACACCGAGCCCGGGCACAGCTGCTCCAGGGCGACCGGGGCAGAGGCAGAGACGCGGAGGAGCCCGGGGCAGAGACGCGGAGGAGCCCGGGGCAGAGACGCGGAGAAGCCCGGGGCAGAGACGCGGAGGAGCCCGGGGCAGAGACGCGGAGGAGCCCGGGGCAGAGACGCGGAGGAGCCCGGGACAGAGACGCGGAGGAGCCCGGGACAGAGACGCGGAGCCCGGGGAGCATGAGCCGGCGGGGGGCGGGCTTCAGCCGGGGGAGCAGCTCTGGATCTTCTGCCTCGGCTTCATAGCGACACAGAGGACGATTAAAACATCTTATTTTACCAAACTTTTATTTTTTATTCAACATGTAATCCCAAATTTAAGACCTTGTGCGCATTTTTTTTTTTTTTTTTTTTTTTTTTTTTTTTTTTAAATAAAACGACTAAAACTTTGCGTCGTAACCTTTAAACGCGGCGGAAGTGAACATTTTTGCTAATTATTTTTGTGGATTAATTTTAATTTTTGTTATTATTAATTTTTTTTAATTTTTGGGGCAGTTTGAACTGGAAAAACATGCCCTATCTCCTCATATGTTTGTGAATTTATTTATAATTTCACTCAAACCAAAAGTTTGGCCATGAAAGACACGGGGGAGTCCAAGGAGCAGCAGTTGACGGTGAGTTTTAATGTTTTAACGTTCTTTTTTTTATTGTCCAAACAATGATAAAGTTTGAATTTTAACGTGACAAACTGAACAAAATGTCCTTTAGCTCATCAGTCTTTTAGAACTCCATAAACTGTGAAATGTGCCAATAAAACAGTGAGTTTAAAAGTCCTAAAAAGTAGCTTAGTATTTATATTTTTTGTTTTATTAATGTCATCTTACGTATTTTATGACGTTGTTTTCCTGTTTGTAGAAATCAATACTATTTTTATAACCTTAAATGTGGCTCTGAGTCCAGGTAAATGCACCAAAACTCCTGCTCTAACAACATTTATATCACAAATAACACATATGGATGTCAAAAAAACGTTGTAAACTCTAAATATTGGTGACACAACTTGATATTAAGAGTTATTAGGACTGTTATTAGGAAGTTTATTGATTAATCGTGACTAATTGATCACTGAAATATAATCAAATAATAATTATAACTGGTTTGTCCAAGACTCATGCTCAATATTCAGTTAATTAAATGTTTAACGTGAACAAAATT
>NW_026571047.1:34927678-34932678 GCF_026225935.1 Boleophthalmus pectinirostris
ATATATATCACTTTTATACTTTATATATCACTCTTTTACACTTCATATATATCACTCTTATATGCTTTATATATCACTCTTTTATACTTTCATCCTCCCTCCTTCCTTCTCTCTCTCCGTTGTGTCGTGTCGTTCACTTTGAGGAGCAGTGGACCTGTTTGTCTCTGGATCAGCGGCTCTTTTATCCTCATTATTTCTCCGTCTTTAATGAATAAAGTACATTTAATATTTAACAGTTTAAAGCTTCAGTGGAACAAGGACGAACTTCACTTTTACTCCAGAGAAAACACAAAATAAACTGCCTAAATATTAAAGGAAAACCTACTAAAGTACGTTCAGATGTGGACTGTTTCAGTTTCAGTTGTGTTGTTGTTGTTGTTTTATTTGATTCCTCCACATGAGCGTTGGCGTTTGCACTGAGACACAAACTTGTGTCGTTCTGAACACAGAGGAGAGACTCAGACTCCTCAGCTCTGAGTCTGAACAAAGACAAAGTCACTCAGCTCCAGCTCAAAAGAGACCAGAGACCTGCAACACACAACAACACACAACAACACACAACAACACACAACAACACAACTGAACACACTGAACACACAACACACCACACACAACAACACACAACAACACACCAACACACAACACACACAACAACACACACAAACAACAACACACACCTGAACACACCTGAACACACAACAACACACCAACAACACACCTGAACACACACCAAACACACAACACACCTGACACACACACAACACACACAACACACCTGAACACACAACAACACACAACAACACACCTGAACACACAACACAACAACACACAACAACACACAACCTGAACACACCTGAACAACACACTGAACACACACACACAACAACACACAACAACACACCTGAACACACAACAACACACAACAACACACCTGAAAACACACAACAACACACCTGAACACACAACACACAACAACACACCTGAACACACCTGAACACACCAACACACCAGAACACACAACAACACACAACAACACACAACAACACACAACAACACACCTGAACAGAAACACTGACTCCTCTGTGTCAGACTGGAGTGGAGGAGGGAGACGGAGGGGGATAGAGAGATGAAGGGACGGGGGGTCGGGGGGAGGGGGGGGACGGGGGGGGACGGGGACGGGGGGGGGTCGGGGTCGGGGGGACGGGGGGACGGGGGGACGGGGGGGGACGGGGGGTCGGGGGGGGGGACGGGGGGAGGGCATCAGGACAAACATCCACAGGTGAAACAGGTTTAGAGTTTCAATCATCTCTGATCCTGTGGAGGAGAAAAGGAGGAAAGAGAGAAAGAAGAGAGAAAAGAGACAGGAAGGGGAGGAGTTTTGAGAGCTTTAGCCACGCCCCCTTTTTAGTCGATCCTTGATCGATTAAAAAATGAGCTCAAGGGTTTTACTCAAACACACACAGACCAGAACCCAGACCAGACCAGAACCCAGACCAGAGACCAGACCAGAACCCAGACCAGAACCCAGACCAGAGACCAGACCAGAGACCAGACCAGACCAGACCAGAACCCAGACCAGAGACCAGACCAGAACCAGACCAGAACCCAGACCAGAGACCAGACCAGAGACCAGAGACCAGAACCCAGACCAGAGACCAGACCAGACCAGAACCCAGACCAGAGACCAGACCAGAGACCAGAGACCAGAACCCAGACCAGAGACCAGAACCCAGACCAGAACCCAGACCAGAACCCAGACCAGAACCCAGACCAGAGACCAGAACCCAGACCAGAACCCAGACCAGACCCAGACCAGAGACCAGACCAGAGACCAGACCCAGACCAGAACCAGACCAGACCAGAACCCAGACCAGAACCAGACCAGAACCCAGACCAGAACCCAGACCAGAACCCAGACCAGAGACCAGAACCCAGACCAGACCAGACCAGAACCCAGACCAGAGACCAGAGACCAAGACCAGAGACCAGAACCCAGACCAGAGACCAGAACCCAGACCAGAGACCAGAACCCAGACCAGAGACTAGAGACCAGAACCACGACTAGAGACGAGAATCAAGACCCGAGACCAGTGATCAGACATGAAGACCTGGACTCGGCCCTGGACTCGGCCCTGGACTCGGCCTGGACTCGGGCCTGGACTCGGGCCCCGGCCCCGGACTCGGGCCTGGACTCGGGCCTGGACTCGGGCCCCGGACTCGGGCCTGGACTCGGGCCTGGACTCGGGCCTGGCCTGGTGCTGCAGGATAAATTGACTGAAAGTGTGAGTGTAAAAGCGTCTGACCCTGAGCTTCAGATCTGTACAAACCTGTTCTGAACGCGTCGGCTCAGATTTCACTCTTTTGTCGATTCTTCTGGACGTGTTTAAAATGTTTAAACAAAATAAATAGTCTTATTAAAACAGAAATCACAAATATAATCACAAATATAATCACAAATATAATCACAATCACAAATATAATCACAAATATAATCACAAATATAATCACAAATAGTAATCACAAATATAATCACAAATATAATCACAAATATAATCACAAATATAATCACAAATATAATCACAAATATAATCACAAATATAATCACAAATATAATCACAAATATAAACCTCTGAACCAAACCACAGAAGAAAACAAATCCACAGAGACGAACAGGAGCAGAAACAGAGGAGGGAGTCTGAGGTCAGAGGTCACGTACAGGGTGTAAAAGAGCTGTGTGTGTGTGTGTGTGTGTGTGAGTGTGTGTGTGTGTGAGTGTGTGAGTGTGTGAGTGTGTGAGTGTGTGAGTGAGTGAGTGTGTGTGTGTGTCTCCTGTTTCGTTCTTATCTCACTCAGCACCTTTTCTGTGTGACTGTAGTGACTGAGGACAGTGACGCAGTCGAGTTCACCGCCTTTTGCCTTTTGCTTGGCTCAGTTAAAACATTTTCCCTCTGTCTGGTTTCTTCTGTGGACCAAGTTTTTCAAGATCTTTGCGCCGACTCAAACATCTTATGAAATATGGAAGTGCAAAGTATAACAGGCTCACATTCATGTTATTCATGTTGGAAAAGTGGAATGTTAAAAAATAAATAAATGAAGTGCTGCTACAGTGACAATGAAAAAAAATGTGGCAGTAGTGGGACGCTTGAAAAATAATGTTCATATTTATGTCATGTTTCAGACGTCAGTGTGTAAATAACGACATGTCAGAATAACAGTGTAGAATAGAAGACATGTTTCAGTATTTTTGTTTAAACGTGAGAGGGGCGTGTCCTGAGACACGTTTACACTGAAACATATCACTGTATCAGAAACGACCTGTGTCCACACTCGTCAGTTCTGTGTCACGTCTCCAAACAAC
Source organism: Boleophthalmus pectinirostris (assembly GCF_026225935.1). Classification (NCBI taxonomy): domain Eukaryota; kingdom Metazoa; phylum Chordata; class Actinopteri; order Gobiiformes; family Gobiidae; genus Boleophthalmus; species Boleophthalmus pectinirostris. The sequence goes on from NW_026571047.1 coordinate 34,931,037, forward strand.
TGTGACACATTTATTTACATTTTACACAAACTAAACTTAAACCACATGGTTCATTTGCATAAACTAATGTGTCAGAGGGGTGTTCTCTCTGTGTCAGAGGGGTGTTCTCTCTGTGACAGAGGGGTGTTCTCTCTGTGACAGAGGGGTGTTCTCTCTGTGTCAGAGGGGTGTTCTCTCTGTGTCAGAGGGTGTTCTCTCTGTGACAGAGGGTGTTCTCTCTCTGTGACAGAGGGGTGTTCTCTCTGTGACAGAGGGGTGTTCTCTCTGTGACAGAGGGGTGTTCTCTCTGTGTCAGAGGGGTGTTCTCTCTGTGACAGAGGGTGTCTCTCTGTGTGACAGAGGGGTGTTCTCTCTGTGACAGAGGGGTGTTCTCTCTGTGTCAGAGGGGTGTTCTCTCTGCGACAGAGGGGTGTTCTCTCTGTGACAGAGGGGTGTTCTCTCTGACAGAGGGGTGTTCTCTCTGCGACAGAGGGGTGTTCTCTGTGTGACAGAGGGGTGTTCTCTCTGTGACAGAGGGGTGTTCTCTCTGTGACAGAGGGGTGTTCTCTCTGTGACAGAGGGGTGTTCTCTCTGTGTCAGAGGGGTGTTCTCTCTGTGACAGAGGGGTGTTCTCTCTCTGTGTCAGAGGGGTGTTCTCTCTGTGTCAGAGGGGTGTTCTCTCTGTGTGACAGAGTGTGTGTCAGAGGGGTGTTCTCTCTGTGACAGAGGGGTGTTCTCTCTGTGTCAGAGGGGTGTTCTCTCTCTGTGTCAGAGGGGTGTTCTCTCTGTGTCAGAGGGGTGTTCTCTCTGTGACAGAGGGGTGTTCTCTCTGTGTCAGAGGGGTGTTCTCTCTGTGACAGAGGGGTGTTCTCTCTGTGTCAGAGGGGTGTTCTCTCTGTGTCAGAGGGGTGTTCTCTCTGTGACAGAGGGGTGTTCTCTCTGTGACAGAGGGTGTTCTCTCTGTGTGACAGAGGGGTTCTCTTCTGTTCTCTCTGTGACAGAGGGTGTTCTCTCTGTGACAGAGGGGTGTTCTCTCTGTGTCAGAGGGGTGTTCTCTCTGTGTGACAGAGGGGTGTTCTCTCTGTGACAGAGGGGTGTTCTCTCTGTGTCAGAGGGGTGTTCTCTCTGTGTCAGAGGGGTGTTCTCTCTGTGTGACAGAGGGGTGTTCTCTCTGTGTCAGAGGGGTGTTCTCTCTGTGACAGAGGGGTGTTCTCTCTGTGTCAGAGGGGTGTTCTCTCTGTGTGACAGAGGGGTTTCTCTCTGTGTGACAGAGGGTGTTTCTCTCTGTGTCAGAGGGTGTTCTCTCTGTGTGTTTCTCTCTGTGACAGAGGGGTGTTCTCTCTGTGTCAGAGGGGTGTTCTCTCTGTGACAGAGGGGTGTTCTCTCTGTGTCAGAGGGGTGTTCTCTCTGTGTGACAGAGGTGTGTCAGAGGGGTGTTCTCTCTGTGTGTCAGAGGGTGTTCTCTCTGTGTCAGAGGGGTGTTCTCTCTGTGACAGAGGGGTGTTCTCTCTGTGTGACAGAGGGGTGTTCTCTCTGTGTCAGAGGGGTGTTCTCTCTGTGTCAGAGGGGTGTTCTCTCTGTGACAGAGGGGTGTTCTCTCTGTGTGTCAGAGGGGTGTTCTCTCTGTGTGACAGAGGGGTGTTCTCTCTGTGTCAGAGGGGTG